>NW_026931879.1:0-322500 GCF_032062105.1 Saccostrea cuccullata
ACAACAAACTGTACATGATATATCTCTAATTTAAAATAAACTTGCTATTCTGTTAATATTTTATAAAATTATGTTTTAGCTTCAGAATTTGTCCCATGCTTAATGACACCTTGTCAACATCATGGCACATGCATGAGTTATTTAGCATCAAATGTCCCTTACTACCGATGTGTATGTGACTCAATGTGGACTGGACCAAATTGTGAAAGAAAAGGTAAGACAAATTGAAAAGATAAACCTATGATTAACTGAAAAATCTAATGAAATTACTTCGAACGATGGTATTTTTCTGTTACCCACACCCAAGTAAAAATTTTGATAAAGCTACAAAAGCACGATGAAAATATTAATTCATAAAGCAATTTATAATAATATCAGTTGAACATACGAAATGATGTACGTGTAAGTGTCATTTATGTATATTATAATATCAATGAGAAGTTTACCTAACAAAAACTTACTAGACATGTAGAGTAAACTACGGTTAACATTACTATCAGTGTTTTTTTTTTACTGTAGTATCAGTTAATAAAAGTTTTTTGCATTGTTATTCAAAGTATTTTAAATATGAATTGCAGATTGTCATTTTTAGCTCTACTGGTCAGAGACCAGAAGAGCTTATGCGATAGTAAGATGTCTGTCGTCCGTCCGTCTGTCTTTCTGTCTGTCCGTCTGTCTGTAAACAATTTTTCAAAACGCTACTCCTCTTACAGTTTTGGTCTGATTTTCATATAACTTGGCACACAAGTAGACCCCACAGAGATACATAAAATAGTGCATCGTTTTTTTATTTCGATGGGCGGTGTTGCCATGGTTACTAAAAATTGAATTTTCTGTGAAATTCCTTTAAAAGGTTACTCCTCCTACAGTTTTGATCTGATTTCAATATAATTTGGCACACACGTAGACTACACTAAAAAAACATAAAATAGTGCATCGATTTTTGATTTCGATGAACGATGTTGCCATGGTTACTAAAAATAGAATTTTTCTGTGAAATTTATTTTAAATGCTACTCCTCCTACAGTTTTGATCTGATTTCAATATAATTTGGTACACAAGTAGACTACACAAAGATACATAAAATATTGTAACGGTTTTTGATTTCGATGAACGGTGTTGCCATGGCTACTTAAAATAGAATTTTCTGTGAAATTCCTTTAAAACGCTACTCCTCCTACAATTTTGGTCTGCCTACAATATAACTTGGCACACAAGTAGACTACACTAAGATACATGAAATAGTGCATCGGTTTTTGATTTCAATGTACAGTGTTGCCATTGTTACTAAAAAAAGAAATGTCTGTAAAATTCTTTAAAACGCTACTCCTTCAGTTTCGGTCTGATGGCAATGGCTTCTTTTCTCATCCTTTGTTATAAGTACATACCAGTATAGCTACAGTCTCGACGGAGACTTCTGGTTCTTTATTCTTTTAAATTCTTACAATCAATTTTTGTAGATTAAAAAGAAATAACCTGTATATCTACATATATCTAAAAATATTTTCATAGGTATGTACTTTTAAGAAAAAAAATTAAAGCTCTAAATCTTTAGAATTAACTTTCTATACACTGAAAGAAATACCCAGTTAATTGAAACTAGTGTGCCTCATAAAGCGTTCGTCGTGATTAGTAATCATTCTGTTCACTAGCAAAGATATTGAGAAGTTGAGTAATAAAACTACTTTTAAGGTAGTGATTGTATGAACAGTAAATTTACTAACATTTACTAGTTATTTTTTTCACTGTGTACGTAAAGTAAAGAGCCATATAAATCAAAGTATTTACTATAATAAATACGTATACAAACTACATGTATATCAAATGTTGTCATGGTTAAATCGGTAATGTTTTATAGACTGATATAAATGGATAAAATGTTCTACACTCCACTCTCCTTTGTTTTAAATTAAAACATCACTTTTTGACACTGGTATTACTATTTATAACCAATGAATATCATTTTTATCAAACTTCTTCTATCGTTTTCTATCGAATTTTTTATAGATTCGTACATGCGCAATTGTGTGATATCGAAACATTTTTAAAATGTTGTTTGCATAGCAGACTCACAGGCATTTGTTTCGGATACAAATTTTAACCCAATAGTATAATATTATACTATATGTTAAAATTTATTTCTGAAACAAGTGCCTGTGAGCAAACTATATAAGACTATGCAAAATATATAATACATATAAGCTATTCTCTCTTATATTTATATGCTATAGCAGGTGGTAAATGCATTTCTTGGAACAGTTTAGTTAAAACGAAGTAGTATTGTTATCATTCAAAGCTTTAATAATTGATACCAATTTAAGATAATATGTCCGGGTAAAGTATTGTTTGATATTGTTGATACATGTACCATTTTAATTTGTTATCAAAGTATAAATATTCCACTAGGCAATTCATATTTTAGTTAAGGCTTTGTTTAACGACTGCACTTGTTGTACTACCTCATTTCTATCTAATCAGTGAAACAATTTGTAGTTCCTCAATGTCAGTTCAACCCGTGTAAAAATGGAGGGATGTGTATGGAAGTCAAGGATGATTTCATGTGCCACTGTCCATCAAATTTTGTCGGCAAAACTTGTTTAAGTATGTATACTATATATTGTATCATTGTTGCGGTGTTTTCCTTTGAAGATCGCTGTCTTTTTATTTTTGATACATCATGGCTAACTGTGATCTAACAACCGTGGTCTATCAAGATAGAGCACGCCAGGGTGAGGGTGAAACAATTCTAATAAATGGCCCATGACCTTACACCGAATAATTAGGGGAAAAGTAAATACAAAATCATGTAAACATAGTGAAGGAATACCTTCCCTAAGATAAAGAAAAAATAATTTTGCACGTCGATTTTTAAATCCAAATTGAAATTCACACAGCGGGTTTAGAAATTATTAGTGTTTTTGACTCATAAACTTGAAGCGTAACAAAGCACACACAATAAACTACATGTACAGGAAATGAGGTAAATATTCCGAGCCGTCTTGTTTTATTAATTCCAACACAAATCGACACATCGAGTAATTTGAAGAATCGCCGTTCATCGGTCTCAAGAGTCCATTTTCCCGTGCGGTATTCCTAGAACGTTTAAATTGCCCATTTAGTATTTTTACGAGTGTAGAAATTAATTGACATAAAGAATTTTCCTGAATAATTTCAATTTTCATCGAAAATTGCAATAACAAAATCACAACCGTCATCCATGGCGTTCAGACTTGAATGCAAGTTTCAGAAATGCAGCGGGCTATATACTTTTCGAATCACGTGCTCCTTTTTCATTGGTCATATAAAATTGTTTGATGAAATTATGATAGATCATGGCTAACTCAGTGCGTGAGAATACAGTCCAATTACGTGCTTTTTACGTAAATGTGATAGATCATGAGTAACTCAGTTCCTGGGAACGATGATACAAAACATATAGAGTACCTTTTAACTCGTGCATCTTCATATATCAGGCTCGGGGGACAAGCCCCCTCGTCTGATATCTGAAGATACACTCGTTAAAAGGTACTCTATATATTACTTTTTCTTTCTCGAAATTTTTCTGTATTCAAGTAATATTAAGTTTTATCAACAGATCAATATCTTCTGAAAGAGAATGTAAACTGGAAAGTGAAAAATAATATATTTTTCAAATAATGATTTCGTATTGATTTGAATGGAATATAAGACTTAATTTTAACCCATTGAATTTAAAAGTCAATCGTTTTTAAGGACGGCTAGATCGGTGTGACACAGAGGACGGCTGGAAGCATATCGGAGATCACTGTTATAAAGTGTTTGACAGTCCGTTGTCATGGGATGATGCAAGGTAGAGAGAGAGAAAAAGAGAGAGAGAGAGAGATTTAAGACTTATTAAATTTAAGATGTAATTAGATTTTTTTCATTATGTATGTTTTTTGTATTCAAAAAATGCACAGTTGTTTCCAATGTTAAATTTTAGATTTTTTTGACACAAAATCCGTGAAGTAGAATTACAATATTTGTTAGCAAAGATATACTGCTTTTGAAATTTAGCACTATTATTCATGATTTGGCAGGCAATTTTCCTATGAATTTATACAGTAATAGGTTACTTTATGATTCATTGTTAAAAAAAAACACACACACAAATCAGTGGGTACATTTAAGATTCCGTTGCTTTCCTTTGCTTAGTTTTTACTTCCAAAGATATCACAGAGTCAGACACATCTGTTTCATACTTGGATATTTTACTTGAAAAAGACGTTAATGGTAATCTAACAACCAAGCTCTATGATAAACGTGATGACTTTAACTTTTCTATCGTCAACTTGCCTTACTTATGCAGCAATATAATTTCATTACCTGGATACGGCGTTTATATATCTCAGTAATGATTCGATACGCAAGAGTATGCTCTACGTATGAACAATTCCTATATCAGCTGTCTCGTTTCAAGTCATCGTTTCGAAAGTTCTATGGTCGATACAATGACCTTGTCAGCAAATACAATTTATCATTAAGTCAAATGCTGACTGACATTTTTCATACCAATTGTTAATCCATTATTTATACACTGAATTGACGACGGATTTTTCCGTTATTTCCTGACCATGACAAGGAGCACACGGCTGGTGTGACCTATCGTCAGAGGATGTTCAATCCTCCATTGCACCTGATCCCACCTCTGATGTTTTGGAGGTCCGTGTTTGCTCTGCTCCTGTTTTGTATTGTTTTATGGACTTTGATATTGAATACTGATCGTAATCTCCATATCATTCATTCCAGGAAATCGTTGAATATATTTGTTATTAACATCCATTTTATTGGATAATAATGCAAGAAAGAGAAGTTATATGCATTAAACTAAAGCGAATATGAATATCTGGTTTAAATGAGCAAGGTGAAGAAAGCAGCAGAAAAATCTTATAAAGTTATTCATATACTGGGAGTATATTAAAATTGTAACATCTATTGTAATAATTTCATATATTTTCCCTAATTGATAGAAATATTGGAAATCAGTGGCTTAATTGGACTATGAAAACAATTGGTTATAGAAGCGCTTTCCTAAGTAATTATTGTTAATTGTCCTGGATTGTTCAAGTCTGAATGAAAATGACTACAGAATACACTGAACAATGTTAACAAAGAGATATCTAGAATAGATGATTCAGCTACCCGTATTCACAAAGTGGGTTTTTTGGTTTCTTTTGATCCTTGTAATTAGCATAAGTCACTTCATATTGCCCTTATTACTCACATTCATGAACTTACATAGAGGACCCGACAGACAAGAAATCCCCTGATAACATCATGTCAAAAAATTGCGTATTATAAATGTGACTATCTAGCTATAATGATATTGTTAAGATAAATGTTTTAATTCATTTCCATTCATAAAAAAATTGAGCAGACTTTGTTTTACTTAACTCTACAGGCAATTTCTTTCATTAATTTTTATTGCATACTTTTTTTTCCATTGGCTTATATAATTTATAAACAAAATTTTTCTCCATAGTCAAAAGGGAAGTATTGCTTTCAGTATGGTAACATTTAGTTTTATATTCTCCCTTTTATTATAATGTTAATAACGTGTGAATTTGTGACTAGTTAAAAGATACCAGATTTTGAATCTCTGAAAATAATTTTATTAATAAATTATAAATAATAAATTATTCTAAGTTTGGATTTTGAATGTCGAATGAGCCTTCCAACCTTTTCTTACTACAAGTATATATATATAAATAATCTATCAATGATTTATTTACAGTGAATTCTGCAGAATAAGACAAGACGCCAGCCTACCCATTATTAACAATCCTAATATTCAATCATCTATGAATCATCTAGCTGTAGAAGAGAAATCAGATTTGTGGACAGGACTGAGATATTCCGGTGGGGTAAGAAAAGAGCGTGATCCTTGAATGCTTTGTTCATTAGTAAATTACAGATTTATATACAATACAGCATGAGTTCCTTCTTAATGTAAGTATTTTTTTTTTAATTTCAGAAATGGTTTGATTCAAAAAATAGTGAGATTATTATCCCAAATTCCTATTGGCACCGACTCTTTAAAATTCCAAGGTATTTCTTAAAACTCTTTATTATGCTTCGTGTATGTCAATCACTTTTTACTCATGAAATTTAAAACATATATATATAATTCATTATACGAATTCAAAATATTTTTACAAGTTCTATTTAATAGGCTCCAATACAGTAAAATTACACATCAGTGTTATTTTGTAGATCAGGAAATGATTCGTGTATATTGCTGAAACAACCAGATAACAGAACAGCCTCTGTACACGGGAACTGGGTCCCAATCAGCTGTCATCTGCAAAAGAACTTTGTCTGCTCAAAACCAGAAGGTACACTTTCGCAGACTGGGCGATTTCTTTCAGATTATAATCCTTCAAAGATTCACATGTAAATATTTTAAGCAATCACAAGTGAGAGATAAGTTAACCACTTTGCTGTACAGACCACTTCATTCAATACAATGTCCTTGCTAGGTAGCAAGTAAGATTTTTACTTACACACGCACAAAGATATATATTTAGTGAAAACATATGATTTATGATTGTAGGACTTTGTCCTGGAGGATGGTATTATCATCAAAAAAGATGTTTTAAATATGTAGACGACTTGCAAACATCAATACTTAATGCTAAAAGTACATGCAGAAGACTAAATTCTAATCTTCTAGAGATCAAAAGGTACAGTTATTTTATTTTTATCTGTTCTTTATTTATATACGATAAAATCATACATATCTTCTTTTCATGAATTCATGAAATTTAGCTAGGCATAAAATATAGACAAGGGGATATAAAAAATGCACAATGGTTTGATTCTTTTAAAAAAAATCCATCTCATTTTTCTCTATTGAAGTTTTAATATCTAAAATATTGAAAAGGATGATAATCCATGTATGTCTATTTTCTTTTCTGATATAGGTAAAGCAACAACAAAAAATTCCACTTTTCTCTAATGAAGTTTTTACATCTAAAATAATTTTTGGCATTTTATTCTGCAAAAAATTTAACTGTTTTTCACAGTGTCTTTTATTAATTTTCAATCGAAAATTGAAAATGATATCCACTGGCAGGTAATCATTTTTAACTTTAAACTTACAAAAGACAATGGGATGACATATGAAATAACTTAGCAATGCTGATGATAATATCTGACCCTCGTAAGGATCATGCAAGTTTTTCTTTAAACCAAACATACTTTCAGAGAAATTTATTTTCAAAAATCCATGAACAATGTAAGCTTTTTACAGAACAAACAATTTCTAAACTTGAAAGAGGTGGAATTGGGAACGATGGGTCACAAATTTTATTGTTTGATCGTGTACCTTTGTTTTCAAATTCACATGTATAAATAATGTATTTCAAAAACAATTAGTTGAAAAACGCAATTCAAATGACTCAACGATGAATTGTATTTGCTGACAAGGCCATTGTATCGACCATAGAACGTTCGAAAGTATGACACACTTTCAAATTTTATTTTCAGCGAGGAAGATGTAAGCTTTTTACAACAATTTCTAGAACTTGAAAGAACTGGCATTGGGAATGATGGGAAATTTTGGCTTAATTTAATTCGTAAGTACTTCTACTTTCAAAAAGAACAAAAAGGAGATCGTTCATTTCAAAATCACAGGGTAATATGAATTTAAGAAATAAAATTAAAATTTTATATTTCTATACATGTTAAAGGATGTATGTGGTAACAAACTGTTTAAATATGGTTAATCTTGTACGTTATAATGAATTTTGTCATTACGAGTTCCGTTATTTCGTAGAAACTTATTTCATTTTCTAAATGAAAAAAGGTTATAATATCATTACATGTTTTGATGTCGTTTCTCAAATAATTATTCACAAATTTGTAATACATTAATGTTATTAACATGCAATTCTTTTGAGTGTGAAAATTAAGAAACATTTGCAAAATAAGACCCAGTGAGAGTTTGTATTTGCTAACAAGGAAAACTGTTGAAATCCATTTTCTGAGCTGTCTGCCTCGGTTTAAAATTGTTTTTGAAGATTTCGATATCATATGCAGAGGATAGTGGATTATTATTACATAAATTAGGAAAAACTGACGATGGCAAAGATTATACTGGATACCTAGTTTTCATACAATTCAGTCAAGTTGGTCCTTGTCTGCTATAGTCAGTTCAATATCAAAATATAAAACAGAAATGTCAGACTGTGTGTTGTACATGTATTTTATTTTAAATGATACTAGTAATCGAAAATGCCTCTAAAACGATGATAAAAATTTTAAATTGGACAATAACTGAATCAACAAATTAGGGTTTACACACATTGTGAAATGCATGAATATTTTGAATTGGGTTTCAAGTGGGATAATTTTCATACCTGTTGAGTATTTCAGGTGACGATGACTCGCTGGCAAACCCTTGGGTGTGGGTTTGGGATTCATACGGAAATCCGGAACTAGAATTTACCAAGTTTCCAAAGAACAGCATTTCTTTAGGAGAGTGTGCTTATGTGGATATAGGTTCGTCTTCTTGATCACTTCTATTTTTGTATAGCTATTGTTTAAAACTAAAGAGTTGAATGGTGGCAAAATTTTCAGAATGAAAGATAAATTGTCAACAGTACCGTAACTAAAGCAAAATTTATTTTGAATTTAAATAATTTTAGGGTTATTAATTATAGTTATATACCTGTAGTACTGAAGCTTACCAATATCATCATTTGTAGCATGTAAAATATTTTGAGTATTTAAATGGGTATTGCATCTGCTACGTGATAGATTGAGCTGAAATTATTTCATCTTAGATAGGAATGGCACTTGGTTCACTGATAAATTGTGTTCAGCGGAACTAAGTGTTGTCTGCTACCTTACCGTGGGATCCATAGAATGGATAAAGAATATGAATAAAAATCTTCGCCTAGGTATGTAATAATTCTTATTATAAAGATTGCTTTAAAGAGAGTCCTAAAAATACACATGTAACTTGGAAGAAATTTTCAAATACAAGCAATAAATATACAGAATATTGAATAAAATAGAATTACATGTAAATGAATTGCAAATCTCAAATTTTAACTCAATTTTTTAATTTGAAATAATTCTGGACACCAGCATTTACCCCACCCCAAAAAAGGAAACGAAAGAAAATGAAAGAGAGATATTTGTCTTGTGTACCTTCATAACATATTATTAAGTGAGGGAGATACAATGTAACAATAAAAGCTTAAATAAGGCTACACTTGAACATTCAGTTCTTAAGGAAGAAAACTAATACTAAAAAGCGAAGTGAATTGTGAGAATATTACTTCCAAAAATAGCATAAGGATATTTTCGAATTTTAATTTTTTTTAAATCATTTTGAAGAAAATGTACATGTATCGCCTATCTCTGCCAATGTTAATTATTTCTGTTTCCTCTAATAAAACTTATTCAACACATTCTATATATTTCCAATAAAAGCTAAAATAAGGCTACCCTTGAACATTAAATTCTTGAGCAAGAAAACTAAATATACTAAAAAGCGTAGGTAGTGAATTGTGAGAATTTTCCAGAACTAGAATAAGGATTTTTTTTTTTTTTTACAAAAATCCTTATGAAAAAAAATGTATTGCATATCTCTACCAATGTTAATTACTTCTGTTTTCTCTGGTTTCTGTTTTCTCTAGCAAACTTAATTTACTCATTACCCATGAAACAGGTCTGGGCAGCTAAATGGAGTCTCAATTCGTTTATATTTTAGTAGGAAAAGGGATTGTTCTGTCTGTCTCATCCGATAATTATAATATTTTGAAGATTTCAATTATGGCTTCTCCGAGTGCGGAAAAGGCTGGGTTGATGATAGCAGGTCATCGTGTTTTTATTTCATCTCCAAACTGTTAACCTGGTCGTCTGCCGAGTATGAATGTCGGAAAAGGGGAGCTCATTTGATCAGCATTGATGACGCAGAGGAGCAGGCATTTATAACTGGTCAGTTACAATCAATAAATTTTCAAGATTGTTTTCAGTAGAAATCATCTGAATATAGGTACAGAGTTACTTATCACACTTAACACGCATGCAAATAAATTTACACCAAAATGTGTAATAGCAATGTTTTTCTGTTCTGCATGGTAACGAGGGCGAAAAGGCGAAAATAATAAGTGGAGTGAATTGTTTTCTGTGTGCAGTAATATATAATTAAAATTTGACTTATATTTCCTTTTACTAATATAATAGGCGTTTTAAAGTCGATTGACGTTGGTGGTTCGGTGTGGATAGGTGCTAATTCTCGCACCGAAGGAGTCGGATTTCAGTGGACCGATGGTGACCCTTTTGTCTTTTACAACTGGTTTCCAGGTGAACCTAGTTTTAATTACAACAAATTTCAATAGAAATGTTTAATGCTTACATGTTATGAAGTAAATATTGAAGAGAGAGAGAGAGAGAGAGAGAGAGAGAGAGAGATAGAGAGAGAGAGAGAGAGAGAGAGAGAACCTTAAAGTAAAAAGGTAATGTGAAGAAAAAAGTATAATAAAGAATCGGGCGGGGACCTACTGACATATTAATGCTTGTTAACAATACCAGCCAAGTGTAATCTTAACTTTTGATATTTTAAGGCGAACCAGAGAGTCAGTTGGAGGGTGATGAAGAATGTGTCGCCATGTTTATTTCAAACTCGCTTTGGACAGACAACTCGTGTCAACAATTACACTCTGCTGTTTGTGAGAAGACGAGTTAGTGTAACAATTCTACACTTTCATGTATAGTCTCTGACTGCAACTGATTATGATTTCACACATATCCAAAGAAAGAAGACATGTTGAACTATATAGATCTATGACAGATAAGTACACGAACTAATTTGACTAGTTTTATTTTTTATAAAGTTTTATAATTTTCATAATTTTTAAAGGACCATCAAAGGAAAAGAAGAAGCCATCTAAAACTGCCAAAGGTAATCAAAATTCTTGGATCCTTAAATAAACTACATGCATGTATTAAAGATAAATTGGCTATATGATTTCGTATGCTACTCTTAAGGAATGAAAAAGACAAAAAAAAATGCATTACTTTAGTTGAAGGAAATTGTTCTCCTGGATGGATACCGTACAGGGATAGCTGCTTTTTAGTCAAGGAGAAAAGAACAACATGGGACCAAGCCAGTGCCCTTTGCCGCCAACAAAACGCGCATCTTGCCTCCATTTTAGACGAAAATGAGCAGAATCTGGTGTTCAGCCAGCTTCCACGAGGTTTGTTAAAAATTGGTTGTATAACATGTTTCATATTTTCACCTCCTAACCAATGTAGAACTAAATAAATGGCTCATATACATCACATGTCATTTAGGAAACAACCTATAAAGATTAAAAAGAACCTTAATTCTAACTCTAAATGCGAGGTCATGTCAGAAATTTTTTACAGAACAGAATATATTTGCTTTTATTCTTTTTTGCAAAATATTCGTTAATTAAGTTGTCTTCATAAATTTGCTATAACATTGTTATATAAGCTTTTAGACTTAAAAGGAAGAGAGGCATCATATTGATTTAAGAAAAAAAATATTATCAAACCTGATAGTTTTAGGCTATTCATCGCGGATGTAGTGTTTCATATTTTATTTTATACAAGCTATTCCATCATCATCATCATCATCGTCATCACCATATGGATATTGGATTGGTCTCCGAGACAGAAAACGGAACACTTTTCAATGGGATGACAATAGGGATGTTACATTCGCAAGGTGGCAGAGAAATGAGCCGCAGGGGTTTACTGTATATAAGCAAGGATGTACATATATAAGTTTTGAAGTAAGCGGAATAATGAGTAAAAATTCTATAGTGCTTTTTTATGTAAGTAAAATTAAATTTATATTGATCTTGTCTCTCCTTGTATTGTAGAAAGGACTGTGGGGCGATGCAATATGTGATATGACTAGGCCAGGATTTGTATGTAGATCCGAAAAGCAGTCAAACGTAACAAAAAACATGTCGCCCCTATCGGTTGGATGTAAAAAGGTTGGGTTTAAAACGTAATTATTTCAATAAAAGTTAATTGAAAAAACTTAATTTTATTTTAGTTTTGAATAATAAATAAAGACATAATATAAGTTCATTTCGTTTTTAACAGGATGCTGTTGGATTAGATAACCTGTGTTATAACATATTTGAATCGCCAAAGACGTGGAACGACTCAGAATCGGCGTGTTTGTCAGATGGTGGACATCTAGCAACAGTAGACTCATTGTACGTTTGACAAACAGTTCGCGTTTTTGTAAAATAACATAGAACTTGAAATATCTAGTTTAAAGAATATAATATAAGAAAAGAATATTCAGGCTTTCAGTGTAACATTTATAAAAAGAAAAATATCTTAAATATCCTTTTTCTCACTTGAAAAAAATCCCAATGATTTCTGATTATTTGACATTTAATCGTAAGTAGATACAACGACGCAGTAATAGTGCATGCATTTAGTTAAAAGGAATCTTTGCGGTTTTTAATGGAGATGAATTCTAACTTTCATTTTGTAACGCACATACTTTATGAAAATTAACAAAATTTTGATGTTTCTTTACTATGTCTTCCTTTGAGAAAAGCAAAAAAAAAATGTTGACAGAATTTACATTGATTTTCACAGGCGTGTGATGGCATTTCTTAATAGTCAACTTTTGGAAAAGGACATCAAGGTCCAAATTTGGACTGGGTTTACGGAGAGTTCAAATTTTAGACATTGGTCAAGTGGAAAAACTATTCGAACACAACCACAGTTTGACGCTGGTAATATCTGTTTTAAATGTATATTATCATCCCTGTGATATAAGTGATACAGTCTTTTTTTTTTATTCTTAAATGCTTACAATTTCTGACATCAAAATAGTGATAGAGCCTTTATATCTGGATGAGTACCAGTCTATTATGTCAAGGATGCCAAATTCTTTTCTTCTTCTCAAAATTATCATAGAACAATTAGTTAGTAATAATTTTTACATTTTTTTTTTTTTACATTTTTTTAAATACATCTTTTAAGACTTGAAGAAATTTTAAATGTAAGTAAGATTAATTATAATAGATTGAAGTTATAAATATATCCAGAAAAAATATGATTTCCAAACGAACTACAAATATGTAAGTTTTTAAAAGCTTTCAATCAAGGTACAGATTTGAGTCAAAAATCCTTAAAAAGTGTTTCTTTTCTCTCTAATTTTACCATTCCGTATCTTTATCTGACTACATTACCATATGTGGTAATGAGAAAAATCATCTGACCTTGTCTCTAATATAAAACAGTCAAATTTAATTTAACTGATATCATCACTAGGTGATTTTGTCTTCTTGATTCTATGGAAAATTCATTAATTTTTAAATATAAGAAGTATATAACGAAATAAGTTACTTCTAATATACTAATAGATTTATAATATATTTCATGATTAAAAATGATCCTTAATTTGTAAACTGAAAATATTAAAAGTTGTTCGTGCGCCATATTTAGTGGCAACCTGCGATTTCTACCATTTTTAACGAAATACTTATCTATATATCTATCCATTTTTCTTTCTGGATGAATCTCCATGTTATGAAAATATTAAAATTAAATTGGGTTTCTTGCCAGAGAAAGAATCGATTCAATATTTATTCAAATCATACACCTAAACTACAGTTTCATTAATTTCTTTTTTAATTTACTTTAACAATCGCTTAGAATATACCGGTATTACAGAAAATATCTTTGCAGGATTTTCCCTGCGAATTAGCAATCATAGAGACTATCTATGACTTGACCAAGGCAAAAATATATGGACAAAAGTCTACGAAATGAATGACCCCAGTATACTTTCATTTTCCAAAGTTTTCAGCAATAATCTAACTGTATAATTTTTTTTGTTTTGTTTTCAGTGAATATTTCATTCTGAACCCATTGTTTTACTTTTAACTCGAGCTTGTTCAAATGCTTAATCCTAGACACCTAGGTGTACTTATGTCCAACTTTACCTTATGCCAAAAGAATTGGTTTTTCATTTTATGTGTTATATTTTTAAAATTTAAATATTTTTCAGCATTGTTCCATTATGTTCCTTTCAAGTGAACCATTTGTAATAAGTTATACATTTTAGGTCTTAACGCAACAAGAAGATGTGGTACCTATAACCCATTGGAAAATGCCATGAACACGATAAATTGCAATGAAAATCATTTTTTCATTTGCGAAAAACTAAGGGAAGGATATAATATCTCATCTCCAAGCAACACAACAGAATCTGAAATAAAATCTGATGAAAAATGTTCTCCAGGCTGGTATAAGCATAATATGAGCTGTTTTAAGGTAGGAAAACGCATAAACTAAAAAAAAATAAAATTTATCATTTGTAAATAATTTCAATCGCTGTCAAAACATATAACTAAAATAGAAAGCTTATGTAAACTTTATGAGGAAACTAAAGGATATTATGAAGGACCAGTAAGGTAAATCTTTTTTGCAATCAATTTCAGGAGTTTTTAGAAAAATTGTCTTGGACTGAGGCAAGGAGAAAATGTAGAAGTATTGGAGCTCGTCTTACTACTATTGAAGATGCGACTGCCTCTTCATTTGTATACGAGAAATTTAAAGGGTAAATTATGCGTGTTTATCATGTATCTTGGGGAGGGGGATAGGATGAGACGAATATTCACTATTATATTCTTTTCTTCATCTCCCTATCCAAATAGCTCAATTGAGCGATGTTGCCCATGGACCTATTGTTTAAAAAGATTTAACCATTAATAACGTGTTTGCATATTGATATTTTAGCATAATGAATTCTAACTGGTGGATAGGATTAAATAGCAGAGATATGACAAAGAGTAAGTGCTATGTATTGTCTTCCATAAAACCAAAGCTTTGATAATTATGTATCATCAGCTTGAATACTAGTCTATGATCAGTTGTGTGGTTTAGAAATGCAATTTTAATATGGCGATGTATAAAATTAAATAAATAAATTAACTCACTGAGAATTATTGTGACCCAGGTGAGACTTGCAGAAAATGGGCAAACACCTGTGCATCATGGCACTGGTCTGATAATGATGAGGACCCGTCCTTTCGTGATTGGGAATTGGGTGAACCAAATAATTTTATGAGAGTAGAACGCTGTGTCGTGATGACTAAATCAAATGGAAAATTCAATGACTACCAGTGCTCAGTTCCTAGTCCATTTATATGCGAAGCACGACTGGGTATGATTGATTTAATGCTTTCCTAATGCTTTTAGTCATTTTCATCCAAGTAAATTCGTTTTGAATGTAATTTAAAATTAAAATCAAAATTGTTGAATTATTGTATAACAATATTTCAGGATCGAAGATATTAGAAAATGGGGAATCTCAAACAGATTTACCTGGTTAGTTTGTTTAGAACAGCAGTTTATCTAAGTGGTAAACATTTTGCTAGCAATCATCTTCATGCAGCACTAGCAATTAAATGCTGTACCTTCTTCATGATTAATAAATGCAGCTTTTCTCTTTGAAAAAGTCTTTTTCCTATAATATTAGGTACATGTATTGGTAACTCTGACATTGTGTACTGACATACTTTACAAAAAAAAATCTCGGTCTCTTCAATAGGTTCATCAAAGAAAATTATTTGCAGATATAAATATTAATATTTGATAGCGAGATATCTCAATTTATAAGATAAATATGTTGAATGAACCAGTTTTCAATTTACCAAATGCACATTAATAAAATAATACACAGTGTATATATACCGATAATTCAGGAGGCAAATTTGTATATTTTTAGATAAATGAAAATCATGTTTTTTTTTTCTTTAAGAAAAATGTGATGGGAATGGTTACCTATATAAGGGTTTTTGCTATACCCTTAGCAGTGCTGAAACATCGTACTTTTCTGCAGAGGGCCACTGTAGAACTCTAGGGGCAGAGCTAGCAAGCATACATAGTCATGATGAATTAGAGTTTATTCTATCTCTCCAAAGGGTAAATGTTCTCATTATAAGGATAAAGGATCGCTAGCTAAATGAACAAAATGAAGCAATTTACTGTTAAAACTATCATTAACCAATAAATTGTTGTTTTTATTTAACCTCTTTCACTTCTTTTTTTATCAGATGAACAATACAGAAGATCTCTGGATTGGTCTAAAAAGAGTTACACACCGCGGTATAAAAAGGTTTCTGTTTTATTTATGTTTGATTACTTTGATTATATGAAAGGATAAAATGTTATTTTTAACGCAAAAAGTAGTGATTTTGATTTCACCGTTTCCTTTTGCTCACAAAAGATGGGAGTGGTCTGACAAATCCCCCGTCGACTTTGTGCTTTGGAAGAAAAATGAGCCAGACAATAGCCAGTTAAATGAGAACTGTGTTGTAATGTCAGGATTTAAAGGTAATATGATGATAAACTTTTTGGGTTTAGGTGTCATAGTGTCACAAAGTCGATGTTATTATCGAATAAATGAGCTTTTCATAACTAGATTGTACAAAATTCATTGATTTAAACATTTTTTTCAAATACCAGGTAAATAATAAAAAATTAAGTCTTTCAAATATTTATCCTTTGAACATGTAGTATTAAACGATTAAGTTATATTTACGCCCATTTGTATAAAGTTTGCTGTTGTTGGTTTCAAAATTAGAAAAAAAAAGATATGAAAACAAAATTTTGAAAAACTATAACTTGATGACTATCTTTCTTGTTGTCTTTCTCTATGATCGTTATTTAATAATAATTCAATTTAAGTTGTAACACGCCATTTGATTGGTTAAAAATTTCATTGATTTTGTTTAAAATAAATAATTAATAAATTAAGTCTTTCTATTATATAAATTGAATATGTACTATTAAATGATTAAGTTAAATTTACGTCCATTTGTATAAAATTTGTTGTTGTTGGTTTCAAAATTAGAAAAAAAAAGATTTGAAAACAAAATTTAAAATAATTATAACTTGATGATGTTTATCCTTTTAAAAACTTTCCCTACAATCATTTTTAAATAATGATCTTCTTTTTTTGGTCTATAACCATCACATGATATACCTTACCTGTTTTCCTTGTGTATAATCATTTTATGTTAATTATGTTGTTTCTTTTCTGTCTTTTTAACAGGTTTTTGGGATGATAACCCTTGTCTTGAACAAAATGGATTCGTTTGCAAAAAAAGAAATTCGCCCATTAAATTAAATGATTCCAGAGTAAACAAAAAAGTTTTTCAAGGCGGATGTTCAAAAAATTACACTTCATCGCCTTTTAGTAAGTAATTTTACTTAAATTTAAGTAAGGAAAAGTGATTGATGAAACAAAATGACGCAAAACGGGATTTAAAATATACTCGTACATGGCCCTGAAAACACAAATCAATTCTTTAAATTACATTGATTTTGAAAAAGTAGATCACAGTACTTTAGAAAAAAATACTTTTCTTGGACCTTAATGTACGCATGTGCAGAAAGAAAATGAATATATATATACTACCTTTCAGACAATAAATGTTATAAATACAGTACAAGCAAACTGCCTTGGAGAGAAGCTAAAAGCATGTGTAAATTTGGAGGGGGCTCTTTGTTGTCGATCCAAAACCAACTTGAACAAGGTAATTGAAGTATCAGTGTGGATTTTATCCTGTAATAAAATTTTCCAGATTTAATTCTGATTTCAATTATTTTTTGATAGATTTTGTCGTAAGTATGTTGGATTCAGCGTTAAGCAATGTATGGATTGGACTTAATAGACTACACAGAGAAACATACATGTACAAAGACAATGTATCAATAGGGTATACAAACTGGGAGACTGACCAGCCGAGCAATCCTTACTATCCAACATACGGTTCGGCTCAGGTAACAAAATAATTCAATAAATTGTTTTTGGTTTGATTACATCCTCTTCTATTTGTCTCACTTTGAATGCAAAAGCAAAAACATGGCTTCAACAATTAAAGTTAATACATTTGTACAGCATGATTGTGTTCAGATGAATCACTTGGACGATAATAAAGGTATAGGGAGGTGGAGTACAAAGAATTGCGGTTATCCACCAGAATCATTCATTTGTGAAAAACCAAAAGGTAAGAAATATATTTCTGTCTTCTACGAGATGAAAATCTCAAAGTGCACCCAAACACCTAATTACGAGGGGGTATCAAAAAGTTCTATAGACTAGTCCCATAAAATCAAAAGCGCATTAGGTACATCAATGAATATTGAAATATCTAGTTAGCATCATTTTTTCTATCTATAGAATAAACCAAAAATCATAAATTTTATTTTTTAATAAATTAGTAATGTTTTTGTAAGCAATGGAATGTTCAGGCGGCGCAACCTCGATAACGACCTAAGTGTAACTGAATAAAAACTATTTTGATATGAACATTTGACATCAAAAAATCCCGTTAATTCAGGTATGTTTTGGGCACTACTAGTATTGTTCCATAAAATATGGAATTTTTACCTCATTCTGGAAGTTCCATGAAATTTTATCGTTAATTTTACATGGAGTATCCACACAAATATTGCTTGAAAATGACGTCAAAAGGGGGGAGGGGTATAAAATTAAAACATTTTATAAAGTTTTTTTTTTTTTAAAGGGTATAGACATTGGAAATGTTTAAACAGGCTACGGAGAAATAATATGCATCCAGAGAACATGTTCTTTTTAAATGCCAAATAGATTCAGAGAGAAAAGGAATGCACAGTTAATGTCGATTTGTAGTTAAGGTGTGAAAAATCAATCACGTCAAAAAATGACGTTGATCATGTGTTGTAGATATTGAACTCCAAAAAGCGGAAAAAGCTGGAACCATCAAGCGAGGATCTTTCCCATTGTATAAATTCATTTGCAATATTATATGCATTAAAAGCCGCTGTTCATGACATTGTAAAATCATATAAATAAGACGGATTGAATTCTTACTCAGCTCCAGAGAATCTCATCAAATTACGTGTATGGGGTAGAAGAAGCAGACATTGAAAAACAATGACGTTGTCGGACGTCATAAAACTAAATGGCGCCGGCGCCGGTGATGATATAATTTCGTTTTTATTATATAATAATTTTTGGAAATAATGGACGTATCAAGCTAGAATTTTAAACATTTCTTTATTTTTTGTTGTTTATGTTCCTTATAAATTTTGTAAGCTCAGACTACACAGTACTAATTTTATAGCCTCAGTCCACGAACTTTTTGATAACCCCTCGTAAGTTAATCTTTTGGACAACAAAACCTTGTGATGTTTAAATTTTCAGATCCTTCGATAGAATTCAAGCCTTCCCCATCTGAATGCCCTCCTATGTTTGAGCAATACTTAAGAAGCTGCTTTAGATTTGAAGTTGGTCCAGTTGATCAAAGCGAAGCCCAGAAAATATGTGAACAAAGAAAAGGAAATCTAGCGTCAATTACATCTCCATATGAATATGGGTTTTCTCGTGGTATTGCCGCAAAACAAAATTTTACTGTTTATTGGATAGGACTCGAAAAAACAAAGGTTGGTGTATAATGCATACATATTTAATTAATACATAGCAACCGTCTGGAATGCCTACATATTTCATTATTATTAAATAGCAACCATCTGAAATGCCTGGGTATCTTAAGTGATAATTAATGACAACGGGGTTTCTTTCTTATAAAATATAACAGCAATATAAAGAGGATTTTAAGATTCTCTTTTCACGGTCTAAAATTCCGTTCATTCTCTCTCACTTATCGAAAAATGTTTTAAGTATGATATATATAATTTTTTTAATGATGAGAAAACTATGTATTGCTAGATAAAATATTGAAAAGCACCCACAGTTTGTTGTTGTGTATGGGAAGGGTGTAATTTTGCACAACACAGTATATAGATTGATGGAGAAAATATTACACAGAGAAACAAATCTGGAAAATCAAACCATACAGGATAACCAAAATTCTTGATGATTCAAAGAAGCATTGATGCTGTCTGTTGTTTTTTGATGTGACCGATAAAAGCATAAAATTAATGCAATATTTTCTTTTAACTTTAAATTACCGGTATATATAACTTTTTGAAAATCACAGGACGCAGCTTTGTATAGATGGAATGATGGAACACCATACCAGTTCAGCCATTGGAATGATTCAGAACCATCTCAGGAACCAAACGAAGATTGCGTTGTATCAAGAGATGGAAATTGGATGGATGTGCCATGCACAGAAAAGCACTCTTTTCTCTGTGAAATAAATCTTGGTAGGTGCAAGCAGTAAGTTGTTTTTAAACCAGAATTTCGCTAAAAAATATGTTTTCTTTACTATAAGTATCAGATCATCGTCATCAAAGTCATTTTGTAAGACGTTTTAAAAAATATAACGGTTTTCGTTTATCCATGAATCGATCAATTATTGTAATATGAAAAGTATATAAGAGATATACAGGCATATATTAATCGAAATGGCAGATGTTTAAAAACTAAAGTGCACAATGGTATTTTGAGGCGGTATATAACAAAATATTTTATTCTATTTATAATTCCACAAGATAAAATGAAAGGTACACGACCAGCACCTTCGTGTATGCCCACGGGAATAGCCTATGACGGCGCGTGTTATTTCATAGAAAGAAAGGATAGAAGCACGTGGAAGGATGCTCTCCAGAAATGTAGGAAATATGGAATGGACTTAGTTTCAATCCAGACAGTGGCCGAGTTGGAGGTAGTTCGGGAATTCATTGTAAGGAGAGCAAAGGAAAACGTTTGGATTGGGTTCACTAATGCTAGAAAAGAATCAGATCTGTTTCAAAGTGGTTAGTACAACTTGACTCTTTTCAAGAGAAAACAAATTTGTTCTGTATATACATATTATTATTTTGCTATTTTACGCAGGATTATTTTGGTTTGTTTTTGTTCTATCGCACTTACAAATGATTTTGGCTAGCAGTAAGGTTGGGATAGCCGCCCCTTGGCCAGAAAGGATAACTTTTAAATTTATTATTTCAAGAAGTCATGTGAAAAATTGGAAAGTGTATTCTGAAAGCAATAGAGTGTAATACATTTTTAAAGAAATCAAATTTTCTTTGTCTTATATACCATTTTAAAGCATTCTTTTGAAATGGTTGTAAGTAATTTGCAAACTTTTCAATGAGACGCCTCTACTTGCTGATGGACAGTGTTTTATTAAACAATTGAATTAGAAAGAACTAAAAAACATTCTGCACGTTTTTGACACACCTTCAATATATTTCACACTAATCGTATTCAAACAACCAGTCAAACTAGAGGTACAAGCACTTTTTGATATAAAGAAGTAATTTGCAATTATAACACATGTTTTTACAGTGTTTTGAAAAACATGAATGAATATAATGGCAAGATTTCCATGTTTGCTATACGAAACTCAAAATATGTATACCGGATTGAAAAGTAAAATGAAGGGCCTGTGTGCATATTTTTTATGCCTATATATTATGTACACAAAGATTCTGATGAAAAAAAGTTTCATCAAATTTTTTCATTTTTCATGAATAATGCAAAAATTTATATAATTTGATACCTTTTCAAAACCCCTGGTAACGCATGCTGATTTTTTTCTCTAAGTACATGTAATGGTATTATCATTTTGAATTCAGAATATCTTGAAAAATTATCAGTAGGTGAGGTACCTTGCATATGTCCTTAAAATGCAATTAACACAATTTTTCTGTACATTTCAAACAAAACGTATTTAAACAATCAATCAAATCACACACTTTAATAAAACATATGAATTATGTAATTACATCCAGTGTGTTGATTGGTTCGGTTACAGGGGTTTATTGGTACTGGTCCGATGGAGAGGAAGCAAACTTTACAAACTGGCGAATAAATGAACCCAATGCAGGAATACTATCGAATACTGAAGAATGCGCAGAAATGGATCATAAAGGACTCTGGAATGATCTAGCGTGTACACATAAGAAAGCCTTTATGTGTAAAAATAATGGTAAAGAATTTATCGTTGATTAATCAAACACAGCGTTTTAAAAATTATGCATGATTGGTATTTTCAAAGTGTTGGTAGTTAATATGCATGTAACTTTCCGTGGTAACTCATGAAATTATGGAGTCAGTCACTTATATAAACATTTATTTTTCTATTTAGGATCTAAGATAGATTTAAAAATGAAAGTCGAAGTATCAACGGAGATACCAACAAGAAAATCTGCACAAAATGCAATTAATTCCCACAGCAATGCAGGTAACTAATTGAGAACATTGCGAATTTACCTCAAACTCAGATTTCTGTCGTTCATTTTAGTCATATTGCCAAACAAGTTATAGTAATGGTTCAAGACTTGTAATATAAATGTTTTTTTTACTTGTCATCAGTTGGCTTTAGATATATAGATATATTTAGAAACTTAGATGTAATGCACCTTTAAAAAATATACCGGTACTATAGACACCATGTTTATAAGAATGTTCCTCGTTCGGTGGAATGCAATGAATGTCTTCGGAGACCTCTCTAAACAAACTTTTATTACGAGACAGTCATACCTTACCGGACACTATAAACAGACGGATGGCGACAGTAGTTTATACAGTTCGTTGGTGAAAAAATTTCTGAGCTCTTGTGATCAATGTTTAATGCGAATAAAACGGTTAAAAAACGGTTCGAGTAACAACCTATGACGTAAACTAAACAAACAGGTAATGGACTTCACATTGTTGTAATAAATGATCACAGCTGAAACGCATATGCGCAAAGCGAAATTAATGAACGTTTTTCGAACGTTAAGAGTAACAATATTTCGTTCGGTGTCCAGAATATCGGTTTTTTTGTTTGTTTGTTTTATTGTTGTTGATGTTGTTTTCCCATTTCACGTCTAACATTTGTCCAGTTGTGATTCTGATCTAACGAGTTTAACAAAAGTAGGCCAGTCAAGACCAGGAAGAGAAGGCCATGAGCTTCCTTCACGGGCAAAGCATGAATACTGTACTTTGTACGGACCTTTCGTATTTTTAGCAGCGCCTTTGCTCGGTGATGTCTGTTCCAAGAAATATTCCGCCAGAAACAAAAAACGAATTTCCATACATATTTCTTTTATCGAATGAGGAATAGAAAAGAAATGGATTTATTATTATTCGATTTCTTCAGTGATATGTGACTAAAACCTCCTTTATGTCTTTTTGTTGCTGAAGTGAATTAAAACGCTAAGGATTTTGATAATCATCTGCTATTGTAATTATCCATTTGTCTTTTGTAGAATCGACGACACCGGTTGGGGTAATAGTGGGTGTCGTGATAGGCCTATTGGCGGTCCTCGTACTCGTATCAGCTGTTGTGTTTATTTTATACAGAAGACGCCACAGACCTTTCTTCAGACAACACCTTGGGTTTTCAAATGCTTTGTTCCAAAGTGGCCATGAACAATTGACATAATTTAAAAATACTCACCGTAGTGTATGATACGGTCTTTTTATATACTCTAATAATGGTTTAAACTTTTAGAAGACTATTAAAGATAATCTAGTATCTTTTGTGTAAAGTAAATCTTGGCTCAAGTCAGGATCTTTTTGTTTTACATAAATGTTGTGGAAGTCAAACAGGCCAAAATCAAACTGTTATACTATATCGCTTTAAAAAAGTGTTGTTATCAGCAAAATTAAAATTGATTCAATAAATAATATCTTTCAGGAGATTGAAAATTTTACTTACTGCGAAATACCAACTGTTTCTACGTCTTCTGGTGGGATATACATGTACACGCATTTAAATACTTTTATGTGTATGTATACCTTATTTGAAACAATGAGCCTATTGGTCATATCACTTAATCGAGTTACTATGATCCTACTGTCCTTAATGAGGAGATTAATTTCTGAGTTCATGATTTTGAAAAAAAAAAATGAATTTACATTACTCGAGGAAGCTTCCATATAAATACGACTAATTTCATTCTCTCTACATGTATAGAATCTTATGAGGAACTTTTATCATTGATTCAGGTTGTGTCTCGGCAATACCCGTTTCCGGTCCTGAATTTTGTAAACTTAATGTGCAATATAAAATGAAGCTTTCACCTTGGTTTCATCATTACTGGACAAGTGGGTATTGAGTTGAACGTCTTTTTATGTCGATAGGTTTTCAATCATCCATAGCTATCTTCCCTTGAAAGAGAGTGCAATTCATTTAAACAAGTTTAAATCTCTTCCCCATGAGTTTGCTTTTTGGCACTTTTGATTGAAATTGGCCATCGGTATATATATCATTTTTCTTATTTACATCTCAAACACATGCAGACACCTTTATTATCTTTAGATCTATGCAAAAACTAACTCATATTTCTTGTGATTTTGTATTGAGAGATAAACACTGTCTCTAGTTTTTATATATAAGAATATATATATTTTGCAATACGATATATATATATATATAATATATATATATATATATATATATATATATATATATATATATATATATATATATATATATAAGTAATCAGCAGGCTCTAAGGAAATATTTATACGAGTAAATGTTGTCATGTTATTAATCAGAAGAATATTTATGTACTTGAATATAACAATATTTCAAGCTACTCATAAAGAGTTGCTAATATATGTATACAGTATTCATATTACATGTACATGTTTAAAACAATTGTTCCAAACACAAATCACAACTTAACAAAACGTTGCTCCATGTGTGATGAAATAAATCATGTAACTGAAGATCTTGGTTTGTGTCATATATCTACAGTGTGTGACAGAGTAACCTTGTCTATGGTTATGGCTATGACAATATGTGTTGATATGCTGTTCCATGTCTAAATTACACAAAGGAGAACAAAAACAAATGAGCATACCACTGTCCATCCCTGAACTATAAATTGTGTAGAGTTGGTGGATGGAACAAAAATTGTGAATTTCATGCCCCCCCCCCACCTGGGGATGGGGCCAAAACCACTAAAATTAATGCAATTTTTAAAAATCTTCTTTACTCCTGGACATCAAGCAATCAAACTGTTGGCATGATTGTAATCAGCATTGAGTCCTCAACCAAAATTGTGAAATTCATGGCCCCAGGGTCAGGGGTTCTAGTGCTAGGGTTAGGCTATATAGATTATATTTCTTTGAAAATCTTCTCTGCTCCTGGGTATTAAGTAAGCTAACCAAGTACATAGTTATGTTGAATAAAGCTGCCTCTTCAAAAATTGTGAATTTCATAGCCCCTGGGTCAGGAGTTCTGGTGTTAGGGCGGGGCTTATTGATTATATAGTGAATGTGCATACATTCTTTGAAAATCTTCTTCTCTGCTCCTGAATATTAAACCAATGAACTATGTACATAGTTATAATGAGAAAGGATGCCTCTTCAAAATTTGTGAATATTAGGGCCCCTGGACTTGGGGTTTGGTGTTTTTTTATATATATATATATATATATATATATATATATATATATATATATATATATATATATATATATATATATATATATATATATATATATTATGAGAAAAAAGGTGATTTCAAAAAATGGTTAATTTCATGGCTCCTGAGGAATAGCATTCCTTTTGGGAGGTTGGTTACATAGCCATAAAAAAATTAATCTTTTGAAATTGCTATTTGGTAAATAAAATCAACCATTTTTTTTTTAAATTCAAAATTTATGAAAAAAAAATTTCCAAAATAAAAAAAATTTATTTTAATTAAAAACCACACTTAGCAAAATTGCTTGTGAATCTGTGATAATTTCATTCATTTTTTATGCACAACTGGTTATAAATAAATGCATTTTCTCTTTAAAGAAATGATAAATCTCAATTTACCACTAGGTTTTAAATATCCATATAATTGTGATTGAAATTGGTGCCTCTTACAAAATTGTGAATTTCATGGTCCTCTGGTTTAAAACACGATTTTCTCAAGGGAAAATTGTTTGAAAGTCTGATTCTCGTCACGTGTTGCGCTTTTGATTTACTTTTTAGTCTTTTTATTTCTCATTAGTAGTAGTTTGTGTACAGCTAAATACTTGGTATGACGTAATAGAATACCACAAAAACTTATTTTTATTTACCGAAATAGCAATTTACATCGTGCAAACAACACAGGCGATTGGTTGAGAACTTTTGTAAGGCGGACAGGGGAGAGAACCACACACTGCCTGCACGGTGTAGAACAATCTACCGTTATAGCTGTTCTGTCGAGAACCGGCTGTAGCGTACTCTGGATTCCGATCCAAACACAAAAAGTCGGCGCCATTATGATCTCTGTACTGTGCTTCTGAGGTCAGAAACCCGTCATATTGTTTCACCCAATTTGAAGAACAGGTCAGTTTAGCAGGAATCATAATTGATGACGAAGCATACATGGAATGACACACTGCGCACGGAACGTCATCGTCCATTGCTATGTTGTTGTAGGTAAATTCGTACTCACTTCCATGTATCCGCCCAGAATGCACGTAAGCAGACACACCATAAGGAGCATCCTCCGGATCAAGGGGTAAACAAAGGGTGTTAATGCCGCCACCTACTTCGTTGAAATTTCTACCTCCGGCAATACCTAAATCAAAAATTTACAAAAACTATTAATACAGGTGCTTGACGTTTTTTACCTTGATTTTCACAAATAAAAAAATCCACACTATAGCATTTCATGAATAAAAATTTCTTCATACAATATAGTATAAGGAAATTTTTATTTATGAAAAGAAAGGTTAAAACCGCCAAGCATCTCTGGAATAATATATACATAATAATACTTTCCAAAATTGTTTAAAGATTTTTTTTGCCAGAATGCATAAAACTTGGATTGAAGAAGGGGTTTGGGGTTTTTGTCTCTAAACGTAATTTTAAATTGAATTGTAGTTTTTTATGAAAAAAAAAGTTGGTAAAAATGTATATTTTTTCCCCTCAAAACATTTAAGAGCCTTTAAGGTTTAAGTTTCAAAACTACCTGAATAAACTTTTGATGTCCCATTTACTGATCGACATGACTTCTTTCCCTAACGTACAAACGTAGTTCCTAAAACAAAATGCATATATATTTCTTTTATTAACAATATGCGAGAAGTTTATATCCATGTACATGTATTTGCATAATTGTAAGGAAATAAAATAGATTACATGCCATGTCTTGCCTTTGAGTTCTCAAAATTTGCT
The DNA here is from genome assembly GCF_032062105.1 of Saccostrea cuccullata. Classification (NCBI taxonomy): domain Eukaryota; kingdom Metazoa; phylum Mollusca; class Bivalvia; order Ostreida; family Ostreidae; genus Saccostrea; species Saccostrea cuccullata. Next base: position 27,083 of record NW_026931879.1, read on the forward strand.
AGAGTTGTTCTCAGTGCGTTAATTTCGGCATCTTGTTCCGCAATCTTTGTGTTCAGCTGTGTTTGTATGGTTTGGAACTGTTGCTCAAGAGCTTGCAGTCGTGAGTTCATGAAGCTTACATCGTCTACCAACATACGTCTGCTGCCAAGTTGACGATTCTCTAGTAATGCTGACGTTACTGACAGGAGGCTTACGGACAAGAAGGTTAAGATAGTCATGACACTTGTATTTAGGCCGCAATGCGATGTCGTTGTTTTTCTTTTATGTATGACGACTCAATCGTTTCTTATCTTCATTTCTGATAAAATATTAAACGTCTGCAGAGTGCAAAATTTAGAACTTTTTAGAAATTTGGTATGCAGATTTATCATAAATGTATTTATGTTAAGTTTGGTTTTAGGTACGATCAAGCTATTTTCAACAGAGTTTAGCCATTTTGACGAAGTAAAATATTTTAAGTATTTAGGGGAGGAGTGCTTTGCAAACATTTCTTGTTTTTTTTTCAGTTTTGAATATGCAAAACCTTTATATTAGACATTTTAAATACTGAACAAATTGGTTAGTATTTATTTGAAATTTTGCATTTTAAATGTGATTACATGATACAAACAACACAGGCAACAGTTTGGGAATCTTTGTACGGTGGACATGGCAGTGAACCACATACTGCCTGTACCGGAAAAAATAGTCTACCATCATTATTATACTGTCGAGCACCATCTGTCATATATTCAGGATTTCCATGAAGACACAGATATTCAGAGCCGTAATAAACAGGGTTAGTCAGACTTGAATCAGATGTTAAGAAACCTGAATATTGCTTTGTCCAACCAAGAGGACATGAATGTTTTGCAGGAATCATCATAGAAGATGATGCATGGTGGACAAAACAGACAGCACACGGTACATCGTCATTAACAGCAATATTTTTAAAAGAAAAATCATATTCTGATCCATATAACCGACCAAAGCCTGAAGAAGAAGGAAGACCAGCCGGTGCCGACTCTGGATCATGAGGCAGACAGAGTGTATTCACACCACTTCCTGCTTGTCTGTAATCTCTACCCGCAGTAAATCCTACAACATACATTATATAGAACGAATTACCGTAAAAAGACATCTAACTCAGATCAAGAGACAAGACAGATGACCCAGACCCATAGCATCGAGAGTAAAATTGAATATTGACCCGAGATTTTATAGTCTGAAGTATGATTTAGCGATACCTGATATGCGGTGACATTTTTAGAAATGAAAATCAATGGTCATTTATTAATAAATATATGACGAAGCAAAAAAAATTGATATTGAAAATACAAAGATCAATAATTTTTAGAGATATATCAATTTATACAGTAAAAAATAACTGCCTACGAATGTTTTAGGTAAACTTTTACAAGTGATTAATGATTGATTGATTGATTATTGTATTTTTACGCTGAGTCGGCAATATTTCAGCCAAAAAAAAAATTTGAATACTGTATGAATTTTTTGGGCAAATCTCTCATGGCGGCAACGTTGAATGAGCCCACCTTTTTTTTTTTGAAAGATAATCCTAAAAGTTTGCAATAAAATATACATTTTTTTTGTTTACAAAAACATGGAGCGAAGACCCACTTTACCTTAAAAGTACACTTTTATGACAAAACATTCGCATCATCTTTCCGAGAAATACTTCCAAGTCCATTAAGTCAAGGGTTATATTACAAACATGATTTAAATGCCCCACTTCATCATGAGCCGTGTAACATAGTGGTAGCGCGTTAGTCTCAAAGCAATTTGATACGTCGGATTTTTATTGCTCGGGAAGAAATTTTTAAAGATATATACTATCGAATATTTACGCTTATAAAAGAAAAATTTTTACAAGCTTTTTTTCTCTCAGAAAATTTTTTATTTCCCATAATTTCATAAATTTCAATAATGAGAAGTTAATTTAAAACTCTTTTACACTACCAAAGGATGCTTCCAAGTCATGGCTTTGTTGTTTTTGAGAAGAAGGTTTTTATGACTATGACTTGGTGCTCTTGATAAGAAGATTTTTAAATATATTTTCCTGTAATTCTTTTATGTGGTCTCCCATTGTAGCCCACCCTATTTCCGGGGGTCATCATTTGAACAAACTTGAATCTATACTATCTGATGATGCTTCAATTTCAATATGATTAATCATTGCTTTGTTATTCTTAAGAAGAAGATCATTTTTTAAAGATATTTTTCCTATTTATTCCTAAGTAAAAAATCATTGTGGCTCCACTTGACTCTCATTTGAACAAAAACTTTTAAATATATATTTAAAAAAAGGTTTCCTATTAGTTTGAACTTGTTTGGCCCAGTTGTTCTTAAGAAAGTTCCCATCAAATTCACTATTTCTGAATCATGTTGCCTTAAAGATGAAATCTTCCATATCAATATGATCCCCATAATCAAGGCTTTGCTATGTGGCTAGTTTGAAGATTAATTTTAAAAGATGTTTTCCTATTTATTCTTAAGTAAAAATGTGATTCCCCATTTTGGCTCCACCCTACTCATGGAGCTCCATGGTACTGGAGAAGAAGTAAAAAGTTTAGAAACAGACGAATAGACAAGGTGTGATCAGAAGAGCTCACTTGAGCTTTCTGCTCAGGTAAGGTAAAAACTACAATTACCAGCATAGACCAAAGAGGTTCCGTTGACGACTGGACATGTCTTTCGTCCCCATCTTATGTAAGTCGAACCTGTGTACCAATTAAAAAGAGGAATTGCACGAAATGTTTCATTAAATTCATGCATTTAAAACACTTATACAGCAAATATCAAAATGAAAATGACATAAATTATAAATCTCTAAAAAATTTAAAAAAGGTAATCAGAGATTACAGAGCTCACCTCAACGAATGTTTGTCTTTAAGTAAGGCAAAGTCCAACATTAAACTAATAATCTAGAAGTGTTCATCCCAAGATCACTCATCTGGAAAATTTAGATGCAAGCCCGATAGTGTGCATCACTAGATGTATCATCCATGCAAGTTTGGTTAACATAGTGCTTATAGTTACTTCAGAATGAACCTGCTCAAAAAACTTTAACCTGTTCACTCATCCGGAAAATGTATGCAAGAGCAAGCATCTGAAGCAAGCAGGTAATATGAATCCTTAGATGTATCACTCATGCAAATTAGTCAACATTATAAGGGCTTATAGCTACTTGGAAAAGAGGCCTGCACCAAAAACTTTAACCTGTTCAATCATCCAGAAAATGTAGGTCAGATACAGCATCTGAAGCAAGTTTGGTAACTTATGCATCCTTAAATGTATCAACCATGCAAGTGTGGCAAACATAGGGGTAATAGTTACTTGGAAGTAAGATCTGCCTCAAAAACTTAAGTCTTCTCCAAAAATATTAATCCGGTCAATCCTTAGCTGAAATTGCAGCATCTGAATCCTTGATTGGTACAATGAAACACACTAGAAGCATCTTGCTTGCATTTTAGATCAAATATAGGCTTCACCAAAAACTTAAAGAGACAAAACACCGACGCCGAAAAACGTCGGTAACCCACGGGTGATTCACATCGATTCTCTCTATGAAGCTTGCGGACTCAAAACCCGTGGTTTGCGACGATGGGGTATCACATAAGCTCCCCCCAACTTCGTCGAGGTGAGCTAAAAGTCGTCGATTTTCTTTTATTCTTTAATTTGCCATTCAGCATCGTTTTTAAAGCAATTCTATACAAACTTGTAAGAATGCAAAATTACCTGAAGTTCTAATGCTTAGTTGATTTTTCAAATCCTGAATTTCTGATTCCTGAGAATTTATTTTAGCGTCTTGGGCCGAGTTCCTAGTTTTTGTTTCAAGCAGATCTAATTTTAAAGCCTGTAATTCATGTTCCAGGGCTTCTAGCCGTGAATTCATCATGTCAGGATCGTTATCACCGGAAACAGAAATTAAGCAACTATATAAAAAGCAAAAGAAGAAAACTGAATTCATGACAAGGAACATATACTCTCAAGGTGGAAAGAATATAAAATTCTTCGCTGTAGGCTTAATTCTCCTTATCATTATCAGTTTGGTTTGGTTTTGATAAGGATATGTGTGTGTCTATTAACTTGAAAAATGGCCATTTATTGCTTTATTTCATCCAAACCAAATATTTTTTTCTTGGTTTGCTGTACAGGAAATCTTTGGAAGACATGATATTTTTGATAGAGATATCGAAGTTGTATCTTAGAATGAGACGGGGAACATAAAAGATGTGATAAGGATTTGGAAGGACTCAATTGCTCTATTATTTGTAAAATTTGACAAAGTTGTAAAAGAGGGTCGAGACATCATTTCAAATCATGCTTTGGTGTCTAGATATTGAATTTAAAAAACCTCTATAACTATATAACATTTGAAATCAATTCAACAAATTATGCTGTACATGGTGTCTAGATTATTAATTAAAAAAAAATCACTAACTATTACCACATTTGAAAAACACTTCATCAAATTATGATATGGTGTGTTGCAACCACTATTGAAATGCGACCACTATTGAAATAATTATTTCAATAGTGGTTGAAAGTCCATTTCAATAACAAACATAGGCTACAACCGCTATTGAAATACGACCACTATTGAAATAATTATTTCAATAGAGCTTGAGAGTGCATTTCAATAACAAACGTAGGTTGCAACCACAATTGAAATACGACCATTATTGAAATACTTCTTTCAATAATGGTTGAGAGTGCACAAAGGTTGCAACCACTATTGAAATACGGCCACTATATGACATAATTATTTCAATAGTGGTTGAGAGTACATTTCAATAAGAAACATAGGCTGCAACCAGTATTGAAATAATGTTCCATTTGAAATTAAGTTTTCAATGGTGAATGAAATAATGATTTCAAAAGTGATTTAAATAATTTTTTTGATAGTTGCTGATAATCAATCAAACACAAAAACCACATTGCAAGACTTATTGAAATAACTTAATTATTATAAACTATAAGGATTAATTGTTCATTATGTTCTCCAACATTTCAATTCATTCATTGAGTTTACTATCAAAATTACGACTACATGTACTTGTAAATTATTGCTTCAAAAGAAGTTGACAATACTTTTGAAAACACCACCACATTTTAATAACTATTGAAATAACACCCACCATATGGTAATAAACCAAATACTGACTTCCCTAGAAATTTAGTTATTTATTGTCTTGAAGAGTAGACTTGGCTTTACTATCCAAATTTGTAGTGTAGGTAATCCCATGAATATGAGCGACAATTACGTTCTATTCTATATTCTTTTTATTAAAAATAACTATATTTTCATCAGAAAGTTTGTACGCAAAGTTATCAGTCTTTCTTCTTTTTTCAATGTAGTCTAGGTATTCTAATTTCTACATCTAGATGTATTTATGATCCTTTCCTTTCCAAATCAACGACAAAAATGAACTTTATATTATTAACAAATTATTTCAAAATAGCATATATTAATTGATTGTTGGTTTTCGCCGATTCGACCAAATTCAGTGGGAGCTTGCTTATAACTTTTGCCTACAAGTAGGCCAGTTCAATAAAAAGTGTCCGTGTTACTGTATTAATTGAAATTTCTACAAAAAAAAGGAAAACATAAAACAACTTTACTTGTCATATTCTAAACTCAATAAAATAGTTTATTGTGTTAGAAAACAGAATGTGTAATTCATCCTCATATTTGTTTTATAAAGGGTACTTAACACAAACAAAAATTTGATGCATGGATTAAAGATTAATTAGAAATTAAAGTTTTTGAACACAATACGTAGTATTGGGAGGGGGCATGTGCAACTCCCAATTTTCCAAACATTATCTTTACTGTTGGAAGAGACAGGTTGGTTGCTCCACTACTTCTTGTTATAGCATAGATAAATCATGGGAATTTGGTAATGTAAAATAAGGAGATGGGTGAACATGACAAGCGAAAAGCCTATAGCAACGAGTCAATTTCTCACACTATAACACCATTTTTCGATATGAGTAAGCTCCATTTTTTAAAAAAGTTAATCCCCAAAGTTTGCATAAATATATACACTTTTTAGTTACCAAAATTATGGAGCAAAGACCCACTTTACCTTAAACATATACCTGTATGACACAACTTTTGCATCTTTTCATTGATTCTAGTAGTTTTGGTCCCAACCATTAGGCCCCAGGGGGCAGGGACCATAAAATTCTTTTTAATAATAATTTTTGTTCCCCTTCATCCATAGATGCTACATGCCAAAACTGGTTGAAATTAGTTGAGTGTTTTCAGAGAAGAAGCTGAAAATGTTTAAATGTTAACGCACGACGACGGAAAAAAAGAGATAGCAATAGGTCACCTGAGTGACTCTGGTGAGCTAACAAAAGACAAAAGAAACTTATAATAATTATGTTCCCCAAACGAAGTTGGGGAACATATTGTTTTTACTCTGTTTCTTATTATTATTATTCTTATTATTTTTCTTCTTCCTGGGAAAATTTTGTCCACGAGTGATCTTGTAAACTTCACATCCGACATAGGTGAAACCTTTTTAGGGTCAGTAGGCATGTTATGTAGAGTTGCCGAATGAAGGTCATTTTGCGCGCACGTGCTTGCAAGAGCGCGCACGTGCAACACGTGAAATGACCAATAAAATGGATATTGCCGTAACTTTTCTATTTTTTGACGAAATTTTTTGAAACTCATAATGTAAGGATACATTAGTAGTATAGACAAGATAGCATGGTCAAAATAGCAAGATCTCACGCGCATGCACGTGTGCTTCGCTCTGATTGGTTGAATTTAAAGTCTCAATATCTTTCTTGTTTCTTGTCATAATCCTTTGAAATTTTTAACATAGACCTACATTATGAAGATCTACCGCATGATATATAAGAATTTTCATGAAAGTATGCGCATGTGCGCGTGCTGCAAGCTGATTGGCTGAAACTTTAAATGGCTATATCTCCTTTGTTTTTTTGACGAAATTCTTTGAAATTTAAAATATAGTCATGCAATGGGATATCCTACAAAATGATATAGAAAAAATATCATGAAATCACGCGCATGCACGTGTGCTGCAATCTGATTGGCTGAAACTTTAAATGGCTATTTCTCCTTTGTTTTTTGACGAAATTCTTTGAAAATTTAAATAAAGTCATGCATTGGGATATCCTACAAAATGGTATTCAAAAAAATCATGAAATCACGCGCATGCACGTGTGCTGCAATCTGATTGGCTGAAACTTTAAATGGCTATAACTCCCTTGTTTTTCAACCAAACAGGATGGGATTTAGAACATAGATAGATGTAAGGGACTCCTACAAGAAGGTATGATCATCATGCACGTGCACGCACGTGCGTGCATTTGAAACGAGTATATTTAAAAATACACTTGAATGAGTGATTTTTATTACTTTTGGACTGAATGCTTTAATATATAGTATATTAAAATATATAAATAGTGTAGACAAGATGATATGGTCATAACGCACATGCATTCACATGCGCTCGGGTGCAATGCTAAAAAATGAATATAATTGGTATCCTTCTGGGAAAACGTTGTTAAAGTCAAAAATGCACAGAGTTTGGGAGTTGGGGAGCGTTTGGGGAACATCTGTAACGGTTCCCGTTACAATTAGCACTAGTTTATTTTTTGAATGGACATTTCAATACAATTTTCATGTACACATTACTATTATTCATATTGCAAAAAAAAGCATATTTACACTCTCTTAACATAACTGATACTTGATACATTCACACCTTAAACATTTCCAACAAAACTGATTCATTACTCAATTATGCTTTTCTTAAATTAAAGCCTTCAAGATATCAACCTGACATATGAATTTATTAAAATCAAAGTAAAAACAACAACAAACATTCACTACCATATGTATAAAAGGTAACATTTTTACTCTTTGACAGTTGTAAGGAGTAAAAATGCATTTTGAGCAAATTAGCTACATTTCTGAAACATACATGTAACTGATAAACTGTTGTGTTTTTTGAAATCCCTCCATGGATGAGAAAAGAACAGTAATAAACCAATATTAATCAATGATTAAATATAAAGAGATCCATCAGCAGGGCCTATGTATCCTACAGCAATCAGAATCACGTCCACAATTGTCCACACCCCCAGACCCCCGAAACTAAACAGCTTCCCCAGGGCCTCCTTCCACTGGCCCAGGTAAAAACGGTCCACTCCAAACCCTCCAAGTGTAACACTGTAATAAAACACAGAAAGGTTTAGACACAGAGAGGTAAAGTATGTAACACTGTAATAAAAATCAACACAGAGAGGTAAACCATATAACAATGTAATGAAAAATAATAGAAAGGTGTAAACTATAAATCGTTGTAATAAAAATCAAAGAGAGGTGTTGCCATGTAACACTGTAAAAGAAACACAAAAATGTAACTATGTAGCCCTGCAAAAAGAATGAAATAGAGATGCAACCATGTAGACCGAATACTGTAATAAGAATCAAAGTGAAATGTGATGGCAATTAAAATCAAGAAGAAGTGTAACCATGTAACACTGTAATAAGAATCAACAAAGATTTAACAGTGTAACATAACAGTGTAACACTGTAATAAGAATCAACAAAGATTTAACTGTGTAACACTGTCATGAAAACACAGATGTGCAATAAGAATGAAAGAGAGATGTAACCTTGTAACACTGGAAATAGAATTAAAGTGTGGTGTAACCATATAACTTGTAATACCGTATACGAATCAGAGAGCGGTGTAACCATGCTACAGTATAAGAATCAGAGGTGTAACCAAGTAAAACTGTGAAAATAAAATTGCAGACGTTTACCCATGTATCACTGTAACAGGAATCCAACAAATGTGTAACATGTAACACTGTTGTTATCTAGCATTCTATATGTATATGTACATTTATGATTTATCTATTGAAAACCCTGTTGTTTATATGTATACCTTAAAGCCAGTGCTGTTGACCACTTGTATCCACTTGTCCAATTACAAAACTTTCGCTTTTGAAAAGTCCTGTTTCCTAAAGAAGATAATAAAAAAAGTTCACTGTTTTAAGATACATATTGCAATCCAATTACTTTACATGTGCATTATTTTAAGTTTGTGTACAAGTTTGAATATTTATTTGTAAAAGAACATTGATAAATGTAAACTAATTTAATGCAATACCATTTTAATGAATATGTATAATACTGTTGTTGCATTAAACAAAATTATACAATGTGAAAATACAATCTGTGTGAATTAACCATGTGCTCATATATTTACCTAGACAAAAAACATTTTCCTTGACCTGACACTGGGACACGTATCGTTTGCGTGGAGCATCCCTCACAGCACAGGTTGCATTCACTTTACTGCATGTGTAATTGGATTCATGCAGCTGGTAGCAATACCTGCAGTTTAATTTTCTTATTTGTTCCCTAGAGCCCTGTGCCAAACAAAAACTTTTAAGGATATTTTCAAATTGATGTAAGTAAACAAAGCTGTTAAAAATATTCTGAATATAATACAGGGGATTCCTTATTCCTCAGCCATTCATTAACTTGCTTATGATGAAGAGAAGATCATATGGCAAGTCAATACAAAGAAATGAAAGACAGAAGAATCAACTGAAAATGGAATATGATATCTTCAGCTTGTAGTGCAAGTACCGTATATACTCGCCTATAAGTCAGTATTTTGGGAGTTAAATATTGGTCTAAAACTCTATGTCCGACTTATAGGCGAGTCAAAAAGAGATTGGTATTTTTCTGGAGGCTAAAATGTAGCATCTTATGTGCATGTCCGATGATTATCAAAGAAAATGTCTGGATATATAAGATAATCTACTATGTATTCTTAGATTATATATATAAAATACAAGTATTTATATATTTTAATAATTTTATTTGTATTTTAAGTGAAGCATTGCCTTTTCTAAAAAATAATTCAAAATTAATATCAGTGTCATTTCGAAAAATATATTAATTGAAACCAGGTTAAAACATCTATGGATGTACTTGAAATTGTCACCAGATTTTGTCAAAAAATTGTATCGACTTATAAGCGGGTCAATACCAAATCAAACCAAAATAACGTCAAAAAATACAACCGACTTATAGGCGGACCGACTTATAGGCGAGTATATACGGTAGCTGCAGATCTGTAGCTCACTGGTATGAAAAAATTGGGATGGACAACCAGAGAGCTACAATGCCACCCATTGAAAAAAAGTGTATATTTATTGCGCAGAAAAAAAGTGTGTTATTTCTCTATCTATTTCTCTATATCAAACTGCCATCTAAAAACATCATTAACTGTATATTCTAAGCATCTTTTTTACTTCCAAGCTCGTTCATTTGAACAGCCAACTTGTGCCAATACCCAAGCGAAACATTTCCCAAAGTCCCTGTTAATAGCCCCCCTGAGCCTCATGACTTGTATGTGCTGTTTTGTTGTGGAAGTAGTTAAAGAACATCTTAGGAACACAGTTAGTAATATTTTGAAATATACATAGAAATAAACCAAGAAACAGCACACTTTTACTGCACAATAAATATACATTTTTTCAATGGGTGGCACTGTAGCTTTCTAGTTATCCAACCCAAAATTTAACAGACAAGCGAGCTACAGATCTGCAGCTTATAGCCTAGAAGTCTTCGTGCAGTAGCTACATTCTGTTACAGTATGTGTAGTTTAAAATATATTTATGTATGTGTCTGACGTAAATGGTAAAATCCACTCTTAGGAGGTATAAAGTTTAATATCTGTAAACATGGCCAAGACAGAGTAAATTCGATGGGTCATTTCCATACAAGTAAAACCATAATCAAAACCCAATACCAGTACTCTGATACCTTAAAAAACTTAAATTATTGCCAACATTTAATTAACTTCTATGACTGAGTCCCTCCTTACCACGCATTTTACGCCCTCTTTCACTGTACAATTCACAGAAGTATCATCTCCATAGGTACAGTGATAATTGAACTGGCAATCGAGACATTCTGGTCCTAGTGAGTGACACTGAGCCCCATCTGGACATCTAAGGGGCACCACATGGGGAGTGGGAGTTGACACTTCAGTAGGAGTGTATGTCAATGACGAGTTTCCATCTGGAGATGTGTTCTGTGATGTAGTGGCATTAATCTCAGGTAAATCTGTGACTGTGTTAACAGATGATAGTTTTTCTGTTGAACCTGAAGTATTTTTTGTAGAGAAATATTTAAAACAAATAAAGTTCTAACCAAAATAGGCTAGACAAACACCATAAACACCAATTTTCTGACACCACTTCCTCATGAAATCCAGTCAAAGCGCCCCCTAATAAAACCATCCCGGTCAAAGTGTTCCTTGATTTTGGTCAAAGCGTCCCCTGATTTTGGTCAAAATGTCCCCTGATTTGGTCAAAGCGCCCCTTATAGAATTTTACAGTAAAATGATGTTTCAAAACCACCCCCAAATATTGGTCAAAGCGTCCCCTGATTTTGGTCAAAGCGCCCCCTACATGTTTTTCTTAGAAAAAATCGTCTTGGAACCATCCCCAAGCAATGGTCAAAACGTCCCCGATTTTGGTCAAAGCGTCCCCTGATTTTGGTCAAGGCGCCCCCTAATATATTTTTACAAACATGTTACGGAATAAAGCAATGGTCAAAACGTCCCCAATTTTGGTCAAAGCATCCCCTGATTTTGGTCAAGGCGCCCCCTAATATATTTTTACAAACATGTTACGGAATAAAACTGTTTTGTATTTATAATATTATCATTGTTTTGCAGTTACCCGAAAAAATTCTATAAGGGGCACTTTGACCAAATCAGGGGACATTTTGACCATTTCTTGGGGATCGACAAGAAAACGTTTTTTTTCCCCTGTAAAAATATATTAGGGGGCGCTTTGACCAAAATCAGGGGGCCCTTTGACCAAAATTTGAGGGCGGTATTTTTTTCTATAAAAATATATAAGGGGACGCTTTGACCAAAATCATGGGACGCTTTGACTTAAATCATGGGATGCTTTGACTAAAATTGGGGCACGCTTTGACCAATATTTGGGGACGATATTTTTTCTATAAAAATATGTTAGGGGGCGCTTTGACCAAAATCAGGGGGCGCTTTGACTAAAATCAGGGGACGCTTTGACTAAAATTAGGGGACCCTTTGACCGGGACGTTTTTATTAGGGGGCGCTTTGACTGGCTCCCTTCCTGATAAATAAAATACAGTCCCACCAGTTATGCCTTTTATACTATATATTGTCATTGTTTAGATATGTTTTGAATAAAATTTTGTCACAAAAAATTTAGAAGCCGGTTTGATAACTCCTAAGAATATACAAAACAGTTTAGTAGTTTCCTAAAAGATATAATAATTTTATTATTAACAGAATCCTTTTTGCACAAAAATAATCTTATCATCGATTGCCTCATTCAGTTTAAGAAGTAAATTAATTCTAATATCTGACGGTATTTTTAACCATTGTCAAGTATTTGCATTAAAAGAAAAAAATTTATCGAGGAAATTCGAAATCATAACAAATCGTCCTCGTATCTCTCTGAAATCGCCTTGACTACAGAATGAATAGACTAACTTACTTTGTGTGACTGAAGTAACAGACAAGAAAACTGATGAATGTATAAAGAAAACGAGTATGATTCGTGTCAGCTGCTGTTGATTTCTTTTGATGACATCCATTCCGTCATTTTTTTTCCCGGAATACGTAAACAACGTAGTATTTGATTGGATAAAATCATCCAAGGTAGATCACTCTAATATTTTGATTGGCAAGAGATAAAATGACAGCACCTGTTGTATACATTACCAGAATAGAAACGTTCAGCGCCTGTCATAGGTTACACAGGTAGATATATAAAGTTAACTACAATGCCTGCTCAATAGATTTTTTTCTATATACTTCCATTTTTAAAATGAAAATACCAATTTAACGATTGTGTTCTGAGGAAGGTAGAAGTAGGGAAATAGGTCTGGCGGTAAAATCTAAATACTTGTCATTATTTATCGAGTAAATTTATCTTTTATTAAATATATCTACTTTTAAGGACTATAAAGTTAATGTTTTACCAAACAAAATGAGAGAGAGAGACCAACTCCTGTAATAATTCACGATCGATATGAAAGATTTTCAAAAGACAAATGCAATCACAAAAGGAAAAGAAAAATTAAACTTTGTACTTCGTTAAGCCATGAAAATGTTCTCATTAATTGTTTTAAATGATTATTTATTCTAATTTGTTACTTACAATTGATTATAGAATACATTGTCAATCAGGTCAATTACGGAACGTTTCTCTTGTCTATTGGCAAATATTTTGGAAGTAGCAAGTGCTTGACAAATCATGTAATGTGTGTATTCAACCTATTCAACAACTTAAAAAAAAAATAAGGTAAATTGTCAACTTTTTTACTCTTTCATTTTTAATTGAATCAGATGTAGTAAACTGTTCACTAGCAAAAGATACCCTTTCCTGTGTTTGTATAGCGCACGTGCGTAACTTCGGTCACTGATTGTCATGTACCTGATTATGTAATATGACATAAGAATACTACACACCTGTCACTAGATCAATTATTTAATCACTGTGTATACACAGTAAACGTATTATTTCAGATGTCCAATCACAATAAAATCAAATTAATTTTGTCTTTATTCTTTTTATCATAAATAGTAAAATATGAAACTTTCAAAACAGTTTGTTATCTTGTATACACAAAAATGAAATAAATTTATAATTTTTATTGATTTTATTAAATTTCTTTAAATATTGCAGTTCTTTTCTGTGCTGAAATGAAAAAGTGTATAATGAATTATTTTCCTCAGAAATAGTGTGAACATAATTTAATGTCATTAATTTACGAACTGGATCGAGCAAAACTTTAATTCATACATACAATATTTATAATATACGTCTATCAACCATTCCCTTCGATCCTTGTGAATTATACAATGTACCAGGGACATACATAAGTCCCTGATTATACCCAGCATATAATCTTATAGTTAAATGAATAAAAAAATAAATTTTGATTAAAGTCATACATGGCATATATTGTTGTTTATATATACTAAACGTAAAATCTTTTTATTTTGATTATACATGTAACTTAATATATACATTGTTCATATAAGATTTTCCAGTAAAATTACACATGAGTCCTCCTTTTTTAGAAATCAAGAAAATACGTCAATGATATTACAAACAAAAATTTTATATGAAAGAATAACTTATTGTTAGAAATATATATAAATGAAAAATGGGAAAAATTAAAAATAAAACTACTCTGGCACGTGTCTGTAATCAGTGAGAGTTATCTTTCTTTGGTACATGCACAAATACTTACGCTAAAATTATGAAATTTTAATTTGGTATCTAGGCTTTAGAACAGTTAATTTCATCAATATTTAATATTTTTTTTATTCTTAACAATATAAGGGGCTTTTCGGTGGCATTTCGGTGATTTCTCTGGACATTTCGGTGATTGCAGGGCATTCCGGTGATTCGTAGTACCGGTCTTCAGGTCTTGCTAGTACAGTCATTTTACACAAAACGAATCGGTTTCTAGTTACGTATTAAATACAACCCATATCTTTGAATTTCCAAATTTTCTTTGTTGTTGTTTAATTTGTATTTCTAAGCTCTACAAACAAGTAGTATAAAAATTTCCAAAATATAAACGGTACAGTGACATATAGCTGTCAAAAAAACACCCCCCTTTTTTCCTAGTTTCGAATCGATTTTTCAGTATCGAATCAGGTGCCCTCTATTGTTGATGACTTAATAAATGAAACCGGTTGGTCGAAATTATTGTAGTAATATACGTTCAAGAAAATAATTCTACATAAAGTATATAAGTATTACTTGTTGATTCAAATGATTATTTTTCTAAAACTAAACAATATGAAAAATGTTGCATTTTATGAGAAACTTTTAGTGACATGCGTTATTATAATTAAATCAATCATCTCTGAGTCATAATTTTCATGGAATATTTTTGTTTATAAATAGTTTTGATAGTATTTTCACTCCTGTCAGCTTTCTTTGTTTTTTTTGCATCCCGTAAAACGGCATTTTTCGTTCTTCCAAAATTCGTAATTCGTAACTAAGAAAACAACACGTGGTAAGTTTAGATGTTAAGTTTCATTCAAAAGTCAATTTTCCTTGAATTTAATATTCTATCTTTTTGTATTTATCCTAAATATTGATTACATTCACAATCTGGATCGACAACATATCAAATTTTTTATTTAGACGCATTTCTCGACACACTTTCGTTTTCTTAGACTTGCACTTGCGCGTGTTAAAATCTACAGTAGTGTAGGTCATCGGTTCAAATTGTAAATATTGTGGGAAATAATCATGCAGATATTACAAAAACACAACACAGTGATAGAATATTCATCCTTTTATTGTATTAACCTAGTAAGATTTTAAAAACCCTTCACTATGTTTTTCTAGAATATTTAAATAAAAAAAATATTCGATACTGGCAAATATTAGTTACTGGTAATATGACTGTATTTCCAGAAAAAAATTTATATATGTCTTGTAAATCATTTCACTTTACAATTATAGCTTGGAACTTGGGGAGGAAGAAAACAAAACTATATTCGGAAAATGTAACAATCCAAACGGACATGGGCATAATTACAAAGGTATGATACAATTGATCTTATCTATTGGATCAGTGATAAATGTATCTATAAATGTGTGATAGCTCAGAAAAGGGTGCTTTATATTCTAATAATTAAGAAAAGTGGGAACAGATGTGAAATAAACATTTACTGATGTCTCATTTAATGTATTAAAAAAAAAAATATTTCAACTTCGTTTTTTCAGTGGAAGTTACTGTCAAAGGACCGGTAAGTATTGAAAAAGTCTATTCAAAATTAATAATTATAATAAAATCCCTCTAAGATAATCCCTCTAAGATATTTATGCCCGGCCTGCCTAATTGAAGACCTACAGAAGACCTACAAAAATGTGGGTTTATATACAGCAAAACTGATGTTATATTCTGATTAAGCATGTCCTAAATACATAAGATACACAAAAAAGTTTTATAAAAAGAAGTTTTAAAGTGTATTTTTTAAGCGTGGTATGGGGAACTATTTCTGGGGCAAAATACAGACATTAATTTTTTACTCCCAACTGCAACCTTACTGTTCCCTTTATTGTGTTTCACCCGATAGTGTAAAAGTTTCAGCTTTGTAAAGTTTTAAAATTTTACTGATTTTATTGACTAATTATTTTTTTTTTAACAAAATAGAATTGTCTCTGACTGAATATTTCATTTTATGTTTTAATCTTTGATGTATTTGTCTAAAATATCTCCAATTATTTTTTTTTCGTCATTAAATATAATTTATTTAATTACATTTTTCTGATAATTACATTTTCTTGATATGTTTTGGTGAACAACTGATTTGTTATTTACCCGAGTTATTATTCTTGCTGTAGGTCGTCTGAGAGAAGAAATAGTTCCCCTTACCAAGCTTAAAAAATACACTTTAAAACTTCTTTTTAAAAACTTTTTTGTGTATTTTATAAATTTAGGACATGCTTAATCAGAATATCACATCAGTTTTGCTGTATATAAACCCACATTTTTGTAGGTCTTCCTTAGGTCTTCTCTAGGTCTTCAATTACCTGTAGGTCTTCAATTAGGTATTCCCATTTATGCCCCTGGATCAAAAGATTGTGGGGTATATTGTTTTGTCCTGTCTGTTTGTCTGTCAGTTTTTCTGTCTTTTGTCAGCTTTAACCTAGCCCATAACTTCAGTGGGTGGGGTTATAGCTTTCATATTTCACAGGTTATTCCTTATGAGAAGACCTTTCTTTGGGTGCCATCAAATTTGACCTTTTGACTTGACTTTGGAGTTTGACCTACTTTTACAAAAAATACCACACTTTAATGTGTTTAACATTGGCCATAACTTTTGAACAGTTGAAGCCATGCAGGGCTTTCATACTTCACATGTGCATTTCCTGTGACAAGACCTTTCAGCTGCTATAAAAAAGTTTTGACCTTGACCCAAGAGTTTGACCCACTTTTTAAAAACTTTAAGTTTGGTCATAACTTTTAAACAGTTACTGAGTTAGAACTAGGGCTTTCATATTTCACAAGTGTATTCCTTGTAACAAGACCTTTCTTTTGGTTCCAACACTTTTGACCTTTTGAGTTTGACATGCTTTTGAGAGAATTCAAACCTTGCCATTAGCTGCCGGATGGAGGTTTCAAAGTTTCACAAACACATCTTGTTTTTCCAATACTTTATCTCTCCCTATTTTCATTACATATGTTGTTTAATCCTATTGAATGTAATAAATATGAATATTTATGAATAAACAATTGATAAAGGAGATTTATAAAAGTAGCAAGATGAGTTTGTGAAACACTGATTGCAGCTTGTGGCAAGAGTTAAACTTTCTCAAATGCATGTCAAATTCCAAGATCAAATGTCAAAAGGTCAAAATTGTTGGAATCCAAAGGAAGGACTTGTCATAAGAAATAAATCTTTGAAATATGAAAGGCCTAGTACTAACTGTTTAAAAGTTATGGCTAAGATTAAAAATATTTAAAAGTGGATAGGGTCAAGGTCAAAAATATTTATACCCATTGAAATGTCTTTCACACTGGTTACACATGTCAAGTATGAAAGCCCTAGCTAGCACTAACTGTTCAAAATTTATGACCAAAGTTAAAGTTTGGTAATTTATAGTAAAAGTGGGTCAAACTCCAAGGTCAAGGTCAAGGAGGTCAAACTTGGCTGTACTCAAAAGAAGGTCTTGTCACAAGGAATACACCTGTGAAATATAAAAGCCATTAACCCACTTACTCAAAAAATATGACCAAGGTTCAAGGTTTTACGAACAAACAGATTAACATCTGAACAGACACACCAACAAGGCAAAAATTTATATCCCCAAATCTTTGGGGCATTAAAAAGAGTGTATACATATGTGGAGCAAATAAAACTTTGTTTATTTTTTGAAAAATCCCTACATGTATAAGAATTGATTTAAGGCTGCAAAATACAATGTACTTCATAACTAATTAAAATATTTTGTAGGTTGATCCAGTAACAGGAATGGTCCTGAATATTGTAGATCTAAAGAAGTTTATGCAGGTATTTATGTTTTCATTAATAGCAGTGATACTAAAGCATAAATTCTGAGAGAATTTTAAAAGCAGATAGACCAGGTTGGCTGCTATGGGGTCATTTTAATAGATGATGCCAATTTTTAGGGGCCAAAAAAAATTAACAGTTTCATGGATGGAGTATTGCCTGGTCAGACATTCCATGAAAAACATAGGCTAGGGATCCACATTTACTGAGTAGTTTTGATACTAGTAAGAGTATCCAAGTCCACAAATATTGAACCCTAACATTACAATACTGTTGAACTTAGTTCTCTCAAACAGAGATATAAATACTTGGAATATTTCAAAGTGATTTGGCAGTCACATATGCCCCCCTCCCCAAAATAATTGGAATTTTTCTAAGTCAAAGGAACATAACTCTGTCCAAAATGGCCGATTCTACCCAAAAGAGAAGTTGACTTAGATATTCTTATGATAAATCTGTATACCAAATATCATTTTAATTTGTGCGACCTCTGTGAAGAAAATGAACGGAAACTGACAGACAGACCGACCGACAGATTTTTGATAAATCTGTACATGTATACCAAATTTCATTTCAATACTTGCAACCTTTGCAAAGAAAATGAGCAGAATTTTTCTAAGTCCTAGGGGCATAACTCTGTCAAAAATGGTCCATTCGTACCCAAAACAAAACTTGACCTAGATATTCTTATGATAAATCTTTTTACCAAATTTCATTTCAATATGTGAAAGCTCTTCAAAGAAAATGAATGGAAACAGATGGTGGACAGACAGACAGACTGATCAACAGACAGCAGCAAAGCAACATTCCCCTTCCTTCTTTGAAGGAGGGCATAAAAATGTATGGAAGAAAAAGTGGATCCCCCTCACCCACTGGATCTAAATGTACCTGCTTTATCATTTTCAGGATGCCATTATGGACACACTGGATCATAAAAACATTGATAAAGATGTTCCATACTTCAAAGACAAAGTGAGGTAATCTTTTGTTGTACAAACATTAAAGTTAAATGTATGGTATTTCAGTGATATTTTGTGACCATGCACTTTTATATCTTCACAGTACAACAGAAAACTTAGCTGTGTTTATTTGGAGTGAATTACAGAAGAAAACACCTAAGGACCTACTTTATGAAGTCAAGATTCATGAAACAGATAAAAATGTGATAGTCTATCGAGGAGAGTGATAGAAGGATATTGTGTAATTCATGAAAAAATTTGATTTGATTCCCATTTTTGCTGCATCACAGTCAATGAAACGGGTAAGCAGATCAGGAAGACTATTAAATGTATAAACTTAGTAAACTTGACAATGCTGCAGTTTTTAAAATTAGATTTTGTTGTACCAATTGTATACTGTACAGCATTATTATTATTTACATGTAGTTGTATTTTTCAGTGAAAAAGCTTATTTATTTGTGAAGAAGCGTTTTTTGAGTGTGTGTGTTAAGAATGGGAGTACCGTATATGAATGTAATGACAGCTTTGTACATGTAACTGTGCTGGTAATTGTTTAATGTGAATAGCATGTAGTACATTTGTTCGTCATTGATCCTTAATCTTTTTTTGGGGGGGGTATTTTTACTACATATTACATTTATATTATTATTTAGAATGCTCTAGCATAATCTCATTTTTATCAAATACAAGATATTGGTTTTGTTTTATCTTTTTATACAAGTATAACCATGTTCCTTAAAATACTGTATAATCACATATTTTCGTTGGGTCAAATTTTCAAGGTTTGAAGAATAAAATATTGGTTTGTGGGGATTTGATTTCTTGGTTGGAGAATGTTTAGTAGTAATGCATATGAAATTTTACATTTTGTGGTAGTCATGAATTCTTGATTCTCTCCATGGCTCGAAAACACCAAAAATTAAACCCCCACGAAAAGTTAGATTTCACAGTTTAAAACATTTTTGAATGCTCATGATAACTGTAAAGGTATTACATTTAGCGATGTATTCTAGCGATTTTGGCGGAAAGCAGAGCCCACTAGTTCAAGTACACCGCTAAATGTCTTGTATATTAACTGTTTTAACTCGCAAATTCAGATAGCGCTAAATCAAATCAACGCTAACTTGTTGAAAATTGAATTCCCGCCAAATATCGTACACGCCAAATGTAATACATTTACAGTATGTACATAGTTAGTTTATGTACAGAAACAGCAATGCATAGGTCTTGAGACCTATTTGTCAACAGCAGCTTTTTGTGTTGATTAAATCTGAACAGTTTGAATAAAAATGCATGTAGATTTTTCGGTTTCACTTTGATGTATATCAGAGATGTTGTTAAATACGTATTTTTAAAAGATATTGAATTTGCTATCTTATGTCACCAGAACCTATAGACTGATCTGCAATTACATGACTTTGTATTCCCGTGTATTGTTTCACATACATCTTTGACTTCCCTGCCATATTAAGTTGATTATGGTACAAAACAGAAACATGCTGGGAAACAAAAGTAAAAATAAAGAACTGGTTTGAACTTATATAAAGTACTTAAGCAGCGAAACTTTACAACAGTAATAAGTAGAATAATGATCATTGACAAAGTCTCTTTATGTTCTTAGTGTAGTCTACTTGTGTGCCAAGTTATATTGAAATCAGACCAAAACTGTAGAAATATTTTGAAACAATTTTAGACATTTCTATTTTTAATAACCACGGCAACACCGTTCATCAAAATTAAAATTTGATACACAGAATTATGTATCTTAGTGTATTCTACTTGTGTGCCAAGTTATATTGAAATCAGACCAAAACTGTAGGAGGAGTAGCATTTTGAAACAATTTTACAGATATTTCTATTTTTAGTAACCAAGGCAACACCGTTCATCGAAATCAAAAACCAATACATAGATTTATGTATCTTAGTGTAGTCTACTTGTGCGCCAAGTTTTACTGAAATCAGACCAAAACTGTAGGAGGAGTAGCATTTTGAAAGAATTTAACAGTAACCACGGCAACAATAATCAAAAACCGATACACAGAATTATGTAAAGTCTACTTGTGTGCCAAGTTATATTGAAATAAGACCAAAACTATAGGAGGAGTAGCATTTTAAAAGAATTTCACAGAAATTTCTATTTTTAGTAACCACAGCAACACCGTTCATCGAAATCAAAAACCGATACAAAGAATTATGTATCTTAGTGTATTCTACTTTTGTGCCAAGTAATATTGAAATCAGACCAAAACTGTAGGAGGAGTAGCATTTTAAAAGAATTTCACAGAAATTTCTATTTTTAGTAACCACGGCAACACTGTTCATCGAAATCAAAAACCGATACACAGAATTATGTATCTTAGAGTAGTCTACTTGTGTGTCAAGTTATATTGAAATCAGACCAAAACTGTAGGAGGAGTAGCATTTTAAAAGAATTTCACAGAAATTTCTATTTTTAGTAACCACGGCAACACTGTTCATCGAAATCAAAAACCGATACACAGAATTATGTATCTTAGTGTAGTCTACTTGTGTGCCAAGTTATACTGAAATCAGACCAAAACTGTAGGAGGAGTAGCATTTTAAAAGAATTTCACAGAAATTTCTATTTTTAGTAACCACGGCAACACCGTTCATCAAAATCAAAAACCGATACACAGAATTATGTATCTTAGTGTATTCTACTTGTGTGTCAAGTTATATTGAAATCAGACCAAAACAGTAGGAAGAGTAGCATTTTAAAAGAATTTCACAGAAATTTCTATTTTTAGTAACCACAAAAACACTGTTCATCGAAATCAAAAACCGATACACAGAATTATGTATCTGAGTGTATTCCACTTGTGTGCCAAGTTATATTGAAATCAGACCAAAACTGTAGGAAGAGTAGCATTTTGAAAAATTGTTTACAGAAAGACCCGGACGGAACGCCATCGCATAAGCTCATCCCTAGAGCTAATAAAGGCCAAAGAAGATCAAAATAATATTTTTAAATCTGTAATATTCCTAAACATACGACTGATGAATATTGCTAGATGAATCCCTCTGCCTGAAGTATGTATGATCTTGTCCTTTCCAAGGGTAATAATTAATAAAAGCAAAAATAGACTAGGATCATGAAAATTTTCATAACTGATACCAGAAAGATAAACCTTATGTAACAGTAGAGGAGAAAAATGCAGCAGACCAGACCGGGATTGGACCCTGGTCCCCTGATTCTCCAGTCAGGTGCTCTACCCACTGAGCTATCTGGTCACGGGCAATCGAGCCCCTTGACCACCACATTCCTCCCTCCTTAAAGGTCTTTGGCACTCCATTCCAAAGACCCCAACCCAGACTCATCCCTAGCAGGCCTCTCACCTGTCAGTTCTAGGGCATGGCACGGCACCAGATGTAATAGGAAAGGAGAGAAATACAGCAGACCAGAACTGGGATTCGAACTAGGGCCCCTTGAATCTCTGGTCAGGTGCTCTACCAACTGAGCTATCTGGCCACCAACGATCGAACCCTGCCGACTTCCACACTTAAACACTTAAATGACAACTTCAGGACATAGTGTATATTATACATTTATTGACTGGGTTCAAGGGCAGTGTGCCTTTTGTCACACCCAAGGACCAAATTATTTATCGGTCTTGGGCAAACGGTTAGTACATAGTAATGAAAGAAAATGACTCATTCTTTTGGAAAAAATGTTTTTTCTTTCTTTTTATCCTGCATACTTGCTTTGTCATTTCATAGCTTATCTGCAACATGACCACAACATAAGGATAGATCTTTAATTTCACTTTAGTATATGTATTTGCATCCATCCTTGCCATACTGAAAATAAAGAAGACTGTGTCATCTCATTTTATCAATTTATTATGAGCACAATAGAAATTTACATTACGCAAGTCTCCATTAATAATAATAAAAAAAAAAGCAAAATACATCTGTACCATACTGAATGAGAAATGTACAAGAATGTTATTTACAAGGATTTACATGTGAGAGTGTTAAAAAAAATTTACACATGCATACAGTACATATAATTTATCTTTGAATACACACACATAAAAGTAGCTTTATTTTAAACACCAAACATTTGGTGATATTTTTTTTTTGAGTGTAGGCAAGATGTCTTGCACGGTGATTTGGTTTTATAAAACATTCAATACAACCAATTCCAACAGTTGATCATTTTTCAGGACAAGATGCCTGTTTTTATCACATCCGATGACTTATGTACAAAATAATGATACAAACAAAATTATGTAAGCAACAATTTGGGGATTTGTTGGTAAATGACAAAAGCCTACCACATAAAACGTGGTGTTCTGCAGAAAAAGAAGGGAGAGAACAAAAATCAATAGTTGGTTCTAAGGACCGTTTATATAATGAGGAGGCATGATCTCCTGCACCAATCAATTTTTTTTGTGCTGACTACTAAGGCACAAATATCAAATCCATTCAGTGAAAACAAACACCAAGCTACAATAAATACAATGGATTTACACCTTATATATAAAAATACCTTTACTGCCATTTCTTACAGATATATCCTCATAACTTCAAAATCCAAAACCTAGAATGATTTCCCCAAATAGCACAAAGACTATTTTAACACAGCAACACAACTAGTGAATGTACAGCTATGACCAATACAAAACGAATACAAGGAAAAGAAAAGAACTATGTACAATCTCTTTCTATAGGCCTTCTTGATATTTAAGAATAACACAGATTATACGATGGATAAACTATTTTCCTTTCACAAACAAGTTCTGCGTAATGCCTTTCACCTATGCCATTGTGAGCGACTCTCTTAACACCCAATTATTTATCAACATGATTTCACACTGTAGACTACACATCTACATCGAAAACTGAGATTACATCAATAACTCCAGTTCACACTTTTTTTCCGTTTTACTATTTTTTTGGTTAGATTTTGTGCTTGTTTTAGTTGTTCCAGTATCCTCCCCCCACACTGTAAGGCTTGGCTGTGTTGGCCTTGGACTGGGATGTATTTTGTGCTTGGTTACCTCGGCTTGCACCAGGGCTAGAGTCCTACAAAATACATACATATATTACATTTTTTCACACAATATCAAATAACTCAAATATAAACATTTCTTCTTTGACATGTAATAAATAAATAGTTGAAACTATTAAAAGTGAAAGAAGCATTTCATGACATGGAAATTACTGGAGGACCATCCCTGGGCCAATACCTTGGCTAGGTCTAAGTCTCCTTTCTCTTCCTGACTAATGAATATGTAAATAATACAGTTGTACATGTACACATTTGAATAAACTTGATGATTTTTATGCATGAATGATAAACGTTACATTGAGTATCTGAGCCAACTAGTCCCACTAAACATTACATCTCAATAGTTCAATGATATAACTCCAGAGAGAGGTAAATTTCCAATAGCATTTTTACCTGGTGAAGTCCAGGGTGCAGCATTTGAGAATGGGGCATCATGGGAACAAATGGAGCTGGGGTTCCATAAGGATTTGTTGGGGCTCCCATGGGGCCAGCTTGTGTTCCCGCTGCTAGAGGCAGGCTAAATGGGGGAGGGGTTCCTGCAGCAAATCCTTGCTTGTCAAATGCCTACAACACAAAGAGAAATTCATTTATACCTATCATGGTTAAAAAAGAAGTGGATTCAGTATATTTCAATTAGTAGATATGGTTAGAAACAGTAACTTAATAATACCTGTTTATTATCACAAACAAAAAGTGACAATACATGCTAATTGCCAGTTATGCCTTTCTCCCCTTTTTTAAATTTTAAAATCTGGCTAAAAAAATCATATTTTCTATAATTTGTACAACTTCAACAAGACAAAGATTAGATATAAGACAACTATCCACACTAATTATATTTCCCATGACCACCAAATCAAAACATGCTTTAGTGTCTGCACAGTAGAAGGAAGGTATATATTTACATCATGCGTTCGTTGGTGTCTGGGAGGATAGGATTTTGTAACTCGGTCACCCAAATTAAGCATCTGAAAAGCAAAACACTAACTTTCATGCCCATTAGTTATTTATCTTACCGATAAAGGGTACAATTTGAACAATACTTTGCACTTTAAAATATCTTTAAAAAGATCTATTGTCACCACTTTAATACCTAGGATTCCTACACATTTGATTCACTTACAATGTTTCAATATTATTATTCCTGTTGTTTTAATCTATTCAATTTACATTGAATCTAGCTTGTGAATACACTGCAATAACTTCTTCCATGCCAGTTTACACTTGTTGACGAACAGTATTTACAGGGCTACCAATTTAGTGATATTCAGGTACTAGTACTTATTGAATTTCTATAATATAAATGCTATATTCCCAAAATGTGCATTGTCAGTGCTTTTTAGAGTCTGAATAAATACAGTGTGTATTGATATTCTCAATCTATGTTATATATATAAATAAGAAATACAAAGTCATATGCATGTTTCTGATATATGTATATAACCTATATATATATATGTTTTGTTAAATGTGGGTAAGCCATAACCTTTCTACAACTACAATACTACTTTTACGTAAATCACCTTCTGAATTTACTAAATTAAACAAATGTTGATTAAAACAATTCTTATTCAAAATCATCTTTATATATATGTACATGTATATGCTATCTTGCAATTCAGAAAGTGATTTACCCCTCTTTTTTTACACCTTGTGCTTTGTTTACCTGTGTATGAGATTTGCCATATCCTGTACCAGTTAGATCTGCAGCTGTCACTGTTCCTCCTATACAAACAAAACATAACTATCATTAACATATCTTCTACTGGAAAAAAAGCATCATCTTTATTTATAACAAACTTCCTTACCAGTAATATTCAAGTTAAAAATGTAACCTTAACAATTATACCAATAACTTCTGATGTTGCAAGAAAACCATACACTTCTTGAGATGCAAATATCAAAATGTAACCAAGGTACAAGTACATGCATAATAACCTGATTTATTTACAAATTTATCTTTTATTGAGTTCGAATGTCTGTTTATACTGTCATTGTCTTAAGTTACTTTAACTGGGATGTTAAAATTTTAGCATTTGGGCCATATAAAATTGAAATCTTGGTTCTCAGGCCCGCGCGCATCCGTTTTGAGGTAGCCACATTGCCGATTTTATTGTATTTTTGATAAAATAAAAAGTTGGTATTGCGGTTCCGGGAAAAAAAATAAATGTATTCAAATATCACTTCCGGTAGCCATTTACAATGAGATTTTGGCTATTAATACGAGGACATTACCTACGATGTTTGCTGTTAAGCAATGGATAAAGCAGAAATTTTAACCAGAAATGGAAAGTATATCTGTGATTAAAAAAATTTCTTTATGTTAAAATCTCTCTCTCTCTCTCCAGGGAATTAAAAATAGCCCGTATAAATATTTAAATGTTGTAAATTAATACAAAATTCTCATCTCTCTCTTTCTCTCTCTTTTAGTTAATTCTCATTTATAACCTCAAAAACCTCAGTACATATAAAATCATTGCCCTGTCTCTGTTGTTAAAGAAATTTTGTTTAACAAATAGATCAATAAAAGAATCACCTAGCAGCTTATCGGTACAATAGCAACCTATACAAGACCTAATACTGCTTCCAGGTTAAGTTGATAATATTACCTGAAACAGAGGAAACTTTATTCTGGGACTGATTCAAATAGCTGGATTTAGAGAAATCTGATGGCTGGGTCAAGTCTTCATAACCTGAAATGGACATTCAATTCTGTCATTTACTGTCCAAATTTATCCCAGGTGTTCACACCATTCATCATTTTTTTTTAAATACATACATGTAATTAAAAAAATTTATATTTTTTTGGTACAGCAGTTTATTGAGACTTCTAATCTGAGTACTTGTTGGTCTTGCGTACCTTGTTTACTTCCATAGTGTGATCCATACTTCTGAAACTGAGCTGAGGCTGTTGTTCCAGCATGTGCTGTGTTTGTTACAGGGGGCACCTAAAATTGTATAAAAGTATATTTACATTCAACAGGTATTCCTTGTAAATTTTCAATATTTAATTCCCAATAATGGTTGTAAACAGTCAAATCCTGTGAAGGCCGAAGGTTAAAGTATATCATTCCCATTGAAGTTTATAAACTTGTTATTTATTACTTATATATACATTTGAGACAGACAATTGAATATTTTCGAATTTAATTTATTGCACTAACCGTCCGTCGTAGATTTTGAAAAATGACGCAAGGTGTAAATCGGCTTGCATGGCGGTTACGCTTCAAATTCATTAGGCTAAGGAATCTATTTCGAAGGGAATATTTTGTGAAAGGCTACTTGTGATCAGTAATAGTGAACAGATTGTTGTCTGGGAATATTTTATTCGTGAAAATGATAATCGATGCTGAAAAGACACAAGAAACACGTCCGAAGTTTGATGATAATTTTAAAAAGTTGGAGGAATTTCGGTCGCTGGAAAGGGATGGATGGATGGATCCGATGGACTGAGACACTTGTCCGAGCCAGTTAATTTGCAATTTGATCAAAAATATTCCACGGTTTCAGTAACTAAAGGCATACATATCGTAAAACACTGACAGCTTTATATTGAACTACGAAAACACCGAGGTGTTTGGCAGCTATTCATGGCATGATTGCAAAGATATTTTCCAACAGATTTACACATTTATTGTGAGTAAAATTTAAAGATAAAATAAAAGTTTATCATGAAAATTTAACCAAAGGTCTATCCAAAAAATAAGGATGACCGTTAGAGACTGTGTAGCTGACAAAAGTGAAGAAAAATGTAAACAAATGCTAGGCTCCTAGTTTTCTCTATGTACACAGGTTGAATCGATAGCCCAAAAACTTTATGAAATACTTGTTTACATTTAAAATAAAATAATTATCATTTTACCTGCTTATTTTATTCATTTTTATACACGAAAAGCAAGTAGAGCTAGTCATTTTATAATTTATGTACCGGTAGATATTATTGCACCGTGTGACTAGGTCACGTATTGCTTCTGACAAACTTCATACAGAATTGAAGATATTTTCTCTCTGTATGTTTATATAATGGAGAGATACCACAAATGTATATATTTCCCAATAATGGTTGTAAACAGTATACAGTTAAAGTATATCATTGAGGGAGTCAGCAAGATTCCAGTTCCCCCAAGAGCAAGCCTATTTCCCGAGGCACTTGTGCCAATGGAAATAGGCTTGCTTGAGGGGGACTGGAATCTTGCTGACTCCCTCAATGATATACTTTAACTGTTTTATTATACCAATACAAACATCTAAATCTTCATCAGCTAAAACAGCAAATCTTGAGCTTGCCATTTCTGATGTCGTTTGCTACCAGTAAACTAGTTCTTTTTGATTGATATGGGACCAGTTGACTCGCAATGCATTTCGATTCATTAATGAATATTCATGAGTTTATTCGGAACATTTCTAAGTTTGTCGTAAGTTTAAAGAAAATGCTAAGTGTTCTGAATAGGTGTGTATCAGTTCATTAAAAAAACGAACTTTTTTAGCAAGTAATCAGTCTGTTTTGCAGGGAATCGGTTTATTCACAGTAAATTTCAGGAAATCGGCAAAAGATATCAATTTACTTTTAAATAGTGAAAAATCAGTAGAGGTAGAATAATTTTAAATAGCTGAATGAGTTCTATTGGTAAGCTACAGAATAAAATCATCAATCAGTTTATACATCCATGTGTGCAACATAAATACAAATTGAAAGCACTTGTGAATTTAAATGCCATTATTAATAAACATTATCAATAAAAATTTTCAACTGTCAGATGCAGCGATGTAAAACATGCAACTCTAGAAAAATACCATGTAGCACTCAGTATGCACATTGGTTTTTGCTACCTTAATTAACTTTGAAGATACAAGAACTGTATACTTAAGGTCACACCTACACAAAATTTTTACCCAAACTAGTTTTGAATTTTCAATATGTAAACTTACATAAATTGTCCATAACAATTTCCATACATGGAGACAAATGAGGATAAGATATAATATATATCCTTAACTTTGGATTTACATATAATGAGACAGATGAGGATTAGGCAAAAAAAGGCAATATATCAGAGTATGACTCCTCCCTCATCAATTCTTGAGAGGAGATATGAAAATAATAACAATGTTAATCTTACAGGAAACATGGGGGTTCCTGGGAACTGGAAGCCTGCGGCGGCAGCAGCATTCGGTAGTACAGATGGGTAGTAGTATCCGTAGGGCAGGTTGATGAAGTGCTGCTGCTGTTGTTGTTGCTGCTGGTGTGTGGACTGAGTGGACGCCTGTGTCGTAGGAATGGGAGACTGGGCATCCACCCTTGTCAGCTTATTGTCTGTTCCTGAAAAGTAACTCAATCTTTACATACGCCTCTGCTTACCATTCTGTCTCCTTTCACACTTATTTATAGTTTCAGATTGCACAATTTTTTCGTGTTGCTTTACAATTTCTAACAGTCTACAGACACCAAACCATGACACAATTTTTTAGTGTGGTATTATAATTCCATTCCAATGACCCTACCTGAATATGGCACATTTCCAAGTGTTTGTTGGTCTCGTCCGGCTATTGTTGTTGGAACTCCAAATCCACTGAGATCATAATTGTAACCAGGCTTTATAAAAGAAAATAATGAAACATTTCACACCACAAACCACTGGCTGCAGATGAAAATTCTGGCAAATTCTTATTTGATCTTCAAATTCATTTTATGTATTCCTCCTTTACCCAGTAAATTCGAGACATTGATTTTCCCCTTGCTCATAAAACAAACACTATGAATTACATAGTTCACAAGTTCTGGTTAAAATTAAATTGAATTCAAATGCTGAGCAATATATCCACCCAAACTTTCAAACTGTAATAAGCTCTAAGGTAAGAATTATGTAATAAAGCAGTCTTTCAAAACTCTTCTACTGACAGTTAACAGATGCAGGAATGAACATAAATCATATTGCCAATTGATACAAAAATTGTCACCAAAAACAAACTACACTCACTAAGGGCAATCTCTGTTGAAGCAATTGTAGATCCTCATATCCATACAAAGGTTGTTGTAGACCCTGGAAAAACAGATTCAAAGCTCAAATATAATATACCACTTATGTGCAATTGAACAGAAGATAATAGATTTATCATTTAAGAGGTTTGCTAGTTTCCTGACTTAAGAGTTTCAGGTTTGATTGACTATCCCCCTTATCGTTTATACACTCACAAAGTACGGTAGTGTGCCTTGTCCGACAATATACTGTGGATTTCCTAGAAGAACCCCTGGAGGAAGGTTTGGAGGAGCTTTACTGCTCGAAACTGAAGCTGAAAACAAAGTTTACTTTCTTATTTGCAAATTTTCAATGGCATCACACATTCAATGAACTTTTCACTCATAAAAAGAAAGCAGCAGCTAAATTCCATCTTCAAAACACCTGCATTTTAAACTAAGCAAGCTGCAGAACTGGGCCAAGAATGACTGCTAGAAGCTAATGCTTTAAAGAGTTTGAAATTTCCTCTTACTACTACTATTACTGGTGATGGAGTAAGTTTTGGATACACTGTTACCGGCTGTAGACGGCAGGGACGATGACGTTGTCGAGGGCGTACTTGTTCCTGTGGATAACGATGCCGTGCTTGTTGTACTTGTTAGGTTAGCAGTTGTTGACGACGATTCATACTGTAAAGAAGAAAAAGAAAAATATCGTGGTTATTCTGTACACAAACAGATGTGCAAAAGTAGCAAAAGACATTTACTGATTAAAAAACTAAGAATCTATGACATGCGGAGTGGACTATACTCAGTACCACATACTTAATCTACAAAAGAGCAATAGTAAAATAGTTGGTACTGTGTTTCACTTCCCTTCATAGAATGTTTTTTTATATTGAGCTGCATTATTTAGTGCAAGAATTTCAAGAGCAGTCTCAATGTTTTGCTGGTTCCCTTCACATTGCATACTTCTTATGATTGCAATCTGAAGTCTGAAGTCAAGGTAAGAAAAATTCTGGTTCAGTTCATATCCACCTCAATTGCACCTCTCCATGTTTTTAGCTTGAACTCCAAATATCAAACGGGTCTAAAGATGTGCCTAGTATGGTGTTTTAATTGACCTTGAAGAACTGGGCCAAGATCAAATATTCAAATAACGTGTATTTCATTGATCTGTGTTCCAAGTATTCACATTTTTTGTCTAAAACTTATTTGTCGTCTGGATGTTTTTAAAACTGATCACAATTCAACAACTTGACCAATATCTACATTTTAAGGCATTCATACCATATTTCATATTTGAAGTTACAAAACTGAATGGTACTCAAGTTACAGCCAGGACATTTTTTTTCTCTAAATAGGCAATAGCCAAAGTCAGAAATTTGTTTGGATACATCTATTCTTAAATTTTTTTTCGTTGAAGTATTTCTCAACCTGTGTTACAAGTTTTTAAGTCTTCGTTCATTTAATGTTCTAGATATATTCAATGACTTAGGTGCAAGTTTCGTTGCTTTTATTTTGACATTGTAAATAACTTTTTAAAAAGAAATCAATGCATTTTTTAGCTAAAAAAATTCGGAGAAATTATAGACAGTAATACCTTTCTATTTACATTTTAAAATAAATTCTCGCTACAATCTTGCATCATTGATCTATGTTCCAAAAATAAATTAGTTCTCCATGGAAAAAGATTATAGATATTTTCAGATAAATCTGTTGTTTCCGAATTTTGTTTATTGTTTTATACATGTCAAATGGACTTTTCTGCCAGCCAATTTTGTTTTTTGTTTTTATCCTATCATGATAAGAAAGTGAATCTTACCGTAAAAAATTACTGACAAGGGTGACTTTCAATTAGGATAATAATACTCCATTGTTTGCATCATTTAATATTTGCGGAGTGTTAATTAAAGTCTCATTTTTCGATTAATAGCCTTATTTTTCAACTTTTCATTATGACTCATAAGAAAAACAATTAAGGACATAAGTATTCTTTAGAAAAATTTATAAAACTTTTTAACAAATTGTAGATTTTTTTTTTACCCAACTTGTTTTGAAAACTCATATATCATAGCACACTACATGTACATGGAAAAAGACAAAAAAGTTCATACTAAGTGACGCATGTCCCTAAGTAGCAAATTACAAGCACATTTATATTTCAAATCCATTTTATACCTGTGGTGATTGCCTTGTGTCAATTGAAGAATCTTTCACAGACATCTTGGACAAAGAATCTCCAAGTTTGTTGGGATTGAGAGGTGAAGTTTGTAAGTTAGATGGCAAGCTGTTTTGATGCTGGGATGAGCCATAGGACTGAGATGAGTATCCACTCTGGCTCTGTGACACAGTGGTGGACAGCCCCGACTGACTACTGTCTCTTTGGTATGAATTGGACTGGCTGACAGTGGCCGAGTATGCACCGGGGGGCTGCGAGTCCCTGTGGTAGGACTGACTATTCTGTTGGTAAGATGAGGGCGATGACTGATGATAGAGAGAATTCTGGCTGTTTTGAGAGGCCGGGCTCTGATTTGGGTATGTCGTGGGTACAGACTGATACAGAGAGTTCTGCGAGGACTGAGAGGTGTTATAACTACCTCCACTTCCGTATGAATTTTGATTGGGGAAAGATGAACCTGACTGTCCATAGTTTTGATGGTACTGATTTTGATACTGAGAAGCACTGGAGTTGTAGGAACTTTGACCAGATTGATACTGGTTCTGACTAGCTTGGTATTGGCTAGACCCAGACTGGTACTGGCTCTGGTAGGAGTTCTGTTGAGTTGTGTTAAAGGCAGTGCTACCCATTCCACTGCTGTTTGACAGACCAGTAGAATTGGAGAGTCCTGAACTTTGGAGATTCCCTGTGTTTGATAATCCAGATGAATTACTCAGGCCAGGAGCACCTGTTAGAGAAGATGGATCCCGAGAACTTGACAATCCAGAGGAATTCACTAATCCTGATGTGGTTGACATTCCTGTTGAGTTTGTTAATCCACTTGAGTTTGAAAGACTTGACACTGACAATCCTGCTGCATCTATTGATGCTAAGACTGAGGGATCTCGAGTAAGACCTGGGGCCTCTCGAGTGAGCCCTGGGGCCTCCCTTCCAAGTCCTGAAGAGTTTGAAAGTCCCGAGGAATTGCTGAGTACAGACTGAGATTGGTATGAAGACTGGTAACCACTCGGGCCAGCCTGAGAATAACTCAATGTGGAATCTGTTTTGCTCGTTTGCATGGAATCTGTTAAATAATGCAATGAAAAAGATTAAGTCCATGATTTGTTAAACATAATGGCTCATTATCATTAAGATATTTGCACAGAGTATTTTTTGAATTTTTTTTTACAATCAGTTCTGTGATTATGAGGTACTTACTTTGATTTGATCCCGGTCTTGTTGATCCTATCATTGGACTGGATTTCCTGTCCGTCTGAGATTGAGGGAATGGCATTGACTCATGAGGACTCCTCTGAAAACAGTGATTACCATTTTAAAACTTGTTAATTGTTTTTTTCAATAAAGAAAATAATTATCGTCCTTAACATTTTACACTTTCTTCTTAAATCATATATATTTAACACTAAATTAAGCCTTAAATTTCCTCAAAATAGAAATTTAAATATTACTTCCAATTTTAAAATATAGGTGACTTTTGACCATAAGGATCATCTTACCTTGTTCTGGCCAAGAGCTGGGGGCTCCTTCTTGGTAGGAGTTGTGTAGGGTGAATTATGAAACATGCTGTTTCTGGGAGATTCCTGACTGGCCAAGGATGAGCTGCTATTGGGAGGGGTGGTAATCCCCGACACCATCACAGATTCGTTTTGTTGAGATATGTGATTGTTCATTGAAGTATTTGTGCTGAAGTTAAAATATTTCTATGCCAATGAAATCTATCACATCTTTCATGAATGAGTAGTCAATCATAAAATCATTTGTGTTTAAGATAAAAACATTTCAATGTCAATTACATCTATTGAATCCATGTTTGATGGATAATTAGTCAAAAACATTAAAATTTGTACAGTCCTACTGTCCTTTGAAAACCCACTACTAGCTTTCAAAATTGAAAAGGTCTACAATAATAATGAAATCAAGTTACCTGCTTGGTAGGCTACTAGCCATGCTCTTGGAGACTGGTGAATCACTGGAGGATCCAAAACTAAAGAGAGAGGACTCAGCAGAGGACTCCCAGTTCCCAAACTGCACATCTAGATTACCCATCTGGTGATTCTGGTGTCCAGGCATCTCTACAGCTGAAGCAGGAATCTGAAGAAGAAAAGACCAGTGTGCTATAAATCTTTTCTGCTGCATTGATATTATTGTGATTTCATTTTCCTTGGACATATGCTAAATCCAGCTCTTGAGCAAAATTGGATTATTTCATCAAACTGAATAAGCCCAACAAATGCTTCGAACAAATTTTTACTTTGTAACAAACAATAGGCCTAGAAATGAATACCTTTGAAGGAGGAGGTAACTTTGACCTCTGAGGTTTAGGTCGTTGTTGCTGTAACACAGACTGTAGATTCCCTGTAGATGAACTGTCTGAACTGGAATTCTGTGAAACAACTGGCAGTAAATTACTGCTACTTATTTGGTCCAAGTTGGCATTAGCTGCAATGTTCTGACCCTGCTGTGTAAATGTCGACACCAAAGCATCCACAGCGGCTGAGGCCTGAGAATTGGAGAGAGAGGAGGTCATGTCACCTGCTAGGGAGCTAGGGAGCTGGGAGGCCAGGGAGGAGGTCTGTAGGTGATCGGTCAATGCTGAGGTTGTCAGGGTACTGCTACTGTAGGTAGACCGGCTGGACTCCTGACTAGAATACTGAGCTCGATTCCCAGAACCAATCTGTACAAAACAACAGGGGTTTAATTATTAAAAGTCATAATAGCTTTACATTTAATATATCAATAACTCTGACCCATTACTTTAGATCTGAATTTGTCAAATAAGAAATAACAAGGAAAGCAGATTTAACATTAGATTTAACATCGTCAGTTAAATCTGAATTTGTCAAATAAGACATACATGTAATAAGGAAAGCAGATTTAACATTATCAGTTTACTTACGCCAATTGAGTTTTTAATGGACTCTGTAGCTTCCTGGTTGAATTGGGAGATAAAAGCTGATTCTGTGTCATTGTTGGACTTTTGAAGTAGAGTTCCAAGATCTAATCTTTTAACAGTATAGTGGTGATTAAATAAAATTGTATTTTACAAAAAAAAACGTGCATCATACATGTTCATCAGACAAATGCCTTAAATTATTTCCTCAAAATTCAAATTCGTTTGCTGCTAATACATCTATGCCTATATCCTGAAAAATGCTGCTAATGTAAGCAATAAAAGAAAAACAAAAGTTTTCTTCATATAGGTAAACCCTCATCACAGATGAATGTTCAGCAAAATGCATTAGTTACAAGTTCATCATTGGAGATCTTTCATTAATGACTGAAAAATGCACATCATTGGAGTATACATAAAGCTGTTAGTATTGCATTTCTATAAATGCACATCTATGCTAGCTTGGCACATAAAGTTTCTTGGGAATGAATCTTCTTTGCAAACTTTTAAATTTACAGTTAGATTCTTCATAACATCTAAACGGACTCTGCCAGTGTGAATCCCTCATGATTTCAACATCCATGAAAGTTTGGTCAAGGTAGAGCTTATGACTGCTTGGGAATAAGCCAGTTGCAAAATTAGATGCAGCATCTGGAGTATGACTAAGAACTAGGCATTCCTATTTGCATTACCATTTCCCAGAGCTAAAAATGAAATTCATTTTACCTCTGACCAATTCCATTTGAAGAGTCATTTAAACTGCTGGTATTTTCAGATTTCTGAGTGTTTTGTGTTGATGCTGTAAACACCTTGCTTTCAGTTAGCTGCAACAAAGGAAGTATTCTTTAATCAAGAAACAACCCTTGAGGGCATTGAAATTACTGTAAATAGTAACAATCGTTTAGGAGATGAAGTATTAGTTATACATATTACAATAATTAAGTAAGTTCTACACTTTAATCTGATTTATATGCACATAAATGTTCACATTATTATCTTATATATGTTTTTGAATATCAGAGTTGAATATTCATACATTTCCTGTCCACTGATCTTCATTCCAATCTTCTACATCTCCCCAACCACCTGGTAGAATAAAAGGTAAAATGTAATATATAGAAGTTCTTGAGAAATACAAATGTCTAAAGGGATGATGGATTCATTTCTCCTCTGAAATTTGCATGTACATGTGAATACGAATATGTATGCATTGTTTTAATCCAATGTCGAGTTTTTGAAGGTATGGACTAGAAAATGTCAGCAACTAGTCACTAAAACATTTTAACAGTTCAACCTGAATTCCGTGTCTTATATTTGCATAATAAAAGTACCTATGGAGGTATTCTCTTTCTCAGCATTCGCTGCCGTCTCATTGGTCCATGTGTCAATCTGAGGACCCCCCTCAAATCTCTGTGGTCTGTTATAACTTCTGCAAAGAAAAAATACAACTTTTATTCCTATTTTACATAGATCTCGTTCTCTTAAAGGACCTGGCTTTTTTTGTGGTTTTTTTTTTAATTTTTTTTTTTTATTTTCCTGACCAACACTGGTGCATAAGATGTTCATTCACATAAAATCTATAAAGGAAATTTGCACTTTGTTTGTGACATTTCTTTTGACCACAGCTTGTTGTTAATACATTTATTTTTCGTATGTAAAAATAAGAAAAAAAAGTTTTTATAAATTATTCTCTTTTAAAATGTCAATCCAATTTATACCAGACTATTTTTATGTTTATAAAACCACAGAAAGAATTAAAATGAAATATTCATATTTTGTATGAATTCATGCTGTCAGTGTTTTGTTAAATTTTCTTAATCATATCATTATTCCATTTAGTACTTCTTATTTTACCTTATTTTTTATTTTTATTGGAGGGGGAGGGAATATTGATTGTATGTGTTCAATCTTCAAAAAGGGTAATTAATTAATAATGTTAACATGGTCCAATTCAACGTGGTCTTTGTGTTTTTCTGTGAAAAATGAAAGCTGCATGACCTTTACATAAACAACTATGACGGAGAAAATGCCTTTGTTTTTCCAGCACGTACATCATGCTATTTGCATGCTTTACATTGAATGCAAGCGAATTTGTCAAACATTCACTGTACTCATATTTGTGGATAAGGCGACCATAATTTGATTTTTAGTTTTACGGATTTTTTTTCAAGAAAGGTCCTCGGAGGACGAAAAAAAAAAAAAAAAATCAAAAATCATTCTAGCAACGACCTTTTTCACATATAAAAAGTCACACATTTCACTGTAGTATAAAACAAAACAATAAACAACTTACAAGATATGTTTTTTTAATATTAATACACATTACTTGTATAAATGTTGTTATTTATAAAAATGACAACTTTTAATTCAAACATTGTTTAATATGAGAACCATTTAATATTTGAAATTATATAAATTTAATTATGTTCTTCACTGTATAGTTTGCACATTCATTTGAATGTCATTTGAATAATAAGGGTAAATATCGAAGTTTAACTTGGCAATTAAAAGATTTAATAATATTCTGCAGACGATCTGAGTTTCAAGCTTTTAACTGATGGATGAATGGATTTTTCTCATTATAAGGAGCAAGACAACTGTTTCCTGGATTTAATAAAGATCTGAAATTGAAGGAATTGGAAGTACCTGTTAGCCAAACTTAAATCTTTAAACATTTTTAAAAATTACATGCGTAATCTATTGAGAATGAATTAGATGGATTCTTAGATCCTGCATTCTTTTTTTCACTCTTAGTACATATGATATCAAAGCATTATTGTAGTCCTGTTCCAATCTGCTAATATTATATTTTGAAATTCAGAAAACTTTATTACCCTGTTTAGCTACTTAAATTCAAAGAAGTCTTCTACAGGTACTGTCAAGTTGCTCTGCAGTTTCAAGGGCTTTTATATACTGGTGTTGATGTAGGATTTGCTAAGTCACTGAATCTCATAATACGCAGTGTTCCCTCTGCAGACTCTTTATTAGTTACCATGTACTTGCTTTCATTTCCTCTTTAAATTATTAATAAAGTACTATAGTTTATGTCTTTCCTGGTCACCGTATTATTTATGGTGGAATTGTTTTGTTTTAGGCGCATATAAACTTGTTTGCAGCAAAGTATCAAAAAAATTCATATCGTTATTTACCGCCCTTTTTTGCAAAATTTCCACATCTGGTATCTCTGTCTTTGATAAAAAAAAACACTTTTTATGAGGATAATGAGCAATTAGAACTGCAATTACATCTGGTAGCACAGTTGACACCTTGATTATTACCTGTTATCAGTGGCAATAAGCAGATTAGCTACCGGTAAACACTGCATGACAGCCATTTTTGTTTTGACTTGTCGGTATTTTACAAATCGAAGAAGGTAAAAAATGCCGGATATTTTCGAAATCGGTAGAAACAGCAATTAAAAAAATAGAGAGAGACATGCGATGGGGAGGTTTCAGAATTGGTAGACTCTCGATAAAATCAAAGTTGACAGCTCACCTTCTACCATTCTGCACATGTGTTTTTTTTTACGTTTCTGACTGATTTGCTTTTATAAAACACAGGTTTGACACGAGCGGATTGAAAAATTCCGATTTTATTTTTTTTTTGAAATGCAAATTTTTAGAGTCGGCGGATCCGTAAAACTAAAAATCAAATTATGGTCGCCTAAATCTTTACAAATACATAAAGCATAAAAGTAATACATGATTATCAACAGTGCCTCTTTAAAAAATCTATAAAACAAGTTACCAGAAGTGTCTGACTGTCACTCTTACCTTCCTCCTCCTCCACTGCTGCCCCCGCCTGCACCCCTGGCCCCTCCTCTACCCCAGCCCCTCCCTTCTCTGACTTTTACCTTCCTCCTCGTCCACTGCTGCCCCCTCCTGCACCCCTGCCTCCTCTCCCCCGGCCCCTCCCTCGGCCCCGCCCACGACTTCCCTCTCCGTCACGCTCTTTGTTACTGAATGTTCCAAAATTACTATCACTAAAAATAAATTATCATTTTACTCCAGTGAAAATATCATAATTAAACACAATGCAAGTATGTATTCTCATTGCAGTATTACACATACAATGACTTCATTTTTCATGTATTTCAAATGCAAGAGATACAACAAGGAAAGTAGCATCCTTATTTTTTCCTAAAATAACAATGATATTAAAACCTATGCCCTATTCCTTAACTTTTGCAACAAAGGAAGTATGTACTCATACCAAATAAAAATAAAACTGGACCTTTTTAAACATGAAAAACATCCCCTCTACAAATGTGATAAATGGAAAATAATCACTTCATTTTCAATGTTTTTTTGAAGAGAAGCATAAGATATGTTATTTACTAGATTTTATGTGCTGATCCAATTATTTTTCTGTCATCATTAAATTGGAAATGCTTTTCTGTAAGTTTTTTTTTTATTCAAATATAATGGTTTATAGATTATAAAGGCAGTTCATTGGCAGTTTTTAGTTGCCTTTATGTTTATTTTAAAAGAGAAAATACAAAATTCTACATATATACCCCCTTCTTTTTTTATTTATTAGAATGCAATACCACCTAACACATTTTTCCTTAGACCTAAGGAAATTTGCTCCAATAACAAGCATTAAAACTGCTGTCTTTATAATACTGATATTTATACTTTTTGGGTGATAATTATATGCTACTGATTATATCACATGCAAATGAATAAATATTTTTCATTGAAATGTAATCACTAGATTTAACTACCTCTCAGTATCACCGTTCATCTTGTCATTACGGAAGTAGTCTGGTCGGTCTCGGCCCCTCCCCTTGTTAGCCAGGCGGGGAGGGCGGGTGTCCGGTCGTTTGTTTCTTCGGTTGCTACTCTCGGGTCGATCCCGGCGGTCAGGTCTCTCGGATTCTGTGTTCTGTTCGGGTTTAGGAGCCTCCTCCTCAATGTGATTACTGGTCGGGTCTGATTTGGAGTTATTGGAGTTAGAGGAAGGGGTCTGTCTTTTCTTCTTCTTTGTTGTCTCCCTCCATTCACCCATTCCCTGAAAAAAGATATTTAAATGATAGAGACACATGTATGAAATATCATTCAAAATCATGAATTTCTATAAAGGAAGGAATCTGTTGGTTTTTTAAAACACTTTTTAGTACCTCCAACTTTCTACAATTACTAATTTTTGAATTCTTGTTCGGATGAGCTTTGAACTGAGTAATTCCTACAGGATACCTTGGGCATGCATGTATAAAATATGTGTTTGTTTAAAAATAAAATATTCTATTTTCAAAATTTTGCAATCATGTTACACTGTTACAGAGTTTAGCTATACAACAGTTAAAACTCGTTTTAAATAATTAGACTACTTGAATTCACTCTTACTAATGCATAGATTTGTAAAATTTCATGTCACTGGAGGTTTCATTTCTTTTTTGTACTGTTTATTTTTGTTCTGAATCATTGAGATGTCAATAAGCCATTGCTATTTAATCAACTGAACCTGATTTTTGACAAATACGAACAGTGTGATTTAACATGAAATGAGGGAAAATGAAACAAGTTTTACCTCCTCAAAATCATTCTCCAGCAGCATGTTCACTGCTCTGTCTGTGTCATTTTTGCAGTCTTGTAAAGCTATTTCACACACATTTTTGTCTCGTCCAGTAATTTCCATAACCTGAAAAATTCAAACATTAATAGAAAACATTCCTATAACAAATATTTTCTTTGATATTTCCTAGAAAATTTCTGATTTTTAAAAACAGGTGAGTAGTGAAACAGCTTGTAAAATCCAACAATTTACTCTGTTTGATCATAATATATCACTTGATGCAGAAAAGACATATATTTTGTTGGCAGTAGCTATACATTTCTCTACAAATCAACTTGAGAACTTGCACAATTTTACTTATTATACTTTCACCTTAAATACTAAAATTTGATTGGTTTTGACGCATTTAACAATCTGTAATGTTACCCTCAGTGTTAGCAATACATTTGATAATGGGTAACATTACAAAAATGTTATGTTCATGCAAATCAGGTGTGTATGGTACACCATAGAATTCTCAGAATATCAGTTGTACGTTTGAAAGAAGCCACACAAACTTGACACTCATGTGCACTCAATGGATGAAATTAACTTTTACCTCAACTCTTGATTCAGAAAATATTTTAAGGTCACTGTACACCTCTTTACCCTTAATCTTTGAGTGAAGTCTGAGCCCTTTGTATCAAGGGGAGAGAAAATATGCTCAGGACAAATGAAAATGGACAGAGAGGGACAGAATGATCACCATAGGGTACCAACTTAAAAATCCCTAACAACCCTGGGTCAAGAAGAATCCGCAGATTATAAGCAATGTTCTTCAAGTATAAATTGTTAATGCTTTTAATTCCTTTAAAAGTAATGGTCCTGGCATGATTGCAAGCAGATGGACAGACAAATGAATAGGGTGATCTCACGTATCCCCCAAATTTCTAGCCTGGAGGCCATAAAACTTAGATGAGCTCACTTTTACCAAAGGAACTAAAAGTGGAAAAGTGAGACTGAGATCAAAAGTGAGCTCATTTAAGTTTTATGGCCCCCTAGCCAGAGTAGCGAAAGCAAGATTATCAATAAGTCGGCAAATTGATCAAATTATGGATGAGACTTGATTTGAGTTGACTTAAACTTATTCAGTTTGAAACAGTTGAATAACTACCTGGTTGACTTTCTTTTCAAATTCTTCATCCTCTTTTGTCACAGATGTAAGCTGTGCTAGTCTCATTTGTTCTGGAGTGGCCTGTTAAAAAAAAAGGAAAAGCCTCAATATTTAGAGATTACAAATATCAAAATGATAGATGTTTTAAAAACTATAATTCCTCAGTCCTACAATTTTGAACAATATTACCCTGCTGCTTGTTGACATGTTCAACACATTATTTCCTCTCTTGTACCATATTAATTGATGAAACACTAACAAGTAATGAAAATTCATAACAAATTGTATAACCTTATATCTTTCAGATGAAACATAGACAATATACTGTAGAATGGAGCATTCAGGGTTTTTTATAACACAAAATAAAGCAGTTGGCCTATTTTGATTCATTAAGTCAGCATACCTTGGCCTTATCTGATGGTCCCTCTGCTCTTGACTGTGTTGTGTCTTTAGCAGTTTTGTAATGCTTCTCCTTATTTGGCCGGTTGCTGGCACGACTCGTGCTCAGTGTGGTACTCATAATACACTTTATTTACACACTCTATATACAATAGATATATCTGAAAAATAACAACAATGATTAGTATGCATTAAATTTGATTAAAAGCAAAATTAAATAAAGGCGGAATACAGGACTAATTATTTTGGTAAAACAAAGTTCCTAAAATATTCCTCTCCATGGTTTTTCACGATTCACTACAAACACATTTTCTTGTACGGTATGATCAAATATTGTCATTGGAATGGTGAAAGTTCAAGAGAAATGGAAGGCATGGTTTCATGAAAACCAACACTGCATTCTGTAACTATGACCATGATGACACAGGGCACAGCAATAAATTTTTACACCGAGAAATATGATAAAGAAAACATTTTCTTCGAATTTCATCATCAACACTAAATACACAGCAATTCTGACCAAAGACATGCTTACTATGCTTATAACCAAGACGATAAATTTTGTGAAATTGTAGCAACCGTACAAACCGAAAAAAGAACGGGAAGTTAATTCTATGACAGCAACGAATCTTATGTTCACTTACAGTATCTTCAATAAAGACATATACAACAGATTCGTCAAAATTTATAAAAATATTACTTTAAATATACTACACGTTCTGACACATCCCGCATTTCATGAATAACAAAACAAGGGATACGAACATGTGACGCCATGCTCGATATTCATTTACGCTTCAACTTTCGTTTCTGGTTGAGAAAAAGATTTACAACTACAAGATCCGATAAAATCATCACCTAAAGGATCTTGTTTCTTATACTCAGCTTTACAGTTTACTTAAAAGTGTTATTATTCATGTGATTTTTCCATCTTATTCCGTCATTCATTACCTGGGTCTCTTCGCTCACAATGGCATCGGGTCACGTGATGAAACCTAGAATTCGCGCCGCCATATATAAATTTTTCGGAAAATGACGTCACGTTGGATTTCCCTTTTGCTTCTTTTATAAGAACCCATCTTTGAAAAATGTCTTGTACAATTGAAAAGGATTTATTATTTTGAAAATTTAATAGTCAATAACACTTTATAAGGATAGACAATCAACGCCCAGGATTTGACAGAAATAGTGTTGAGAAATTGCACTTCCGGTTTGTTTTCCGAATCTTCCCGAATGTTAATAAATACTAGGGGGAAATAACTCCTGGGCAACAAGCTTACACTTGTCTGAAAAAAGGGAATATATACCACTTCTCGATTAATTTTTTCTACCGTCTTCAAATTTGGTTTAAAAATGAATTTTTAAACATAATTATACCTTTTAATGTAAAGCTATCTGAGCTAATAAGTATAGAAGGATATGGAAATAACGAACAGTATTCAATCTCAACGTCCATTAAACAAATATACAAAATAAGAGCAGAGCAAACACGGACCTCCGAAACATCAGAGGTGGGATCAGGTGCCATGGAGGAGTGAGCATCCCCTGCCGACCGGTCACACCCGCCGTGTGCTCGTTGTCATAATCAGGAAATAACGGAAAAAATCCGTGGTCAATTCAGTGTATAAATAATGGACTAACAATTGGTATGAAAAACGTCAGTCAGCATTTCATTCAATATGATAAATATTGTATTTGCTGACAAGGTCATTGTATCGACCATAGAATTTACGAAATGATGACTTTAAACGAGACTGTTGATATTCTTGTTTCATCAACTTGCTTGTCAATAATTTACCTCGTTTAAGAAATTGTTCATACGTAGAGCATGCTCTTGCGTATCGAATCAACTGAGATATAAATACTCCGTATGCAGGTGATGAAGGTATATTGCTGCATAAGTAAGGGAAGTTGACGATAGAAAAGTTAAAGTCATCACGTTTATCATATAGCTTGGTTGTT
Source organism: Saccostrea cuccullata (assembly GCF_032062105.1). Classification (NCBI taxonomy): domain Eukaryota; kingdom Metazoa; phylum Mollusca; class Bivalvia; order Ostreida; family Ostreidae; genus Saccostrea; species Saccostrea cuccullata. The sequence continues at coordinate 71,252 of NW_026931879.1, forward strand.
AGATTACCATTAGTGTCTATTTCAAGTAAAATATCCAAGTATGAAGCAGAAGTGTCGGACTCTGTGGTATCTTTTATCTCAAGCTCACCAGGATATATCGTGTCGACGTAGGAATGGAAATTATCATTATTAATTGACAATACGTCGTCGATATATCTAAATGTCGAGTTGAAGGCCACAGCAAGTGTTTTATTCTTTTCACGTAAAAGATTTTGCATAAATTCTGCTTCATATGAATATAAAAATAAGTCTGCTAATAACGGAGCGCAATTTGTACCCATGGGAATTCCAATAGATTGTTGGAATACCTGGTCTCCAAAAACCACATAGATATTGTCAATCAGAAACTCAAGCATCTTCTTGATGTCAACTTCAGAGTACTTATGTGTGCAATCAGAATCTTTTTTAACAAAATAATTTTTCAAATGACCAATGACGAGGTAAGTAAATTTACGAGTTCCATTTTTGTTGAAGAAGCAGCTGTCAATGATATCAAAAAGCCTGGATTTTAATTTGTCGTGGGGAATTGTTGTGTATAAAGTTGAAAAGTCGTAAGTTTTTATGCTGTTGATTTTTGTAAAGTCTTGTGATTTCAAATTGTGCAAAAGTTCTTTAGAATTTTTAAGTATCCACATCTGATTGACACCACTTCTTGAATATATAGTTGTACAGTACTCTTGAAGTTTTTCCTTCACTACTGTCAATATTTTAGTGAGAAGTAACGAAAGAGGCTTGGTTGAACATTTACTGGAACCTGCAATGTATCTTTGTTTGTAAGGATTCTTATGAAGTTTCGGAATCCAATATATATAAGGTAGTTCAAATTCATTTTGGCTCTGTGAAATATTAAAAGTATTCAAAACTGACAGGTGATTTTGAAGAATTTCTTCCTTAGAAAGAGAAGTATATGTATAAGTAGGATTACCACTTGTAGAATTAAATCCAAGTTCTTCTAGAATGCAATTTATATAATGAGCCTTACAAACGAAGACAATGTTGTTACCTGCTTTGTCGGCAGGAACCAGTACGTACTGATCGTGTAATCTATCTAATTCTTTTTTCACTTCTGGTTTATTGAACACAGAAGGATAGATGGTTTTCATTTTGCCCCTCAATCTTTTAATACGTGACTTTAACATGGATCTGATACATTTAATCCATTCTGACAAGGTGTCAATGTCTTCTTTTTCATATCTAGCCCATCGTCTGGCGTAATTTTCAACAGAATCCATAATATTTATGAAATTCCGACGCCAGTTGAAGGATCGGGGTTCCCTATATTTAGGACCTTTTAAAATAAGTGATCTAAGGTCCTCATTATGAACTATTTTTACGTCACCTGTAATAACGTGTCCAGCAGGACTATAGTTATAGGGCGAAGAAGAACATGAACACGAAAGGGGATTATTTTTCAGATAGTCGATATCCAGGCCATGTAAAGTGTTTTTGTAATTGAAAAGTTTGGAAGCAATGGTCGATGTAAATTTGTAGGAAATACAAGGCGTAGTCGTTAACTTGAAATATGGTGGAATACAAGACTGGACCCTTTTGTGATTAAGAATATTACTTATATTAACCGCGTCAATTCCTTTATTGGCATATTGAAGTTTAAGGAAAAGACGGATTGTTTTAGCTGCATTTTCTTCCGTGAAACGTGCGGGTTTAAAAAGCCTATGATGTGCAATATCCATAATCACAGAACCGAGCCTATATTCAGGTGTCGAGGAATCTAAATTTGGATGTTCCTTGGTCTTTTCAAGAAGACTATTTAAAAGTTTCAAAGGGACAGAGTAAAGTTTGGTTCGAATATGATGTAGACCTAATAGATGTACATGATAAGACAAAAGTTATATATGATGAAATTAAAATTTTCACCGATTTTATTCTAAATATATTTCCAATTTTAATTTTTTTTCTCTGTGATATCTCTTTGAAAGTTATCGGAGTTAATTTCTTGATAATTCTACCGGAATGTAAATTAGGCAGTTCAATAGGTCAGGAGCTAAGGAGGCCTAATATGCATGCAAATCTCGTGCGCATTTGTCCAGCGCTAAGGAGGCCAGATATGCATGAACATCTCGTGCGGATGCCGTTATGTGTCAAGTCAGTGGGCGAAGACTATTGAAATTGGGATGGGAATCCTCGTGTGATTTAAATCTATGTCTGCATTTTTAAGTCTAAATCTACAATTTTATATAACAATGAAATGGATATAAGGAGTCACTATCCAGTTAGTATAGTATGACAGGGACATCAACAATAGTGGGAAACGTGGGATCATTTATGCATAACGGGCGAATTATCCCATGTTTCCCACTATTGTTGATGCCCTGGCATATTATACTACAATGAAGCGCATTGAAGTGGTAAAATTTTCCGTTCGAATGGAAAACGTTTTGAGCTATATTTAGAGTGTTTATAGTCATCTTTTGACACGCCCATTTCTTTAGAAATTGATAAAACGGTCAAGTTGTTTCTTCAAATACCTGTAGAACAGGTTTTCCATAAATATAATAGCCAATCAAATTGAGGATCTAAATAAACACCGAGTAAACACGTGTTCGACCGAAACATGTGTTGTGGTAACTTCAATAGACATGATAAGTTCAAAAATATGTACATATTTGTTGCAATTTGTGTTTAACAGAAGCGGGGAGTCTCTAACTCCCTCTTCTAATTTTTTTAAAGCTCATGTAACTCATGATGCTTGTCGCGAAGAATGGGATGTCCTAAAACTACGACGAATATTACTTTCTCGTTTCTAAAAATATGGGCGTGTCATTATGTTATAATTGACCTTCAAAATATGACTCAGAACTTTTCATCCAAACGGAGAATTTTACCACTTCAATGCGCTTCATTGTAACTAGACAATGATTCCTTAAATAACCTTACATTTCTATTGTTATATTGACTTTAAACTTTGTCTTATTTAGATGAATCGGCAAATAAATCGATTATTTTTTTTTTAACTTTTGATATCTTTGAAATGCGATCAATTAAATATATTGTGCAATGTACATGAAATTTAAAGTCGTATCTTTATGTAAAGTAATAAAAAACTAGTGCTAATTGTAACGGGGACCGTTACAGATGTTCCCCAAACGCTCCCCAACTCCCTTTTGGTGCCATATTCCCTGTAAGCTTCATTAAATCAGACAAACTCTATGCATCTGAGATTTTAACAACATATACAAAGAAGTGTACAAAGATCATTTAAATTTTAGCATCGCAGGCATGCCCATGTGAATGCATTTGCGTCATGACCATATCATCTTGTCTACACAATCTATATTTATTAATACACTAAATATTAAAGTATTTAATCCAAAATTGTTAAAAAATATGCTCATTCAAGTGTATTTTTGATTTTACTCATTTCATGTGCACGCACGTGCATACATGAGCATTGTGACCATACCTTCTTGTAGAAGTCCATTAGATCTATCTATGTTCTAAATTCCACCCCGTTTGGTTGAAAACCAAGGGAGTTACAGCTGTTTAAAGTTTCAGCCAATCAGATTGAAGCACATGTTTACGCACGTGTATGCATGTGCATGGTGACCATCCCTACTTGTAGAAGTCCATTATATTTATATATCTATGTTTCAAATCCCATCCTGTTTGGTTGAAAACCAAGGGAGTTATAGCTGTTGAAAGTTTCAGCCAATCAGAATGCAGCGCACGTGCATGCACGTGTTTTCATGATAATTGCTTTATTTCATGTTGTAGGAGATCCTAATGCATGGCTATGTTCAAAATTTCAAATGATTTCGTCAAAAAACAAGAAAGATATTGAGACTTTAGTTGCAGCCAATCAGAGCGAAGTGCACGTGCATGCGCGTGAGATCTTGCTATTTTGACCATGTCATCATGTCTATACTACTAATATATCCTCATATTATGAGTTTCAAAGCATTTCATCTACAAATAGAACAGTTGTGGCTATATCTATTATATTGGTGATTTCACGTGTTGCACGTGCACGCTCTTGCAAGCACGTGCGCGCAAAATGACCTTGATTCCGCAAATCTACATAACATGTCTACTAACCCTAAAAAGGTTTTACCTACATCGGACGAACAGTTTACAAGATCATTCCCGGACAAAAAAGTTCCAGGAAGAAGAAGAAAAATAATAATAACTAGAGCAAAGCTCGTTGCAAAGCAACGAGTAGGTCTTCCGTCCTGTTTGACCGGAAGCAACTCATTTTTTACAAAAATGAGTAATAATGCCCCAAAATGGTTTAAATCCTCTAAATCCATGTTAATTCATGCAAAAATAAGCCATGTTTTGCTACTTCCGGTTTGACCGGAAGTGACAACGACGGATAGAAAATTGAATGTTATGCTCCCATTGACAGATGTTATACAAAACTTGTCAAGAACGGCAAAAATATGCATTTTCTGACTACTTCCGGTTTGACCGGAAGTGACATCGCCGGACATATTTTAACGACGCCACTGGATTAAGCTTGACATTTTGAACATCTTTGCTTCTTTGATATATTACAAATTCTCAATACTTTTTGAGATATAAAGGAAAAATTTTCGGCCCCTCTAGGCCCTTAATTTTAGGGGCCAGCCCTTTTTTGAGTTATCATTTAAAAGATCGTGTATTTCTACACTTCTTTTGTTCTATATGTTTTAACAAAATATTTCTAGGTAAAAAGTTATCGTAGAAAAGGTGTTAAAAATTTTGAAATTCTTGATAGGACTATTTTCGGGCCATAGCGAGCGTCGGCGCTTCGTACTTCCGGTAGTTGTGATATACAAAAGGCACTTCTCCAAAGATTGCTCTAGCATCCCTGAAAATGTCACACTTCTATCTTCAATGGTTTTTGAGAACATTGCCGGACAAAGTGACCCTCTAAAAATGACAAAATCGCAGAAATCTCCGAACCGGAAGTGACGTCATCAAAGCAAAAAAATATATACCTAGATTTTTTGATGTTCTATCAGTCCTGAAAGTTTCATGAAAATCGATCAAGCCGTTTTCGAGAACTCGCGTGCACAAAATATGTAAGAAAAAAAATAATAAAAACTGTGGAAAAGAAACCTAAGAATAACAGAAAGGTCTTCCGCTGAAGACGGAAGACCTTAACTAGAGCAAAGCTCGTTGCAAAGCAACGAGTAGGTCTTCCGTCCGGTTTTGACCGGAAGTGCCGAAAGTGACATCAAAAAAGAAAGCAATGAGCTAAGTCGTCTCCAGTGACTTTATAATTTCAATTTTGCATCAAAAACCTTCAAAATAAGCCATTTTTGGCTATTTCCGGTTTGACAGGAAGTGACGCCGACGGACGGAAAATTAATTTTTATGCTCCCAGAGACATATGTTATACAAAAACTTGTCAAGAACGGCAAAAATACGCGTTTTCCGACTACTTCCGGTTTCGCCGGAACTGACGACGCCGAACGTAATTTGACGACTCCAGTAGATAAAGCTTGACATTTTGAACAACTTTGCTTCTTTGATGTATTACAAATTATCAATACTTTTTGAGATATAAGGAAAAAACTTCCGGCCCCTCTAGGCCCCTTATTTTAGGATTCAGCCCCTTTTACGAGTTATCATTTGAAAGATCTTGGAATTCTACACTTCTTTTGTTCTATATGTTTTAACAAAATATTTCCAGGTAAAAAGATATCGTAGAAAAGGTGTTAAAAATTTTGAAATTCGCGATACGACAATTTTCGGGCCATAGCCAGCGCCGACGTGCGGCACTTCCGAAAAAAATGAAATACGTTATACATATCTATAGACTTTGGTCTATCATACCTCAAAGTTTCATGATTCTATCTTGAGCCATTATTGAGAAAGTCTGGAGACAACCTGATCCTTCAAAAATCATAAAATCGACAATATCTCACAACCGGAAGTGACGTCATCAAATCGGAAAAAAATGCATAAGGTTCAAGTTATGTTACGTTAGTCCTGAAAGTTTCATGGAAATCCATCGAGCCGTTTTTGAGAAATCACGTGCACAATATCGGTAAGAAAAAAAGAATAATAATAAAAACTAGAGCCGAGCTCGTTGCAAAGCAACGAGTAGGTCTTCCGCGTCCTGTTTGACCGGAAGTAGATTTTATTTTTAACAAAAGTGAGAAATAACGCCCAGAAATAGCTTGAATCCTCTAAAGCTATGTTAATCATTGCAAAAATAAGCCATTTTTTGCTACTTCCAGTGTGACCGGAAGTGACGACGACGGACGGAAAATAATTTTTTTATTGTCCCAGAGACAACTGTTACCTAAAAACGTGTCAAGAACGGCTAAAATTCGCGTTTTCCGACTACTTCCGGTTTGGCCGGAAGAGACATCGCCGGACGAATTTTGACGACGCCAATACATTAAGCTTGACAGTTTGAACAACTTTGCTTCTTTGATGTATTAAAAATTCTTTATAGATTTTGAGATTTAAAGAAAAAACTTTTGGCCCCTACAGGTCCCTAAATTTAGGGGCTAGCCCTTTTGTCGAGATATCATTTGAAAGGTCTTGGAATTCTACACTTCTTTTGTTCAATATGTCTTAACAAAATATTTTCAGGTAAAAAAATATCGTAGAAAAGGTGTAAAAAATTTGAAATTCAAGATACAACTATTTTCGGGCCATAGCGAGCGCCGACATGCGTCATTTCCGGTAAATTTGATATACCTTATGCACCTTTCCAAACTTAGCTCTACCTAACCTCAAAGTTTGAAGTTTCTATCTAGAGCCGTTTTTCGGGAAAACTGTGGACAAAATGACCCTTAAAAATCAGAAAATCGACGATATCTCTAGACCGGAAGTGACGTCATCAAAACGGAAAAAAACGCATAAGGTTCAAGTAATGTTCCATAAGTCCTGAAAGTTTCATAAGATTTTGTTTGGCCGTTTTCGAGAAATCGCGTGCACAAAATCGGTAAGAAAAAAAAAATAATAATAAAAGTGAAAAAGAAACCGAAGAAAAACAATAAGGTCTTCCGCTGAAGACGGAAGACCTTAATAAAAGTGAAAAAGAAACCTAAGAATAACAAGAAGGTCTTCCGCTGAAGACGGAAGACCTTAATAACTAGAGCAAAGCTCGTTGCAAAGCAACGAGTAGGTCTTCCGTCCGGTTTTGACCGGAAGTGCCGGAAGTGACATCAAAAAAGAAAGCAATGAGCTAAGTCGTCTCCAGTGACTTTATAATTTCAATTTTGCATCAAAAACCTTCAAAATAAGATATTTTTGGCTGCTTCCGGTTTGACCGGAAGTGACGACGACGGACGGAAAATTAATTTTTATGCTCCCAGAGACATATGTTATCCAAAAACTTGTCAAGAACGGCAAAAATACGCGTTTTCCGACTACTTCCGGTTTGGCCGGAAGTGACGACGCCGGACGTATTATGACAGCTTCAGTAGATAAAACTTGACATTTTGAACAACTTTGCTTCTTTGACGTATTACAAATTCTCTATACTTTTTGAGATATAAAGAAAAAACTTTCGGCCCCTCTAGGCCCCTCATTTTAGGGGCCAGCCCCTTTTACAAGATATCATTTGAAAGATCTTAAAATTCTCCACTTCTTTTGTTCTATATGTTTTAACAAAATATTTCCAGGTAAAAAGATATCGTAGAAAAGGTGTTAAAAATTTAGAAATTCGCGACACGACAATTTTCGGGCCATAGCGAGCGCCGACGTGCGGTACTTCCGAAAAAAATGAAATACTTTATACATATCTATAGACTTTGGTCTATAATACCTCAAAGTTTCATGATTCTATCTTGAGCCATTATTGAGAAAGTCTGGAGACAACCTGACCCTTCAAAAATCATAAAATCGACAATATCTCCAAACCGGAAGTGACGTCATCAAATCGGAAAAAAATGCATAAGGTTCAAGTTATGTTACATAAGTCCTGAAAGTTTCATGGAAATCCATCAAACCGTTTTTGAGAAATCGCGTGCACAAAATCGGTAAGAAAAAAAAGAATAATAATAATTAATAACTAGAGCAAAGCTCGTTGCAAAGCAACGAGTAGGTCTTCCGTCCGGTTTTGACCGGAAGTGCTGGAAGTAACACCAATAAAAGAAAGCAATGAGCTAAGTCGTCTCGAGTCACTTTATAATTTCAAGTTAGCATCAAAACCTTCAAAATAAGCTATTTTTGGCTACTTCCGGTTCGACCGGAAGTGACGACGACGGACGGAAAATTAATTTGTATGCTCCCAGAGACATGTGTCATCCAAAAACTTGTCAAGAACGGCAAAAATACGCGTTTTCCGACTACTTCCGGTTTGGCCGGAAGTGACGACGCTGGACGTATTTTGACGACTCCGGTAGATAAAGCTTGACATTTTGAACAACTTTACTTCTTTGAGGTATTACAAATTCTCAATAATTTTTGAGATATAAAAGAAAAACTTTCGGCCCCTCTAGGCCCCTAATTTAAGGGGCCAGCCCTTTTTACAAGATATCATTTGAAAGATCTTGCAATTCTACACTTCTTTTGTTCTATATGTTTTAACAAAATATTTCCAGGTAAAAAGATATGGTAGAAAAGGTGCTGAAAATTTTGAAATTCACGATACGACTATTTTCGGGCCATAGCGAGCGCCGACGTGCGGTACTTCCGAGAAAAATGAAATACATTATACATATCTATAGACATTGGTTTATCATACCTGAAAGTTTCGTGTTTCTATCTTGAGCCATTATTGAGAAAGTTTGGAGACAACCCGACCCTTCAAAAATCATAAAATCGACAATATCTACAAACCGGAAGTGACGTCATCAAATCGGAAAAAAATACATAAGGTTCAAGTAATGTAACATAAGTCCTGAAAGTTTCATGGAAATCCATCAAGCCGTTTTTGAGAAATCGCGTGCACAAAATCGGTAAGAAAAAAAAGAATAATAAAAGTGAAAAAGAAACCTAAGAATAACAAGAAGGTCTTCCGCTGAAGACGGAAGACCTTAATAATAATAAGAAGAAGAAACAGAGTAAAAACAATATGTTCCCCAACTTTGTTTGGGGAACATAATAATACAAAGATTGTTTAGTTTTTGGTTATCGGAATTATAAAAAAAAAAGAAGAAGAAGAAGAAAGAAAGAAAGAAAACAACACAATATGAATTTAATGATTTGTAATTTGTAATAACGTCCTATATGACACAGAAGTCAACCATAAATTATAAAGCAATTCAGTAGTTTACCATTAATTTTACAGAAAACGGAAAATAACTTGATATGGCTATAAATCTAGGAGGTCAATTAATTCGAAAAAGCTATATAGGAATTGATGTACATATTTTAATATCTTTGAAATGCCATTAATTAAAATTGTGTAATTTACAGGAAATTTAATTCGTATTTTCTAGGTAATTTAAAAGAATATTTTTTTTTATTTTGGTTATTTGAATTAATGCAAAAACAAAACAAAAAAAACAAACAAAAAAAAAACGCAATATCATATAAATATATCCCTTTGATGAGGTCGATCCATAAATATATCGACTTCACAGAAAAGCATATCGATTGAGCACGAAGTGCGAGGTCGATATGCTTCTCTGTGAAGTCGATATATCTATGGATTGTCCGAATTAAAGGGCTACATTTGTTATATTATTTTTTATATAGATTGATAAAAAAGAATGTGAAAATAATAAGAACATGGCTCAGATTTTCTTTCTTTTACACTATGAGACTAGATATTAAAATATATATTTATATTGATGGAGTAATTTAGAGGATTTACTTTATCAAAATACTTTTATAATCTATTTGATTATGTTTCTATCAATTTTTGACAAATATATCCAATATGTTTCAATTTAAAGTAGATCCTAATTCAAGGCTTCAAGGCATTGTTGTCACTGACTCTCATCAATTACAGAAAATGAAATAATACGTATTATACAAGTTGAAGTAAACATTTTTTTTTTTTTTCAGAAACATCTAGTCCTATTCTGTATTGGTAATAATTGTGAAATCAGAACTATTTTTCTTTTATAGAAAATTATCTCCATTTTAAGAAACATCAAGTCGATATGCATTTCAGTTTCTATAAATAGTAACTCAAGTCTTTATGCTGTTATATACTTAATCATGTGATTATGTATGAGCCAATTAGAGAGCTTGCAACAAATGATAAAAATAATATATGACCATAAAGATTTCTAATATGTAATAACGTCATATATGACACAGAAATCAACCGAAAATTAATAAGTAATTCATCATTAATAATTACAATTTATAAAAAAGGGAAATATGGCTATAAATTAAATCTATTTAGGAGGTCAATTAATTTGAAAAGGCTATATAGGAATTCAGTGCCCCTTCTCCCCCAATTTCACCCCGCTGAGTTTTACATGACGCTTTTATGATATTTTTTAAACATTGTAGCGTACAGAATATTTTTTCTTATTTTGCATAGTCGGGGAAAAGCTGGGGGTGTCACTCCACCTTAATTTGCAAAATTCCGAACTATACCGAGGAAAGTTTCCTTCATAATTATGAAAATACTTAACCCCATCAAAGGGGTGTAATGTTCATCCTTACAACTGTAGCTCTCCGAAAAAAAAAATTTATAGACCGGAGATCTACAGTGCCACCCATTGAAAAAACTGTATATTTATTAAAAAGTGCACTTTTTCCTGATTTATTTCTCCATGTTTCTAAAACTGTCATCTCAAAATATTACTAACCGTGTGTTCCTTACATATTCTTTCACTGTTTCACAGAGGAGTAAGGACTTTAATGAAATCTGGCTTTTGCAATTAAGGTGAGACTTTGGAAAAATTAATTCAGAACCGAGCGCACTTTTTTGTGTGCAATAAATATACATTTTTTTCAATGGGTGGCACTGTAGCTCTCCGGTCTTTCAATACAGTTCTGCAGCTATTGGTAACCAACCAGACCATCTAAGGGTTTGTCACTCTTCCTTAATTGGTAGGAATGCTTTGGCGTGCTACCCCTTGCTAACAATACTATAATTAGTGCCACTCCTCCTTAGTTTGGAACCCACCATACTAATGTATTCCTGTGTAAATCCTTCTGAATTGACAAAATACAAAACCATCCCAACAGGGAGGAGGGGGTGCCTTGACTCCTTTAAAAGTAACAGGCAAAACCAGCAATTGCTATCAATAGCCATCCTCCTAAATTGTAACATTTCAAACCATTGTCAACATACCATTTTAAAAGGTTCCACCTTTTTTTCTTTTCTTTTTCATTTTTCCTTCTTTTTTTTTTTCAACCACCTTATGTATCCATGGTTAATCTTTATTAGTAAGCTACATGCCAAAACATTTCAAAATTGCTAGTAAGGAATCCCCCTAAATTTGCAAATACCTAACCTACCAAGCGTAAACCATTACTCTGATACATACCTATCCATTCTGAGGGGTATCACCCCTCCTTCATTCAATGCACCTATAACTATTACCAGGGGTACCGGTGTTTCTCCTCTTAATTTGCATCATATTCCAAACCAAGCCAAAGGTTCCATTTCTTTTAAATGGTAACAAACTTTCCCACACCAAGGGCTACCATACCTCCTTAACTGACAATTTTCTAAACCATACCAAGCAGTGTCAAGACTCTGCAATTGGCAACCTACCTATCTGTACAAGAGGTGCCACTCCTCATTAATTGACATTGCACATATCAATTTAAATGGGTACTAGTACCACAGCATATATAACCATTCCAAGGGATGTCACATTCTGAATAAAAATATACTAAACCTGAATGATAAAAGGGATTACCGGGTACCACTCCTCTGTACTAGGAAAACCAACAAATCATACCAAGGGGTCTCACTTGTCATTATTTGGCAACATAACCAATCATAGCAAGGGCAAGTGGTACCATCCCTTCTTTTTTGGCAAACAGGTACATACCTTTAATATTGCCAATATCTTGTTTACATCTTTTGTAACTGGAACTGAACTGTAGGAGGACTAGTAATTTGAAAGAATTTTCAAAGAAATTTCTATGACAATGTCTTTGTTGAAAGCCAAAAAAAAAAAGAGAAAATAATAAACCAGAATTCAGAATTAGGTTTCTTAGTACTGTATACATATTTACCAAGTCCTTTTAGAATGAGCTAAAACAGTGTGAATAGTATTTTCAAATAATTAAAAAAACTTCTTTTATATATCAGTGTATATCAAACATGCCAAAGGCCTTGTCAAAATCAAAACAAAAACTGATATACAGAACTACATGTATGTAACTTAGTGCATTGTTCCCTTTTACCACTTCATACCAAAATTGATCCAGTAAAACTGTAAAAGACAGATAGATTGACCCATTATTATCACATAACCTTTTCTAGTCTGGACAGATTCACTTTTTTTTCAACTCGTGGCACCAAAGCTCTCTGGTCATCCATTTTAATGTTTTTCAGACCAACAAGCTATATTTATCGGCGGCTTCCATTGCGTATGATTTTCCATATGCTGAATAGACAAGGCTATTAAATAGACTTTGTAGAGTTACTTTGTCTGTCCATGCAATTAAAGTAAAAGTACCGGTAATTAAAACTACCGGATATGTGTCCCAGAGATTTAGATTTATACAGTAAAACTTGTTTAGTACCGGTACAGATATTGCAATTTCACAGATAGTGTGAAGTTATCTTGGATCGCCAGCTACATAAATATAACAAATTCCTTATATGGATACAAATTACAGATATAGCAAAGTTATTTCATAGGTCCCAGTGACTTCATTACAACCAAGTTTTACTGTACTGGGTGTAAATGACATGCGATGATCAATGCATTAACATTTAATGCCTAGTATATTGAATCCTTTTCTTTAGCTTAGTTTTAGTTACTTCACTTTAACATTGAGCTCCAGTATCTCTAACATGGATATCTTGAATATCATATGTTGATGTACTGTAAATCACTTTTAATTCGTGAAAATTTAATTCTCGCGTATAATAGTATTCCTTAAGATTATATTATACACTTATCCACTGGTTGTGAGTGGGATAGCTCTTTTATCAAACCCGCGACAGGGAACTATTCCCCGAGGGCTTGCCCAAGGGGAATAGTCCCTGTCAAGGGTTTGATAAAAGAGCTATCCCACTCACAAACAGTGGATAAGCGTTTTATTATACTGATGTATAATATAATTTCTGAGGTTTGAATTTTTTTGGAGTAAGGTAATACTGCAAGAATAATCTGAAATCCTGATGACATCACAATGCTACTGAGGTCATTGTGACATCATCAGTCAATAGATTTATCGCTGGAAATCAAAATTGGAGGCAAAAATTGCATGAAAATTTTCCGAGGGTGGATAGCAAAAACTATACCCCGGGGTATAGCTTTGCTATGCATGAACTATAAAAGATAGCTATTTTACCTTCTGAACTTTATATAGGAAACATTTAAGCAGAAGTATAATAAAGAGCATTAACCACATTTCTTGAAAATTTTGTCTCACTAATCAAGAGTCAATGACTATCTCGCGAAAATAAGGTGTCACGAAAATTAAGTGATCTACAGTAATTTGGAGGTCCTAATCAAGTCCCCACCAAGTTTTTCTCTTTCCCATCAAGGTAAAGATAATGAAGCTTGACTCTATACATTTGTTTAAAAAAAACAACAAAAACAATGAACTCCAATAAAGTAATTTATAAAAGGACAACAAACTGATAATAAAATTTTATTAAAATAATTAAGTTTTAAAAAAGTTACATAAAAACTTTGCAGATGAACATATGTCTATGAAACAAACAAGTATAGTAACCTACAAGAAAAAAAACGGGTTACTTTTGACAAAGCCTGGGAGGTGTAAGGAAGAATCTTTTTATGTGATTAAATTAACTACTCTCTCCTCTCTATATCTCTCTTTTTCTATCCTTACTCTTCTCTCTCTCTCTTTAAAAATCTTCAAAAAATGTATATATGTATTGTAAAGCTATGTATTAGAATCTGTGAATTAAAAAAAACTTTCTCAAGCAAAAAAGTCTTCTAGTATTCACCTACTTGGGTTAAGAATGTACTGCAAAGAATTGTACATGTAGTTTTTACCACATCTTTTTCATACATTCAAAATCTTCTAAATCATACACCTTTACGTATAAAATAACCAATTCACATGTTACAAAATAAGGTTTATTTTCAAATAAAGCGATTTATGTTAAAAATTTCATGTACCTATGTATTTTTGTGGATGTAAAATAAATGTGTTTATCTTTTTGTAATTTTACAAAACCTTTAATTTGTAAACCCGGTTCTTCCAGTGACCCAGTTTTACCGCGCGTCCATAAATTTTGTCAAGGGCCTTAGCTGTTTTCAGCCAATCAGATTACCGTGCAAGGCTTCCTATTTATATACTTCTTGTTTACTCGGAGTGCTGCCGCGTAATTTTTGTGAACAAAAAAGCAACCACCACCTCCACTCCATCCACCACATTTGTTTAATTAACCACATAATTTTTATTTGTGTGTCCTGAGGCACTTTTTATGCACCACTTTTGTTTCCAATAAATTTTGATGTTGTGTTTTACCACATTATCACATCTGTATGTTGTAACAATATTGTGGCTGGCAGACCACTATTTTGTAATCATTTATTGAATTGCATTTCTGGTCAAGCTTTCCATGATTCTGTTATGTCTCCCAGCCAAATTCTTTGGTAATTGTTTTTATAAATGGATTTCATTTTTCGTCATTCAAATGAATGACAAGATTTTTACACTTAACATGTCTTCTGTTATGAATTTTGGAAACAAGCTGAGCTGCTATATGTTGCCTTGGTCTGCCAATAAAGTTTTAACATAAATACATGTATGTGTTACAAATAATTTGTAGCTTAATTTGTTCTTTCTCTTCTCCTTTTAACAAATACATGTACTTCATGAAGCAGTATTTTTTCTTCATATGTGCATATCCCCAATTTCTTGTACGTATTTTGAAATGAAAAATAAATGTGGTGGCATATTCCATATTCCAGCAATAAATATTCACATGTCCCAATTAACAGATTGTCACATCTCAACCCCAAATCCCATTCCCTTCCCCTCCCCACTGCGGCTTCAATTAATCTACTGTATCAGTGGAAATTTTAGCGAGAAGCAAATTTAGCGATTTGTCCTTAAAAATTGTTTTTTTTTTTAGCGAATGTAATTTTAGCGAATTTAAGAAGCTCACTAAAGAAGTGATTACAAAAAAGTGCGATTAATTTTTAGCAATATTTAATTTTAGCGATCTTGACACCCTCGCTAATAATGCCAAAATTAAATCCACACTAAAAATTCTGCTTAGGCCATTCCAAGTTTTTTCTATGTTTAGCGTCTGTGTGCGCCTTGGTTTTTGACACCCCATATGAGAAAAAACACACAACAACAGCAGTCCTGAAATTGATAAATTTAGTCGAAATTTTTGAATCTTGTAAATTTCTCCAAATAATTCTGTACAGTAAGTTATATTGGGTGTATTGTAAGCATTTAATCCGCTGTTTTTGCTTAGGAATAGATATTTCTTCTATTAAAGCAGTTTAGTTAGATCAAATCATTTGAAGGACGTAATTTTTATGACTTTTAAGCTTGTGTTTTATGTTTTGGCTTGTGTGTTTTTTGCGAATAGGTAGGTAGGTTTTTGAAAGATGAGTGGACGCTAAACAGAGAAAAAACTTAGAATGGCTTTATACAGTATGATGCTTGACAGTTGATCACAGATGATGCTTGACAGTTGATCAATGATATGTGTTTTGTCACTTGACCACAGCTGGTTATAATGTTGATGTGTCTATGACAGTTGATTGTGTTGTTTATTGCTGAAGTTGATCACAGCTGTCAATGATGTTTACTGAGTGTTGCTTCTCTGTCGGACATCTGAACGTCTCTTCTCACTTGTCTGTTTTCTGTGATGTAGAAGATTATTAAAAATTAAACTTTGTAGTCAGGTGAATTGCATTATATCTTAGACATGCAGATAACTTTTAATTCATTCTTAACAGAATATTGTAAGCATTATATGATAAGTTTGCCATTTGCTTAGGTCCATGCATAAGGAAGATGAATTAGAATGTACTAACAAGAGGCCCACAGGCCACATCACTCACCTGAGTAACTTAAGCCATGCTGTTCTTTACCAGATTTCCCTCTTGTAATACCTACCGTGACCCCACCTACCCCTAGGGATCAGACAATTTAGAATCTACACTACCCCAGGATGTTTCAGTTTTTTTGGCCCAGTGGTTCTTGAGAAAAAGATTTTCAAAGAGTTTTCCTATATATTTCAATGTAAAACATGTTAGATTTTCTATTAGTAAAAATCAAGACCCCCACCCCCCCACCCCATCCCATTTCAGCTTTTCTGTCCCAGTGGCTCTTGAGAAAAAAGACTTTAAAAAATTTCCCTACATATTTTAGTACAAAATTTGGATTCCCTACTGTTACTATTGTGCCAGGGGGTGGGGTGGGGGTCAGGATTTTTAAAAGTTTAGTTCTACACTTCCTCAGGATGCTTCCACATAAGTTTCAGCTTTTCTGCCCATGTGGTTCTTGAGAAGAAGATTTTTTAATGACCCCACCCTATTTTTTTTATTTTCTTGATTATCTCCCCTTGTAAGGGGATTTGGTCCTTCCGTCAAATCCCCCATATCCAAGGATGCTTTATAAAAAGTTTGGTTAAAATTGACCCAGTGGTTCTTGGCAAGAATTTGAAAATGTGAAAAGTTTAAAGATGGACGGACAACTTACAACAGATGATTAGAAAAGCTCACGTGATCTTTCAACTCAGGAGAGCTAATAATGTTAAATTTATCTGTGTTACTTACCCCTGGGCATTATCTAGGCCAGCATTTGCCTCTGCCTGTTCTTCTCTGTGTTTCCTCCTCTTCTCACATAAGTAAATGACCAAACCCAGCACAATGACCTCCAATACTATTCCAATGAAAGGCCACACAGCTGCGTATTTGTCTGTAGGAATGAAATTGAATATAATATACCCTGGTACTATGCAAATGCATGCAATAATTAATTTATTATAAAAATTTGAATGGGTTATACTTGATCATCTCTTGATAGCAGCACGGAATTGTAGTTAATTAAAATTGTCAAACAATTCCACCAAAATTATTGGCATAGTACTTAAGAGCAAGCTAATGCCAAATTTTACACCCACAAGAAACCGTCGGTTTTTAGGGAGTTAAATTTTGGTCCAAAACTCTATGTCCGACTAAGAGGCGAGTCATGAAGAGAGTGGTATTTTTCTGATGGGCGAACTGTAGCATTTTATTTACCGGTACAATTTGGACAAGTTTTGAAGAACAAAGTCTAGATTTATATAATCATGTATGCATTTAAAGATTACACAGAAAGTATTAGTATTTATATATTATAATATTTTTATTTATTTATATCTTAAGGTAGAGACTGATAGCAATCACATGATAGAAAGAATGCGCATATCTGCAAGTGCTGTTTTTCCTGAAATGTTCCCACAAAACAACTTCTGACTTGCTGTTTGGCTTAATAACAAACTTTCATAAGTCCATTTTTATATTTAATGACAAAATTCCTTAATCTAAGTATATTGCCAATATATCGATATTACAAAATCGTATTGCGATACGATATTTTTTGTCATTGTATTGCAATATATTGAAATTTATTTCTTTAATGATTCAAAATTAAATATCATCGACATCATTTTCGAAAAATTTTAATTGCACCCAGGTTAAAACATCATTCAATTGATCTAAAATTCTCAATGGATTCTGGCAAAAAGTTGTTCCGACTTATAGGCAAGTAAATGGCAAATCCCTCCAAAATAACTCCAAACAAGATGTGATTGTGAAACACTATGCGCCCGGTGGTAACAAAGTTAAAAAAAACATATATTTAGCATATAGGTTCACAGTCAAGGTCACAAGGTCATTGATGGTGGTGTCATTTGAAAGAACTTGCTTAGTGAAGTATGCATACCAGATATGAAGTCTCTCTCATACCGTATATACTCACCTATAAGTTGGTCCGCCTATAAGTCGGTTGTATATTTTGAGGTTAATTAGGAGAGATTTGCCATTGACCTGCTTATAAGTCGGTGTAACTTTTTGCCAGAATCATTTTGACACTTTAAATCAATGCACCGATGTCTTTAGCGGTTTTATTAATATTTTTTTGAAATAACGCCGAAATTTAGTTTTAAATCACTAAACAAATGATTAATGCACAAATAGGACACAGTCAAGTTCACAAGGTCATTGACCTTTAAGTTTCATGAAAGGGCTTAATCAGTGGTGTATGCATGCCAATCATCAAGTCTCTATCTTTCTTCGTTCAAAAGTTATGGCGAAGGTTAAAGTTTACAGAAAAAAACTATGTTTAGCATATAGGTCACAGTCAAGGTCACAGACCTTGGTGTCATTTGAAAGAGCTTAATTAGTGGAGTATTCATACCAAATATGAAGTCTGTATCATTCATGGTTCAAAAGTTATGGCCAAGGTTAAAGTTTGCAGACAAACAGACAGGACAAAAACAATATACGCCTCGGATCTTTTGATCCGGGCGCATAAAAATACAATGAACTTATAGAGGGACCAACTTATAGGCGAGTATATATGGTAACATTTACTATACAAGCATGATTTTTAAAGGAATATTTAAGTTACTTTACCAACCCTTTACTCTCACAGTGATGGAAGATGATGTCACTGTGTTTAAATCTGATCTTCCAGTGCAAGTGTACATTCCCCTGTCTTCAAACTGCACCTTAACCACCTTTAATACAGCATTCTGGTACTTTCCAGTAGGGTCTGTTGATAGAGTTCTCCTGCTGTCGGGGCTAATTTCCACACCATCAATCTGCCAAGTCACATTGGGGTAGGGATACCCTGACACTGGACAGGTCAGTTCTAGGTCTTCGTCCTGGATCAGGTTCACTGACCTAGGGAGACTCTTCTCGTCAATTCTCCCCTCTCCTGCAAGTGTTTTTGTTACAGCTTTTTAAGAATATCAAAAACAAATTTTGCTCAAAACGAAAATTGATAAAACATGAGGCTTGTGGGCCTTAACAGTCACCTAATTATCATGAGTTTTTCAGAATATAACCACAGACTTAATATATCACTTATGTTTTACAGTTTGATGATATGTGATCCTATACCCCTAGCTCACAAAAATATTTTTAGATTTTTAATTCTTATTCCTATATGAATTGTTGATCCCATATTGTTACCCCACCCTTCCCAACAACCATGACTGGAACAAACTTGAACGCATTTTCCTTACATATTCCCATGTATTGAATATTTTATCCCCCAACTCATCCTTGGCCGCTATGATTAATGAACAAACTTCTGATTCTGCACAGAGTAGCTGAAGATGTTTTTATAATAACATGACTAATATAGCACTGTTGTTCCTGAGAGGGTTTTTTTCTCAGAGATTATTATTATCTATACATAAAATTTTGACCCCCACTTAACCCTAACCATACTCTAAATCACCTCTGAGGAATTGCTTCCAAAATTAATAAGATTTTTTGTGACATTCAGTCTGATTAAAATCAGATCTTTGTTATGCTCCAAAATTCTCATGGTCTTTGTACAGCGATCCATCAGAATTTCTGGAGTTTAACAAAGATCGGATTTTAATCAGACTGTGTGGATTTTCCCCGTATTCATGTATGTAAAACGTTGAATGCCAATGTGGCCCCACCCAGCCACCAGAGGGTCATGATTTAAACAAGATAATTCATTTGTTCGTTTGAATTTAATTGGCCCCATGGTTCTTCAGAAGTTGAAAATGTGAAAAGTTTATACCGACAGACAAATATCTAACCTGAAGGAAAAACTAGGGATGGGTATCGCCAAAAAATTTCGTATCGCGATATATCACGATTTTTTCCCACAATATCACAATAATATCATGATATTTTTAAAAGCAGTTTTTACAATGATTTTATATGAAAAGTCATTATTTTTCTAAAAAAAATGCTAGAAAAACAAAATTTTACTTTCTTGAAATTTTTCTATATATAAAATCAATTATGTTTGGACGGTAAGATGCCGTTCTTTTCACTTTTTACAACATTTTTTATACTTTCTGTAATTGTAATTTGAAAGATTGAACAAATAAATAAATAATTTCTGGACTTTAAAATATGTACCTCAAAGACCGGTATTTAAGTCTCCGTATCACGATACGTATCACGCAACAAAAAATCACGATATACCGGTGTACCGATAAAATCGCACATCCCTAGGAAAAACACTATACATTTACAGACAAAATATGATAGGAAAATTCTCACTTGGACTTTCAATTCAGCTGATTTTAAAAAATATACAGTGGACCTTCAGATATCTGGATGCCAGCTATCCAGATGCTTTAATATCCAGATGAATTTTCATCGAAACGGAAATTTTTTAAATGTTATTTTGTCATGTTTAACTGGTAATTCAGGTATCCGGACACTTCACGTATCCAGACAAATTAACTAGGAACCAAAGCGTCTGGATAAACGAGGCTACACTGTACTAGGTTGAATATACTAGCTAGTTAATACTAACCTGTGAAAGCCACTGTGTTATGTATTACTTTCGTACCATCTGTACTCCAAGAAACCGTATAATCACAGCTGTACAGTCCAATATCGGACCAGACTGTAAAGTAAATGTACATTATTTTAAATCATTAATTGCCAACTAAATTAACAATTCAAAAGTAAGTGAGACTTCATAAGCTAATTATGCAATAAAAGACATAATGAAATGCCAGAAAAAACAATTTTAATTCTTAATTCATATACTGTATGTGCATGTACTTAAAAATGTGGGCTTTATATTTTTAGTGCAGACAACAATATGCCAATTCATGAAAATTTAAATAGCAGGATTTTCTAATTCATGATAACGCCAACCACTCAATACTTAGTAATTGCACTAAATTTTGAATACTCTAATTAATGTACATGTATAGTATATCTCATGAGTTCATCCTCAGGGAATTTCTACTTATTTTGCTGAGTCATTGCAGTGTGTTTGATGTGACCATTTTTTATTTAACTAAATGTACATGCATATTGTTAAAGAGGCTACTTTACATTTGGGGATTAAATTTGTATTTTGATAGACAATACTGTAATACGTTTTTCTTGTCATTTTGAGACACAAATTTTATGATAATATTATCTCTCTTATTCTCAATTTATATTCCCCGATTATCTCTAGACAGTAAAACAAATCATTTCATAGTAAACCACTTTTAATGAATTAATTTAAGCTTACATTTGTTCACAATGAATTTGAAAAGTATTCAACATGAAAGCATCCATAATTATAACATATTATGCTTATAATGAAGCCA
Source organism: Saccostrea cuccullata (assembly GCF_032062105.1). Classification (NCBI taxonomy): domain Eukaryota; kingdom Metazoa; phylum Mollusca; class Bivalvia; order Ostreida; family Ostreidae; genus Saccostrea; species Saccostrea cuccullata. Next base: position 92,556 of record NW_026931879.1, read on the forward strand.
AACTGTATGTTCCTGGCATTTCAGTAAGACAATTTCAATTTTCATCAGACTTTTCCAGAGATATTCATATCAAAAAATGCGAAGATTACACTTACCTGCATCTTTAATGGTCAGCATGCTTTCGTTAGCAATGTGTCTCACTGAAATCTGGTCAGCTGCAATGTTATCTTTAGACCAAAGCACTTTTTTCCCATGAACCATCTTTTTAGCCTCTGCATCAAGTACAGCAATGAACTCGCAGGATAAGGTGTAGTCCTGCTGCAGCAAGGATTGGTTGTACATCTGTGGTGTTGTGCTCACTTAACATTGAAAATTTTTATCATTAAAAAAAACTGCACATACATTTAACAACAATGACAAAGATACAGGTATGTCTGTGTGTCTCAATTACATACATTAAACAACAATTATGTCTGTGTGTCTCAATTAGAGTAAAAATTCTGTAATATGACAATATGACATTTACCCTGAACAACAGCAACAAAGACATAGGTTGTTGGGCCATCTCCATATCTACAGCTGTATTTCCCTACATCACTGATCTGAATCCTGTCCTTAGACAGTGAGATGTTGACCAGAGTCTGTGTGGCGCTGATAACAGTCCTACGGAAACCACTTTCCTCTGAGAATTCACTACCAGATCCATTATAAAATTTTAACAAGTCTGGCCGGGAAATCGTCTCATAACTGTACGAACAAAAAATCTCAAAGGACGAGTTTTCTTTAAACCATTTTAATCCAGCACCATGAATTCGAGCCTCTCCTTTAAAAAAAATGATCAATTCTTATTCCTTAAGGAAGCTCTAAACACTGCACACTAAAGAGCTCTACTTATAGGGTAGTTTTATGCAGTTAGAGTGATCTGCCCTTAGAAATAAGATTGAAAAAAAATGTTATTTACATGATTAAGTAATTGAATTGATTATTTTCATTAATTTTCCCAATGCAGGTAAACAGCAGTGATTTCTGCTCACAAATAGTCCATTATCTTTGAACATTTTTCCTGAGTAAATAAGGCAGGTATCCTATGTTACAAATGAATAAAAAAAATTCTCAATATGCACGACTTCACGATATATTTTTCTCCAAGTCCAAAAAGCAGTTTCTGTTAGTGTTTAGAGCTTCCGTAAAGGTAATTAAAGTAAACACTGCATAACACAGGTATCCTTGTGAACAAAAATTCAAAGGATATCATATTGAAAGTGGGTCTAATATTATCATCAGATGTACTCTTAGACAATTATACCAGACATTATTAACATGCATAGAAAATTTCTGGATGGAATTCATCAACTGGTCTTTCTTGCATGAATGCAACAGCACCATCAAAACATAAGCCATAATACAAAATTATATGCAGGAAAATGCAATCGAAAAATGGCAATAAAAAAAATTATGGCATGTTACCCACATACTGCAAACATAGTACATTCAGCAGTATATATCTCTCTGCAATTCTTATATAGAGATAACTTTAAAGATAACTGGGATGTGCTGTGAAACCTTACTAATTATATTATGAGGATAAGGGGTACGGGTAAGCAGGGTACAAAGGGGGACGATAGAGGGAAGGACAAAAGGAAATAGAAACTGCCGGAAAATAGGTAGTAAGAAAGAGAGACCCCCAAATCAATGCATACTACCTCTTTGTATGGTGATCTGCACTGTACCCTAGATCATTTTTATATCAATGTACTTATAATAATAAAAAAATATAGGATTCCAATGTTAGACAGTACAATGTACATTACACTAAATATATTTACATGTATATAGTCATTTTCCTATGTAATATAGATGAAAAACAAATTATTTTTTTTTTATTTTATTAAATAATTAGATACAAACATAATAAACAAGGGGACATTCATACAATATGATAAAAAATAAATCAAGGGAATAACTTTCCTGTTCAACACTGGAACTACTGTAAACCAACTCTTATTTGTGTGCGAGAAATATTAGCAAGTTTCTCGACCTACTTTAACTTGTGGTTATTAATCCTTGCGAACCACTAATTTTGCTTTGTATTTGTTAAGAAGGTTCCCTCTGTTGCGAAAATTAATCGTAGTGGATTGTTTCAAACTGACAAATCGCAAATAAAAGATATCACAAATAATAGTTGGTTTACAGTATTTTTATCAAATCCTCTAGACATTTTGTTTGTTTTTAAAGGTTTTTTTTTTCAATATTAAATTTATGTGAAAAGTACTTTTGAAGGGACTTGCTTTTAAAAAATGAAAACAAGACAGAAACAAAAACAGAGAAAAAAAAAACCAGGTTTCTACGGAAATGGAATATAAACACAAAAATCATAAACCATATTATCAGTTTATATACAGTATTTACATAACAGCATTTATTGAAAATGGGGGTATATGAGTAATATCTAGTTGCATTAAAATACATATGTATATGAAGACTTCAACTATCTACACATATCACAAATACCCATACTAACGAAGCAAAGTGCACTGAAACTATTAAAAGAAATGATTTTACATACACTTACATGTAATTTCAAAAAGAAATCATAAATTCAATAATCAAACCATGATTAATTGGTGGATTTAACATTTTTATTTTCAGAGGTTCTGGAATATGTGAAAATTCTACGACAAATGTACATTTTACACAAATGCAAATATTGACTTTGTATACTAAACAGATAGTTCTTAACAGTACACATCACTAAAACCGTGAGACCAGCATCTCCTTAGCAGCTACTACACCTCAGTAAGATTCACTTAGAGGACAGTTCAACAAATTTACTCTTAAGTCATATCAACAAACAGCTAATAAGACAACTAATAAAACCTCCTCTTCTCATATTTAAAAAGCTTTCATCAAAACTTTAACATCCCATATTTAAAAGCTATATTTAAAACACTGAAGGACAGTTTAGTACCTCTCAGAATTTAGCAAACACAACATCACTGCACTCATTCTCATTAAAGCTTACGTTTCTCAAAACTCATCATTCACTCTACATTCACTCAACAAGCCTGAACATTTGAAATTATCATGACCCTTTCAAAGACAGTAGGGAATTATTTTTTCCCTTTTTCTTTTTTAGTGAGAGGTAAGTTACTAATACAATGTACAGACAACCATTAAAATTTACTATTTAAGATACTACACCTTATACAGTGAAGGGTCTTACAGTAATTTATGAAAGATCACATATATTATTTTCAGGAACTCTTGACAATTTTTTTTTTTTCTTAATATTTTCAAGTTTCTAAAAAAAAAATTGACCAATAATGCCCAAATTTTGATATCCTAAAGACAAATATGCAGGTATTATGCATACATTTGATTCTATATTCCAAGCATTATGTTTGTTAGCCTGCAGTAATAATACACAGCAGGCCTTGTGTAGCGTGTCATTAGAATGTTTCTTTTTGTAGAGATCAGATAATCGTCCCTGGGTTTTAGGTCCTGACATTTCTCTGACGGACATCTTTTCCTTTGTGGTCATCAGCATTTCTAGAAAACAATTGAAAATCGGCTTCAACATCTCATTGCTCATATTTTAATCCTATATTATATTTTTCTTTTAATACACATCTTTAATTATTTTGCGTTATCCAGTTACTTACACAACATCATCACCACCATCTGCTTCATCCTCCATTTCACGGCTTCGCTTTTTCTCGTATATGAAGATGATAATGCACAGCACAATGACCTCTGCTACAATTCCCAGGAATGGCCACAAAGCTGCAAACTTGTCTGTAAATGGAAACATATCTTATTTTATACCTATTTTATCTTCTCCATATGCATTTATCATGATAGATTAAAAAAAAAAAGGCATTTTTCTTATTGAATTTTTTTTTTAAAATTTCATGTTACCGGTAATTGAAATTAAGACAAAAATTAAATAATTTTTTAGACTTTCTTAGTTCTTCGAGTTTCACCCAGTTTTATGGAAATTTTCTTTACCTTTAACCCTCAAAGTGATTGTAGCCCCTACTCCAGATGGGTTAACTTCATTGGTTGCGTTACAAGTATACTCTCCCTTGTCTTCAAACTCGAGATTGTTTATGTACAGAATGGCGTTTTCATATTTATTATCAGCAGCAGCCAGTGTGATTCTCCTGTCCTGGGGGAGGGGCTGGCCATTTTTTCTCCAGGTGATGGAGGGGTAGGGGAAACCTGAGACCGGGCACTTCAGCTCCACGTCATCTTCCTGGACTACATTCTTTGACGTATCCATTTTCCCAATTTTTGGTTCTCCTACAAATATAATGGTTAACTGATTATATAGATAAAATGATTTTTGTTTGATAAACTGTAACCTTTTTGTCTACTAAAACTTAAACTTATGTATACACAAATACTAGTTAGTTCATTCATAATTATTATCACATTGTTATGCAGTGGTAGACCGCCATCTATCACCATTCAGGAAGGATGTAACAATGAGGCTAAAGTGCATTCTGGTATATCATGATACTAAAGAACTCTAATCAAAGTATGTATCACAGTATTTCATCTTTTACAATTTTCTATAGAACTTGTGTGTCAGTTCTGAAGTGAGAAATTTTTAATCACAATGTGAAAGGAAATAAGGGAATATTATTCTTCCGTTTACAAATCCATTATATAACATTTAATAAGCTCTGAACACAATAAACACATCAAAAGAAAATTAAAAAGAAATATGTACAAATTGTTATAAATATTTAATATATTCAGTTTTTGTACACATTTTTGTGTATAACGGTAAATAGATTGTGACTTCTGCTATATATTTACTGACAATTTAATTAAATTATTTTTGAACATTTTCATGGAATACAGAGATTAAAGTCTTTACTAACCTTTGAGTGGAACAACTGTAGAGACAGTCTGAGACTGTACAGTCAATTCACATGTGTAGGGCCCAACATCACTCCACTCTGAAACAAATCAATGATATATGAAATTAACCACAAATGACATTTTTCCAAAATTATCAAACAAGAAGCCCATGGGCCTTAACAGTCACCAGAGTATCATGCTTATCTCAGGCTCTGATCAGTTAATACTTTAGTGCCGAAACAGAAACATTTCAGTAAACAAACCATGTGCTGTGAATTGATCCTAGTATATTCCAGGTAACAATGTTATTAAAGGAATCATTGTTTAGTTTGCAGGGCTGATATGGATCTGTAAGGCTGATGCAGGACAAAATCACACCCTTAGTATATTAAACCTCAAAAAACAGTACTTGTGATAATACACATATTTCTCTTGGGTACACATTCCCTTACTGACCCTTAATGCTAACATTTTGATTGTATGGATCATCAAAAGATTGTTTCAAATTACAGACTGGTCACATTTGAAAAGAAGTAGAAACGTATTCAATCCGTGCAAGACAATAAGCTTTATCATACATATCAGAAGTCTGTGCATGATTTTTTGTTTCAAGTTGATGAATAATGTATTTTATTACTAAGTATGTAATAAAGATAATAAAACATACCTTTTCCACATCACATCCTGTATCAGCCCTCAGGCTTTTGGCCCTGTGGCTGATATTGGTGTCTCGGGCTGATATAGAATGTGACATGGAAAAGGGTATGTATTATTCTCTATATATGGCCAAAACCCTATTTCTTTGAACAAACTTGAATCCCCTTTATCCAAGGATACGTTATTTTATGTTTGGTTGAAATTATCTCAGTGGTTCCTGAGAAGAAGTCGAAAATATGAAAAGTTCACAGATGGACAGACGGATGGTGGACAAAATTTGATCAGAAAAGTTAACTTGAGCCTTCAGCTCAGGTGAGCTTACAAATATAAAGTTTTTACCAGCGTTTTCAATGATAAGTGTGTTGGTTCCATTGAGTTTGTGTCTACTGGAAACACTGGTTGCAAGCTTATCCCCCATTTTCCACTTTAGTTCCTCTTGAAGACTACCTGAAGCATTTTCTCGGCTTATTGTGTACTTGCATTCCAATTTGTTGTTTTGTTTATTGCCAAGAGTGGTGTTGTACTCATCAGAGGTTGTGTCAACTGATGAAAAAAAAAATGACTAAGATAAAAAAAAACATAAGTAATCAAAGATTACGAAGCTCACTTCGACGAATGTTATCAGTTTAGGTAATGCAAATCTCACATCATATTTTCGAAACAGTTGGTTTTTATTCTGACAATAATATTCAAGCAAGTTCTGTTTAAATAGGTCTTAAAATTCATTGGAGATTGTCCTTTTACAAAAACTATAACCTTGTGACTCGTTTGGAAAATGTGGGTCAGATCCAGCATCCGAAGCAATTTCAATTGTCCATCCTTTGATGAATCATCAATGCAAGTTTGGTCCGGGAAGGGCTTGTAGTTACTTAGGAATAATCTTGTCACTCATCTGGTGAATGTAGGTCACATCCAGCATCTGAAGCAAGTCTGGTAGTGTCCATCCCTAGATGCATCATCCATGCAAGTTTGGTCCGGGTAGGGCTTATAGTTACTTGGGAATGGACCTGCTCCAAAAACTTTAACCTGGTCACTCATCTGGAAAATGTAGGTCACACCCAGCATCCGAAGCAAGTCTGGTACTGTCCATCCCTAGATGCATCTTCCATGCAAATTTGGTTCAGGTAGGGCTTATAGTTCCTTGGGAATGGACCTGTTCCAAAAACTTTAACCTGGTCACTCATCTAGAAAATGTAGGTCATTTCCAGCATCCGAAGCAAGTCTGGTAGTGTCCATCCCTAGATGCATCATCCATGCAAGTTTGGTCCAGGTAGGGCTTATAGTTACTTGGGAATGGACCTGCTCCAAAAACTTTAACCTGGTCACTCATCTGGAAAATGTAGGTCACATCCAGCATCCGAAGCAAGTCTGGTAGTGTCCATCCCTAGATGCATCATCCATGCAAATTTGGTTCAGGTAGGGCTTATAGTTCCTTGGGAATGGACCTGTTCCAAAAACTTTAACCTGGTCACTCATCTGGAAAATGTAGGTCACATCCAGCATCCGAAGCAAGTCTGGTAGTGTCCATCCCTAGATGCATCATCCATGCAAATTTGGTCCAGGTAGGGCTTATAGTTACTTGGGAATGGACCTGCTCCTAAAACTTTAACTTGGTCACTCATCTGGAAAATGTAGGTCACATCCAGCATCCGAAGCAAGTCTGGTAGTGTCCATCCCTAGATGCATCATCCATGCAAATTTGGTCCAGGTAGGGCTTATAGTTACTTGGGAATGGACTTGCTCCTAAAACTTTAACCGGGACGCCGTTGGTATAGCATAAGCTCATCTCGACTTCGTCGAGGTGAGCTAAAAATTAAATGTATATCTAACTAGTAATCTTTGATAAGACTGCAGCTGTCTGTATTTTTTTTTACAAAGGTGTATCTTTTAGTTAAGTAAACTTTATGATGAGGCCCCAAACTTTCAGCTCAGGTGAGCTAAAGATAGACGATCAAGGAAACATTCATGCAATAATGAATTTCTTGTTCATAGTGCTGGTACGATCCCAACTTAAGTTCAAATGGCTACAAGATCACATGAATTCTTTATATACCCACATGTAAATTACTATAAATACATGACACTTAAATGATGCACTGTCATAATCAAAACTCTTTCAGGTAAAAATAATAACAATTACTTACAGTGTACTACCACAACTTCGGTATAAATACTAGATGTAGTTTTATATTTGCAGACATATCTTCCAGCGTCTGAGCGAGACACCTTTTCTTTCATCAGAGTTACAGTGATGGTTTTTAAATCCTTCATCTTGGGGTCCTGTGTGAACCCTCTGTTGGTATCAAACTTGCTATCGAATCTGTCATAAAATGCCAAGCCTTGCACATCGCTAGAGCTCAGAGTTGTCTGGCTGTTGTAAGTACAGGTGATTGACAGGTTTGAACCAGTAGAATATACATGAAGTCCTTGATCAACGAGCACATCACCAGCAGCTGAAGAAGAGAATATCATTATAAATGATTCTGTTTAAGGAAGATTCTAAATCATTTATTTACATGTAATGTAAAAGTGATACATAAAATATTGAAAGGTTGAAAATTTGACAATTTTGGTATAATAGAAACATGGTGAATAGAATCATTGATGACCTACAAATATTTAATGGTCAAATACTGTAAATCACTTTTTATTCGCGAGAACTTTATTTTCGCGTAATTACGCGAGACAGTGTACTCGCGAAAATTTAAATCTCGCGTATAATAGTATTCCTTAAGATTATACAGAGCAATAACCACAATTCGCGAAAATTTTGTCTCTCTAATCAAGAGTCAATGACTATCTCGCGAAAATAAGGTGTCGCGAAAATTTAGTGATCTACAGTATTAAAATTTTGAAAGAAGAGGCATCCTTTTTCATCCACAACCCTACATTTCATTTTATCTTACATAGGTGTTGGAACCAGGGGGTCCATCCCCACTTTTTTTAAGCAAAGATAGACATTATACAGGCAATAAAAATTTGGACGTAAGTGTAATCCACCTCACTTACAACTGGCATGTTAAAGTTTATGTAAAAAAAATTAAGAATAAGACATGGTTAAAAGGAATAAAAATTATTTATTTCCGATCGGATATAAATGTCGAATATTAATGGAGAAATACATCACTGAAGAGAGAACCGGAAGCTATATCAGTGACACCATTTTACGAACACATTCATGTCACACCACTGTAAGCAAGAGATGATTCTTTTGCACAGTCTCAAATCATGTCAATAAAGGTAGATAATTTTTGATAGCCATTATAAACAAAACAGTGTCAAACAGATGAGAGAATTATTTATTCTGAAGATAACAAAACTCTTGAACACTGACATGTTTATTCAGTTTCCAGCCCAATCATTTTTAGATAAATATTTACAAAGTAAATTGATCATTCAAGCAATCAATTGGGTATCATACCTATAAAATGTTTCCTTGAAAACTTGTTACTGTACATGAACAAAACTGCAATATTGATTTGCATCATCTATTTCCTAGTATTTACATAGACATTATTTATGGATAAAGGATTTTAAAAGTTTGACTCTTAATTGTTAACCAATACTCCAAATTGTAGTATAACATATGAAATATTCAATGAATCCACATTCAGCAGATTTAATGGAGTATTGTTTTTAATGTGGACAATCAAATTCAAGTGAAAAATATTTTTTTTAAAATCTCAAAGGTCTAGTCATATAATTCCATGAAATGCAAGAAAGTTTTGACATTTGAAAATAAGTCAAACTGATCATTAAAAGCAAGTTAGAGAAAAATTTTCTTCATGGACAAGACTTATGAATGCCATGCCTGATGTCCAATACAATTCTGTAGATTGACTTTACATAACAATTTAAATAAATTGCTGATTTAATAAAAAAAAACTTTTTTGGGAAAAGAATTGTTAGTCTTTTTTTTATCTTAATTGTCATTTACTTTATAATTCTAAAGGTCTCTTTCTTTAAACACTGGATGAAGTTAAATTAAAAGAAGACATTTATTAACTAATTACAATTCCTAATCGACTTGAAAAAAAATCTGGGTTTTTTAATGTGAGAAGGAATAAATTCCCGAAGTTCATTTTAATAATTTATGATCATGCATTTTATCTTACTTACTCCAAATAGGAGTAAACTGATATCAATAAAATCTCCATTCTGACTAAATGTAACTTGTCCTCAATTTACCATACAATTTAAGATACCTGTATGACCATGAATAACATAAACATGTAAATGGTGGAATATTTCTACAGATGTGCATTTACCCAAAAGAACTATCGAGAATAATTATGCTTTTAACAACAGCGTTGTTAACCAAATAATTATTGCTGGTGTAAATGTAGCTTGGAGACATATTTGTTATTTGACAATAATAAGTGTTTTGGTCACTGAAGGACTACAGTACACAATTTCAATTTGAGAGTGCACTAGGAAACAAAAACTTCTTAATAACACAAAACGGTCATCAGACTGGATTATTGAGGAAAAAGTAGCAGTGATTTTCTAGTGTATTGTAATACACGTACACTGAAAAAATTACTAAGGACAACTCACTCCCCTAGCTGACAGCAATCTAACACATCCCTATATTGTAAAAATTTCCATTATTTTTAAATCGGTTGATGTTTATATGTTACATTCTTTACCAAAAATATATTATAACTGATAAATTACAGTCTTGTGATTATTTTCCCCACAGAAACTATAAGGAACAGCAAAAAGCAACACCAATTACTTTATAGTTTATAGTATATAGTTTTAATTATAGGTTATAGTTTTCCAGGTTATATATGAGATTTGATTCTTTTCAACAATTCATTATGAACTGTGATCACTAACAAGTAATAATTGAGTTATAAGGCAATACGACTTAAGCCCATTAAAAAAAAAAACAACACTCTTATTCCTAATTGCCTCATATTCCCTCCCCATTGTTTATCCCCCCACCCTCCAAAAAAAAAAAATAAGTACAAAGGAAGACAAATAACAAACATATAATAAAATCTGCACATGCAACCACAATGATACTTTAAAAACTATGGATGAGTATGAGAATCTAGAATTTTTTTATTATGGCCTAAATGAGGAAATAAACCCTAAATAATTTGTTAATGCATTTCTGTGTGTTTCTGGGGAAATAAATAAATCATTAGAGTGAAACAGAACTTTTGAAGTTCATAACAATACACCCCGATACCTTAAATTCATCCTTGCATTATTTTTCAAGAAGCACTAGAGCGTGTTATGAAAATGTGTGCAGAGTCATTTGGATGATTTTTTTCAGGTCACACCTTTGTGAACCTTAACATTGCCAAAAGTTAATCCTTCAACACATGGGCAAGAGTCTCATGCAAAGCATCTTTTTACATTTTGTTGTGCTATGTTTATCCTTTTATAGTTTTTATACAACTCAGTTGGAAAAGGACTGGGGTAATTCATGTCTCATGAGCTATATTTAGTGTATGCTATAATATTTTATACCAAAGGTTACTTGGCCTTGTTGCAGTCCAGGTAGTGAATTAAATCAATGCATGACAATTGACATTGGTTGAAATGGACACATGATGTCACACATCATTAATATTGTATTGTATACACAAAACTTTGTTGACACCAGTCAACACATCAAACGGAGAACTGCACAACATATGCTATTGGGGTACTAACTCTACAGAAATAAGTCTTTATTTAACCTGGCATAAAAATTTCTGTGAGAGCACATGATATTCGTCATTGCAAACCGTTGTAAGTGCGTTGATTCATAAAATGTCAATGTACACTACTTGATCAGCTGATTATAGATGGTGCTTTTTTTTACGTATGTGACCCTAATTTTCGATTGTGAGAAAAAACATATCAGACCAAATTTTCTTACCTTGATCGATACCAGTTAACGCTGTGAACAGTACAGCACATAGAACAAATAATTTGTTCGATCTCATCTTTCTTCTAAGCCGCAAAAAATTATATTTGTCGGTTAGTTTCGAGTCAACCTTGGAGGAGCAATGGCTTCTTTATTGACACACATGCGCAGACGTAATGCAGTCTTCCGCGTTATCTCCCCATTGACTCTATTTTTTCCCGCTAGGGAAAGATAGATAGTGTGAAATATAGAAAAATACTTTTAATTAAAAGTCGGATATAGTATTAATTAGTTAATTAAAATCGAGAGAACGGGGGAAGTGTTAATAAGTGATTACAGATTTTTTTAAAATATGATATATTAGGCATGACAGAAGAAAACGAGATTAAATGCTTTTATCAATTTTCAGTGTGTATGAATAAAAAAAATATATTAGATAACGTTATACATCAGAATGAGTTTCATCCTCTAGAGGTCCTGAGATTGAGCAATCATGGATTAGTCACCAGTGAGCTCAGGGCTCTTGATGCACGACTCCAATAAAGAGTCCATGAGTCCAGATCGACCCCCCCCCCTTTTTTTTTAGATCAGAACTTTTGTTGTAAATAAAAAAGAAAATAAATAAACAACAAAAAATAATTCTAATCGTTTTTCTTTTCTCAAGAAAAAGACGTTTATAATATAGGTGGACTTGTGCAGACCTATAACGAGAGAGGGGGAGAGAGAGAAAGAGAAAGAGAGATTTTGGGCGGGGATTATTTTTTGAAGACAAAAAAAAAATGAGGTTGTTTTTTTTTTCTTAATAAGCTAACCTGTGTTTCCTCCAGTTTTTTGTGTTGTTGATGCTAGCGTTGATTTTGATGTTGAATCCGTTTTACTTGAATTCGTCAGAGTTATGTTTGACAAAGTTACATTTGTTGCTTCGGGGTCATCTGTAACGGACGACTTTGAAAAACTTGCTGTGGGCAATACTGTTGTATCTTAGAGACATAAAGAATGATATGTGATCAGAGGTAGCGACCATTAATTAATACAAATGTTTTATGATACCGGCATATATACATGTCTATAAACTTCAGTTAACAATATATTCACCATATAGCTGGTTATACCCACCTACCTGTATGGCCGTTATGAAATATACTCAATAATATCAAGAAAGTTTGCAACTTCTTAGAAAACATTATAAAAATCCACCTTCAAGGTTAAACCAACAAGAAATTCCTGATCGTGGACTGATATTGTTAGGGGGTTTCGAGCCGGAATAACATCAATTTCCTTTTTTTTTTTTTTTAAGTTGAAGTATATATGGACATGTACAAAACAAAATACATGTATGTGCCAATTATTCATCATCGTAAAGTAGATCTATGTGACTAAACTTTTCATGATTTGACTTTCGTAGTGGATATCAACTTAAAGTTAATAGAAGTGAATGATGCAAGTACTTGAGAATCATATCTATGTAATTGTAAACGTATACGTGGCATAGATCTATTTATAGCAAAAATATCCAATTCTCCAGAATATTGATCAATCTTCTTGGGTACTTTTGATTATTATTGCTCTTAATGAGCCCATGTAACACTAGCTGGGCAATGATGCGCAAAACTATACCGGTATTTGATCACTCGGAGCTCCATTAACCGAACACTATCCTCGGACGTCAAAGGTGTTCGATGTACCATCTTGCAGAGTTAGTCAAGTGATCTTATTTGAATCTCATTCAAATATTATACTTTTTAAATCCGAGTTACTTTGTTGCAGGCTCAACACTGTGTTAATTCTTGCTTTCAAAGACTACTAACATATTGTTGTAATTAACATGAGGAATTACTCAAATAAAGAAATCTTTTCGAAAAACTTTAGGCAGAGCGAAATATGAAATGAGTGACGAGCAAGTTTCCAGCTGAGAAATGTATCGACTTAATGCGTATTACTCCACCTTTCACATCCGAGGTTTGAATGGAGCGTATAGCGGAGTGGGTAGTGGCCAACTTTTTTTCAAGGCCAACTTCCTTTCACTTCCATTTTTTTTCCATACAATACTACATTTCCTTCATATTTCTATATTGTGGTAAGAAGGGGGGGGGGACCAACCTTTCAATGGACATTTTCAATGGTAAAGGTAATGTTGGGGAAAAAAGTGGGGGGCCAGCCCCCCCCCCCCCGCCCTGTTGCTACGTCCCTGCAGTTAATCCAACGTTGCGATACGGCAATGTTAATGATGTAAACAAGAGTTCAATGTTGACGCGATGTCGACTCGATATCGTCCAACGTTGTGATGTCGACGATGCGAACGATATAAACAAGAAAAAAAGAAGGCAATGTTGACACAACACAATGTCATTGTCAACTCGATATCGTCCAGTATTGGGATGCCGATGATGTGAACGATGTAAATCAGAAAAAAATTAAAATGCTGACAGGTTATCTACTTGATATGGTTTTATTAGAGTTCACACTGCTATTGTCCAACATTGCTTTAATACAAACAATAAAATCATAAAAGGGAGTATAATAATGTTCGCACGCCATCTAACACTAGGATGTCAAAATGGTTGCAATAGTTTCAGCAACAATGCGAGTTGAACGAGGAGCAATGTAGAAGTATGCTTTATAAATTAAGATTATAAGTTCATTTTTAAGATGGGGCCTTGATTCAACGTAGATTTTAGTCAATATCAACACTAGATTCATTGGATAAGAAATCATTCAGTAAACAAATTTTCATCTACATCTACCGATAGCTTACGTGTAAACAGAGACCTCTTCAACAGAGCGAACGGTCGCGGCGCTCACCAAATTTCGTTATACCTCCAAAAAAAAATATTCGCGAGCGTTCGCTCTTTTGAACAGGCCTCAGGTAGACGAACGACGGGAGTGAGAAGCGGAAGTAAAATGTATGCTCACCGAAGAACCGTGTTCGAAAGAGAAGTAAAACTATTATGCCCCCGAAACGAAAGATTCAGTGGAGCTATGACTTTCATATTTCACAAGTGTATTCCTTCTGACAATATCTTTCCCTGGGTATCACCAAATTTAACCTTTCGACCTCGACCTTGGAGTTTGACACAAACTTTTACACAAATTACAAACTTTAACTTTGGCCATAATTTTTGAACGGTAGATACCGTACTAGGACTTTCATATGTATTTTTTTGTGACAAGATCTTTCATTGGACACCAACAACTTTAACCGTTTGACCTTGGAGATTTACATACTTGGGGAAAAATCTTAACCTAAACCATAAATTTTGAACGGTTGAGACTAGGGCTTTCATACTTCACATAAAATCCTTGTGAGAAGACCTTTCATTGGATTCTAAAAACTGTGACCCTTTGACCTTGACATTGGATTTTGACCTTCTTTTTAAAAACAAACATTGGTCATATCTTTTGAAGGGTCAGGGCTAGATCTTTCATGCTTCACATATTTATCCTTTTGACAAGACCTTACAGGGCTTTCTTAGAAACCAACAACTTTGACCCTTTGACCTTGACCCTGGAGTTTGACTTACCTTTCTAAAGCTTATCCTTGATCATAACTTTTGAACAGGTGGTGCTAGGGCTTTTATATTTAATATTTCTTGTGAGCAGACCTTACTTTGGGCACCAACATATTAAAATTTACATTCAACAAGGTCCAGAAAAGTTTAATCTTCGCTATATTGACATACGGGGGCATCAGTGTTCCACAAACACGTCTTGTTGGTTGTTGTAATAAGTGATACGTTACATCAAACAAAGTATTGAGTATATTACCTGTCCCTGTAGATATTTTGGAATAAGTACAATCCGGATTAAATACATCCTACGTGAAGTACCTTCTCGGTAACATAGCCACAAGTGGTTCCTCTTTGTGTTTAGCTTTTGAGGCATTCCCGGAATCATTCCCTTTACGGTTAGGTAAGAATATATACGAGTGTATCTTGAGATATCTGAAGATATTCAGGTTAAAAAGTACTTTATATGTTTTGTATCATTTAACAGGTCAGACTATAGTATAGGGGCTCGTCAAGATATGTTTGTCGTCTTTCTATTTCACCACCCCTCTAAAAAATACTGAATGAAAATACTCATGAATCCACTGGACACTAGTCTAGCTTTCTAATTCTATTTGTATCAAACACCTCAACACAGTTCTGAGGATCGGAGCAAGATTGACGCTACACTGTGTTTATGATCAAATATCAGAACAAAGCTTTTCTTTACCATCATTTTTTAAATACAATGTTATCTATACTAATCGTTTGTAAATGATACAATTTGTATTTTATGATATTTACGAAAAAGCAATGTTCTGTCCGGGGTGTAAGCAATATGTTGTAGATGGGATATATACCCCCTATTTTTCTTACGAATGTTACTGTGAAGTAACTGTATCGATGAAAATATTATTCATAATGGTTTATAAGCGACAGTCAGAAAGTGTTGAAAAGCGTTCAAAGTGTTAAATCATGAAGCGGATTATTAGAAGGCGTAAACTGCTTCAACCCAGGTTATAGCAGTTTAACTTGGATTGCTGTTTTATTCATTCCTTATTATTTAAATTCAATTTCAATCATAATTAAGTAAAGAAAACAAGAAAATTTCTCCCTTAAAAAGTCTGCAAATTGTTCATATTTTAAACTTAACGTCAAGCGGATGGATAAGTTTTTGACGGAGGCAACCCAGGTTATACAATTTAGATGAAATTTTTATCCAATTGAATGACACATTACAACCAGAATTAAATTATTGGAGAATAATGTCCACAGTATTTCTTTGTCCTCAGCAATATTAATAGTAGAAGAATTTTTAAAAGTATTTATTTAATCTCTCGAATCTTTGAATATCTAATTTTTTTCTCAGTCCCATCATTTTGAGATATAAGGATATTTAACTGTATTGATCAATACAAGTCATACTGAGTTTACTCTTATATTGAAAGAAATTTGATTGGTTACACCAGCAAATTACATTTATTTTATTGTAACATGTAGCAAACCTTGAAAAATCAATCATTAGAAAACCCTGGTCAATCTAAGTGTTTTATGACCTAGTCTGTCTGCATCTCTAAACCTTGATATGTGTCTGATATCCATCCAATGTCAAAACTCATTTCATTGTCATGTATGACGGTATTGTTAGAAATAAGTGCTTTGTAGAGTTTTTAAATATTTAGAGTTTTTCATTTTCAGTCTTAATTCCATCTGAGTAATCAACAGAACATAATTCCTGACAATAAATGAATTGAATTCCAGATTCTTTAATTTTGTGTGATTGAAATGTTTTTACTTGTAAGTAACATTCAATAAAGTGATATTTTACTGTAACTTTATATATTTTTTTTTCTTTTAATCTAGTTTGCTGCAGCTAAATCCTAATGAGAATGCTTGCCAGAGAAAAGCAACAAGGATGACCTACAATGAATAAAAAGAGAAAATTTCCTGTTTCAAAAATCCAGTCAAAGAATATTAGCAGCTTTCAAGACAGCAATGAATACTTGCAAACATATAGAAAAATATTTTTGTCATTCTGCAAGAGCACACATTTTATAAATTTTTCCTCAAGGATATCAACATGCCATCCCAGAGTTATGAACTGACCTTATTCTCAACAGTGATAATTGTGGCAGCAATATTTATATTTCTGGTGGGAGCAGTGACTATACTTCTCAAGTGTGTCAGAATTATTATTTCTCGGTTATCTCTGCTCTTTGGAAGTTCATCTCATCCAAAACAGGAAGTCCAGTTTTATGACAAGAAATCAGACTAACCAGAAGAAAGGTCTTCAATGTGTTCAGTTTTGTTAGAAGAACTTTTTTCAATGTGTTCAGTTTAATTTTACGTGTGCATTTTTTATTTTCCTTATGTTAATTTATTTTATGCATTAAAAATTTGAAATACATCACTATTTCCTGGTCATTGTGTTTTGATAACTGTTCACTATACAACATTTCAGATATATTTTGTTATTTCCTTTTGCCAGGACAACCAAAGATCAGTTAATGAAAAACACAGAGATCTATTTTTACATGGATTTGACTACATCATCAGTGGTGACTTCCAGGTGTATAAACCACTCCAATCTGTCTGTCTGTCATGCTTTTGTCAGTCTGTCATGTCAATCTTTCATGTTAGTCTATCACCAATGCATTTTTTTAGCCTGTCATGCTAAGGAGGGTACCTTTGTGTACTATGTCTCCAACAGTTTAAAATCAACATTATTAATTACGCCCCACTGAGTTAGGGGCTATATACACTTACTATTGAATTACATTGTCCATCTGTTTATATGAAAACAATTCTTCGTAATTGGGAAACTAAGGAAGTTTGAACTTGACACAAAACTTCCCTAAGGTTATGTCATTGTTCTGACCTATTCATTGTTATGACCTATTGTCAAATCATCATGTTAAAGGTTCATTGCCAGAAGATAAACTTTCTAGTGGAAAAGGGTTCAATTTTTTTAACACTATAAGTGCCCCTCCCTGCATCTTGTTGAGCATACAAACAAATGTAATGGTTTGGGCAGTGGATATCAGCCTGGATGGCTCAGTTGGTAGAGCACTGACTGAAGATGCAGGGGTCCTAGGTTCGATTTTCGGACTAGCCGTACATTTTCTCCCTTCCTGTTACACAAACATAAAAAATCCACAGGTACACAAAATATAAAGATACAAAACAAATTAAGTAACACAAAAAAGAAACAAACAAATACACATGTTAAAAGGAGAACAAATGATAAATTATTTAATTTGTAACTGATTATCTTTAAATGCTCACATTTCTTAGAAAAAAAATTTGCACTATTGTTTTAAAACTTGTCATAAAAAAGGTAAAGATAATAAATATGCATAGTCGATTGATCTAAAAAAAAAATCTATTAAACTATACAACTTTGCAAAGAGGGCATAAACACAGACCTCTGGAAATTCCAGAAGTGGGATCAGGGATAAGGAGGAGTAACATCCCCTGTCGACCGGCCTTACCAGCTGTGAGCATATGTACTGATCAGATGGAATATTCTGTAGTCAAATTCAATATAAAAACAAACAATCTGATTAAAATCAAATCCTTTGATCCGCTCCCGTAGATCGCTACGTAGCGATCTACGGGAGCGGATCAAAGGATTTGATTTTAATCAGATTGAAAAACAAAGGCCTACCAATTGGCTTTAAAATTTTCAATTTCAATCTTTACTTTTATAACAAAATAGAAATTTTACACTAAATAATTAATCAAGAATAGTAATCGGTAATCGATGTCAATTTTTGAATTATTAGCTTTACAAATTATTTCTTGTCAGTTTTTTTTTTAAATACAATAATTAATATTAAATGAAATACTAGTATTTCGTAAATTCACTTTTTACAAAAGATATTCATATACATTAAATAAATATTTATTCTTCCTGCTCATGATACATATGTAAAACACAGGCTAACCCAGGTAAATCCTAACCAGAAATCAGACTATAATTTTTATCAAAACATATTTCACACCTATTGTTCTATACCTAATTATTGTGCAAAACGGGAACAACCAAAATAAGTCAGTCAAAATATGTAGCAATGGAGGGACATATTTGCTAACAAGGTCATTATAACAACTAGTCAACTGTAAAATTTACGTAATGCCGACTTAAAATTAGGATGTAGAAACCCTTGCAACATCAACTTTTCTGTAAGTAGCCTCCCTTGAATTAATACTACTTCAGTATCAAAAATACTTATTTTATTGTAGAAGCATCTTTTAGGAAATCATATAAAGCCCATTGTTTCAAGCCAGGGTCTTGATTTCGCATATAGCTCTCTTCAGAAGGGAGAAGATTGTACCTTTTGGCTGTGATTTGCTACGATGCCTCCTCCCCTCTAAGCCCTCTTACCAAGTTCCCTGCAACTTGTTTTTAATGTATTTGATATCCCAGTAAATCACCAATAATCTTTCATCTCTTTATCAATTTCCCTCCTTCCTCTCCAAATATTCTTTCATAACCGGTCGGATGTAAAATGTATAAAAGATATGTCTTTGGTTTTTATTTTTGTCTTCTGTGTAAAGATACGTTCTTTATCGTTTTCCCTTCACATTAATTTTTTTCCCTAGTCCTCATTATTTTTAGAACATGCTAGAGCCCAGTACATTTACTTAAAAATTAAACTATAGGCACGTCATGGATTACATAACTGAGCAAGGTCAGTATTTACACGTACTAGTATATCACTGGTTCACCATGTGAATAAGCTACGCTTTTATATGGCAAGTTATTACCAAACAAGGAAAACTGTCTTGGACCAGGTAATCAATTAATCATTTATTTGAATCTCTTCATTTTACAACAGTATACAGAAATTAAAAAAAAAAAAAGAAAGAAAAGAAAGAAAGAAACAACAAAAACAAACATCAGGTGATTTTATACATAACCATAGACCTATAAGGCATGAGTGAATAAAAAACTAAACAAAAAAAAATTAATACGTTGCTATAAATGTGAAGTATGGGAATTTTAAGCCGGGGAGTTTATTTTATTTAGCTTTTTTTTTAGAGTACCACAAACAATCTACAACAAATGAGGTGATCATCCTTTTAAGTAAATTGAACAAAAGAATATGGGCTTCAACTTCTCAGCGCCAAAATTTTGCTCAATCACTGCATTATCTATATACTAGTATATTATCCTAATTTGACAGTGGTGCAACCAAAACTTGGGGCGTTGGGGTTGGTTGTTTTCAACCGAACTTTCAACGTACGTTTTCTATCGTAAAAACATATTATGTCTGGTAAAGAGTGGGAGCCCTGCGTCACATTTTTTGTAAAAGTATATATGTCTCTCACATCCTATGACTAACACTATATTGATGAAAAATGTCAGCTGTGGTACTTTTCTGACCAATTATTATACTCCATGCAAAATGTTACGGGGGGAGAGAAAACAGGCACGTAGCAGCTGGTGGAAGCGTTCCCCGCACCTTTTTTTCCAAACATCTCTCTACTTTTAAAAAATCTTCGTTGCTTTTGAAGACCACCGGTAGCTTCCTCCCTCTGTTTGTTACAGTAAAGCCAAGCAAGATTTGGTGCTGAAGGAAGTGGGACCTACACCCCCCTCCTCTAACTAAATAGGAGTTTCGTTTTTATTTCTCTGGCTTGCCCCCCCCCCCTTTCAAAACGCTGGTCACTATGATATTTAATACGTGTACTGTTGACATGTATGTATGTGAACACATTCTTATTCTACTTTTTTTTTATTTTAATAAGAGGAGTTGTTAAATAATATTGCAAGGATAAATAATCTAAATAATCTATTAAATACATGTTGTATCTGTATATTTAATACATTTTGTTGAACAATTAATTTCAGCTTTGAGGTCTCGTATTTAATTATTTGCCATTCTTTATTTGGTAATTGGATATTGTGTTTTAATCAATTGTTTGTCCTGTTCAAACCAGATATACAGGGAATATAGTTGTTTTCCCCGCCTTATTTATACAAAAACTAAACAACATGAGATGTTTTATTTATATCACTAGAGTTCAATCAGTGAGCATGCGCATATTTAACACTAGTGCGACACGGGTTGTCTTAATCGAATACACTCTAGGCACCATGATATACATGTATGTTCCCTGAAATTTCTGCTGTGAATTTATCGCAGTAAGAAGAAAAAAACTGTCTCTTGTCTCTTCCTATTTTGACAATAATGTTGTTTCTAGCAAAGAAATATGGTGTCCAGATAGGGCCATTTGCTAAAGCTCACCATCGCGTTCAGTAAAACACGCCGTCGCACTAACACGAGTTCGCACAACACCAGGGATGGGGTAATTGAAAAAAGTAATTGTAATTGACTGTAATTAATTACATTTTTTGAAGTAATTGGATGTAATTTGTAATTGAACATTTTTTTCAATTACTTGTAATTGTAATTTAATTAATTACACTGAAAAAATACCATGTAATTTCAATTATTTTTTCAATTACATTCAATTACTTTATATAATACACATGCATGATATATTGTCACCACGACCTCCCCATTACACTGTCTTTTATTTTATTGCAACATATAAATCCTCAGTCCTTTAATTATAAAGACAGATTATCTTATAATTTTAATGTAGTTCCTTTCTAATCATTATATAAAATTTAATTTTTTTGTTTTATGTTTATCTACATTTTGCACCACAATTCTTTAATAGGTCTATTCAGCTATGAAACGCACATTATTTATTATATTTCAGTCTCTGTTGCTTGATCAATGTAGAATAAGTATGTATGTGTCAAGAAAAAAAGAAAGGGAATGTGTGTGTCATTAATGAAGTTCACTCTTGGTGGTATTAAGAGATAATTGCCCTCCAGATCATAGCTGTAAATTGCAATCAAAACAAAGCAACCCCTCTAAAGACATATATTCATTCCATGATTATGATGACAAAGCCACTGCATGTGGATAATTATTTCAATTAAAAATGCTCTGCTAGTTTGAGAAAAGAAAAACTTTTAATTTGATAATTATTTTTAACATCTGAACAGAATTTTATGAATGAATTTTGTATCTGAAAAAGATATGCTTTATACAAGTATTATATAAATATGAAGTAAAAATGTACAACATAAGTAGCAATTTAGGATGTGAAGGTTGCCTTTAAAAGAAATATCTAATTTGAGGGGTTATAATTGCGACTTATTTTACTCAATTAGAAAAAAACCTGTTTATCAAATATCTTAGCCCATACAATTTGTGTACATGTACATGTAGGTTTTGTGTGGAGGCAATTGCATCAAACTGATCTTGAATAGTTCTTTACTGTTTTGTAAATAAAGGTTATGATTTAAACCACAAAGATACACAATGCCTACAAGCATATTATTTCTTGTATTGTTTATGCAGAAGCTGCTCTTATATACAAGTGAATGATCCCTGTTTTGCATATCCATATGATTATAGAAAAATTAAAAAAAAATTGAAAATGTAATTTGTAATTTAATTAATTACTTTTGTAAAGTAATTGTAATTTAATTAATTACATGTCTTAGAAAGCCTGTAATTTAATTGTAATTTAATTGAAGAAAAAGTCAAAGTAATTGTAATTTAATTAATTACATTTTAAAGTAATTGACCCCATCCCTGCACAACACGCTATCGCGCTAACACACAACACGTTGTCACGCTAACACGAGTTCGTACAACACGCGCTGTCGCGCTAACACACTTTCAAGCAACATGCTGTCGCGCTAACACAAAACACGCGTTGCGAGTTGTGTGTGTTAACGCGACGGCTTGTTGTGCGAACTCGTGTTAGCGTGACAGTGTGTTGTGTGTTAGCGTGACAGCGCGTTGTGTGATAGCGTGTTTTTCTGAATGCAGAATGCGCTGTTTAGCTTTTGCATAAGGCCCTATCCGGACACCATAGAATTGAAATATTCTCGCCACTTTTATAAATCAAAATATTATCCTTCTACTTGAATTAAAAACTACCAGTCCATCATGTGTTATATTCTCTGTAAATTTTGAAATACCTTGTTGCACACAATGCCGATAATTTTCTAATCAAAAAATTAAATTATTTTATAGTTTTATTTATTCAACAAAAAACTTGACGAAAGGATATATCTTGTTTAAAGACGCAATTTCGAAAATTCGAATATTAACAGACGTTTTTCAAACATTGTTACATGTAGGCCATTATTTTCATACTGAATCGATGACAAGAAACACAGCGATGACAAGGAGAGGGCGTGGCCAGTCGACATGGGACGCTTACCCCTCCATGGCACCTGATTCCACCTCTGCTCCTGATTTGTATTGCTAAATTAATGTTGGACCTGTAAAACATTCGTTGTGGTGGTGGGTGTACCCACTACATTTCCATACAGTAGTGCTTCCTCAATTTAATTCCTTCTCAAGGGAATTATATGTCGGTATAACCCAAGATCCCATCAAAAATTTGTCCCCCCTATTTTCCTGACGTTTATAAGCCTTTAATATCTCCAAAAAATTATTGAAGTATTTGCTTGCAAAAAAAATGTGGGAATTAGATATATTGTGTTTAAAAGGGATTACTCTTTCCTCCTATTTATTCCTTTTATTCCTTTCTTGCCTCCACTGTTAAAAAATTTCTAAACCAACCAATTTGTGTCATTAGTGTAATCTATCATAAGGTTTAATCAATTAAGCATGCGTATTAAAGGTATTAAAGATAATAAAACAGGCAATATCATCTATGAGCAGCGGCAGTTGGCAGTAAGCAGTGAGCAGTTGACAATAAGCAGTAATCAGTTGGCTGTCGTGTATGGAATTCCATAGTCTTTTGTTTCAACAACACCTTATATTAATTTTACAAAAGTAAAAAAAAAAAGAAAAAAAAACAAACCCGAGATTCTTTTGGGATGAAAGGCTTTGAATATCTGCCTGTTTCAATTTTTTTTATTTGACTGCAAAATAAAAATTTACCACATTTGGACAATTCTCTTTAGAGACAAGCTTTTGTTTTGACATTCAGGCAAAAGTCTGTCCACTTATCTCCCTCGTTTCACTCCTCCGCAAATAAATATTTTCTTGACTAATTTATGGTCGACCCTAATTTATTGAAAAACAAAGAAAAAGAATATACTGTAGGATTGTTTCGTTCATTACAAATCGCATTTTTATTCAAAACATACAAATCAAACTCACAAATTTTTAAAGATAAACAATGCAAGGGCTGGGAGGGCAGGGAAAGCCAAAGACACAAAACAACCTGCGATTCTTTGTAACGAACGTCGCATTAATCGAACATTCCCCGGTAAAAGTACCGTTCACGGTAGCTCAGTCGGTAGAGCGCTCGCTCCGTGATCGAGAGGTCGTGAGTTCGTATCTCGGGCGCGACTGACTTAGTCGTTAAAATGGGTAGCAACTGTTCCTTCGCCATGCGCTCGGCACTTTGAAGTGAAAGTTGCGGGTCCTTCGGATGAGACCTTAAAAACCGAGGCTCCGTGTCAGCGGCATGCGTTGGCACGATAAAGATCCCTCACTGCTCAATGGCCCTGAGTGCCGAGTAAAGGTCAAAATTTGAAGCCCTTCAAACGGTGCATACGGTGACGTCTCCATAGGAAGTGAAAAATTCTCGAGAGGGACGTTAAACAATATACAATCAATCAATCAATCCCCGGTAAAAGTATTTATAGTGAGCGGTAAATCGCTCGTGCATGAAAAACCAGTTTCTTTAGATACGAAGTTTCACGGAGAATACCGAAGTAAAAACGTAAAGAAATAAATTTCTCTAAGAAAAAAGGAAAATTTGACATTTTAAAACATTTAAGGGGATCTAAGTGGATAAGATCATGGCTCACATATTATAGTAGCCTAATATGTATCTTCCCACTGCTTGAAAGAGAAAACTTACATGTTAGCACCAAAATTTATAATGATCTTCATCGATTAACCTATAGAGTTACCTTCCTTTTGCCTTTTCCAATGTTATCAGGACGTCGATGTTTAGATTTCCCGCCTTCTGTCAATAGATCATGTGACCTACTTGTCCAAAATGGTGGACAATAATGAGTTCTATGGACGCTGCAACACATGAAAATGAAGGAGCCTCACTCTCCAGATCCTGGGAAAGGATTTTTAAAAACAAAAAATAAATTTCGTGAGTTGAACAACCCGTTATATATTCATTGTAACATTTGATAGTCTTTATAACTCATTAAACTATTGAAACTGTTTCATGTGGTCGATCTCAACATGTCACAATGTGTACAAATATTTATAGTTTTCAAGATACTGATAAATGTTTTAAGGGTTGGAATCCTGATTCAGATTTGCATGAGGTTTTTAGTTTACTTAAAATATTGTAATTTGATAAAAATATAATTGAGTAAATTTAAGTAAATGGACGTTTGTTACTAGATAAAAAGGTTAAAAGTTTTTGTAAATATTAGTAAGGCCACGCTCCTACTAGCACTAGCTAGTGGGTTAGCCTTGTAGAAGTTGATGGCTCGTTTTCATACTCATCCTCAACTTTCAGTTCAGAAATCAACTTAATGAAAAACCAAACCAGACCTCACTTCGATCAGTGTTTTAGGTCTGATGTAGCTGCAGAACTGTAGCTCTCCAAAAAAATTTATTGACAGACTGGTCTGTCAATATATATATTTTTTTTTTTGAAAGCTACAGTACTGCTTAGTTCGATGCGATATCATAGACATAGTTTGGATTCACATGTATATAGATGAAAGGTGATTAATATCATACATGTTAACTCTACAGCTTTAGGCGGAAGTTACTGTAAACCAACTTTTATTCGCGTGCAAGAAATTTTCGCGAAGTTTGTGAGGGCCTCAATATCACGAATATTTCTTGCCATGAAGCAGTCCATTAAGTCTTTGTGTCTATAAATAACAGATCAAAAAAGGCTTGATCGCAAAAATTAATCATCACAAACTAGTTTAATCCCGGTAAATCACGAAATAAAAGTTGTCGCGAATAAAAGTTGGTTTACAGTAACCGTTTTTATATCCCATCTCCTGCCTATCGCTTTTTCCATTATTCCTAAATCTACTGTTTTTCTTTAACTCTCGTAAAATCCCCTTATAGATATCATGTGAGTGACATGTGAGCAAATGTTACATTTTGTAGTGGTCATATTAAGGCAATATATATACATGTATATCTTCCTAAACCCATGAGTTAAACAATGCGCGCAATGCTACCTTTTCTGAGGGCTGAATCGATCTCCCCCTTTTTCATCACAGTGGTTAACATGTAGGTTAACAAGTATTTTAATATACTGATCATTATATTTTCTCAATAACACTTTTAATGATCTATAGTGACACATATTTGCAAAATCTGTGTCACTAGATTTGTTCATTCGTTAAAAAGTTTAGAAGATGAATTGTTCAATGGGCATATAGTGAGTTCTTTATACAGTTTATCTTCTTAATAATGAAATGATGGTCTTTACATACCACTCTTTTGATAAAAACTGTTGTCAATGAATATAAGTGATTCTACTTTGTTTTGTTTGTTTCCTAATCCTTTTATGAAGCATAAAGGTTTAAGAAAATACAACCCCAAAGCCTAGAAAAGCTGCCTATATTTACAAATTATTAGGTGAAAGGTTTTAGTATTTGTTTGGCAGATAAAAAAAAACTGTTAACATTCATAACAATATTCTGCCTTCAATTATGAATGTAGGGAAAGTGGCACTTCACTCATGATATGAATATCACCCCCCCCCCCTTGGCCCCCCCCCCCCCCCCATTAGTCTTATTTATATTGTTTCAACAGACATTTGAGCATGATGTAACTGTTCATTATCTCCATATTTGATACATTTGCCTTAATTTAAACAATAAAATGCTTTCTTTATTTGTTATTACTGGAATTAACGGAAGCAGCTGTTGCAGAAAAAATAAATAACCCGCTATGTAAATTTTTTCTGCAATAGCTGCGACCGTTAATTCCAGTAATAACAAACAAAGAAAGACATTTTATTGTTTATATTTGTATCTGTTTAAATAATCATTTAAAGAAGGATTAAAAAGTTTAATTATTGTATTAATGATGCAAATGTCTTTGTATGTTTCATTGATGGAGCAGCCATGCACTGATCAAGAAATCTGTACAGGCGACATGCCTTATGTAGTTCATGCAGTGATTAACGCAATGGGTTTTCTTAAGAAATAAAGGAGAAAATATTCAGTGGATGTAAATATAGCATCTTAATTGATTTGTGAAATCTCATTTGAAAACAGTGCAGTGACTGAGTGTAATACATGCCCAAATGAAGCATTTATGCAGAATATTGAATGGTAGTGGTTATGGTGCCTATTAATTGATCCATTTCAGGCTACAAGCAGCCAGCTACATTAGTGACATTAATCTGAAACTCCAAAATTGCATAAACATTAACTTCATTTTTAGGAATATGGGTAATACTTGCCTGAAGCTTATAATTATTGCTAATAAAGAATACATGCATGCACTGTGACTATGGTTATCGTATCTGCTGTAGCATTTACAATGCTATAGTATATGACACATTGTGGCTATTGAGTTAATTAGGTGATAGCAACCCTTTGACATATTGTAGCTATTGAGTTTATCTGATGATAGGCCAAAAGAATCATATGTCAATTCTACATTGAACGAATGAGGCTTATGTTCCTGTGTATAAGATGACCTCTGAATGTGTTTTATATTATATCACCAAATGTGAAGAGTAATTGATGTTTTATATTCCATCTTGGTTATGGATTTTACTGTAGTTTTGTGTAATTACATTGGAGGTTTGTTAAACAGATGTATGTACTAGTATGGAGTGTATGGGTATAGATGTGGACTATAATTAACAAGAGTGCTTGTAAACTGAAGTAAAGTTCTTTTAATCAGTGGATATGGGAACTAATAGTGAATCCAGTAAGTACATGTAAATGTAACTTAAAGATACCGACGAGGAATATCTTTATTGTTTAATTAAGTTAGGATCAGGTGAAATAAAGATAATGAAATAGGGTAGCTAAAATCATTGTTATAGTTTTAATTAGATATAAAATAGTCAATAAATTAAATTTGAAAAGATATAAATAAATGAATTTAAAAAGAAAACAAAAACAAAAAATAGCAAAGCATGCAGTTTTTTAAAAATGTATATATCAATGTATGTTTTTTCATTTCTTTTACTTACACAGTTAAGACCCTTTTAATGTAATTGCTCTTTGATGGGTATACATGTCAACATGTCACTTTCAACCCTCCTTCCCTGACATAAATATTTCATATCATTTTAAATGATAAATTGTAAAATACACTATTCATGATCAACTTCTATATTCATCATATTGAGCTTTCCCTGTGAAGAGATGTTTGTGTATGTCTACCAGTGGCTATGATGAGTATATACACATAAGTCGCATTACTTAGCCCCTGTAATATATGAGTTTTTAAAGCTTCTGTTACAGACGCTAACACTCTAAATCAATATGTATATCCTTCACTAACCAGCAGTCAGCTTATTTATCATGAAACAGGGGACAGATATTGATCTGCACAAAAAAAACTCATAAAAAGGGGGAGAACTTTATAAAATATCATGTTTTGTTTAACACCATTCAACAAATGACAGATGCAAAAAAACATAAATATCATGCACAATTTCAGAGAACTGGAGAAAGCATATATATAAAAATACATCAGAAGTGACTATTTTGGATAATTTATCATAAAAGCTCATAGGAACCTTTTTTTTTTTGACTTGTCAACACATTTCTGAGGTAGGATTTTTTTTTGACCCCCCCCCCCCCCCCCCTGATAATATTTATAGTGCACTTATAACATTTCAAATAAATCTGTAGTATATAACTGTTCCAAAGAAATAATTATTTCAGATGATTAACAATTTAAAATTACTTTTGGTAAAGAATCTTTTATATTTTGATTTGAAAACATATATTGCATTAAATGTCAAGAAACAACAGAACATTATCATTAAATGTATAGCAAATTAAGGTTAGGATTTTTTTACTCTGTTTCTTATTATTATTATTTTTCTTCTTCTTCTTCTTCTTCTTCTTCTTCTTCTTCTTCCTGGGTACTTTTCTGTCCGGGAGTGATCTTGTAAACTGTTCGTCCGATGTAGGTAAAACCTTTTTAGGGTCAGTAGGCATGTTATGTAGATATGCGGAAAAATTGCGCGCACGTGCTTGCAAGAGCGTGCACGTGCAACACGTGAAATTACCAATATAATGGATATTGTAGTAACTTTTCTATTTTTCGATGAAATTTTTTGAAACTCATAATGTAAGGATACATTAGAAGTACAGACAAGATACATGGTTAGCAAGATCACACGCATGCACGTGCGCTTCGCTCTGATTGGCTAATTTCAAAAATATATCTTTCTGTTCTTGTCATAAGAAATTTTGAAAATAATTATATTTCAGATGATATAACAATTTAAAATTACTTTTGGTAAAGAATCTTTTATATTCATTGATTTGAAAACATATATTGCATGAAATGTCAAGAAATGCAGTGTAGACAAGTATTCATGCACATGCATTCAACATCTTGGGTGCAATCATATATTGGTATCCTTTTGGGAAAATGTTATAGCAAATGAAGCTTAAGTTAAAATTCTCACTAGTTCTCATTTAGTTTGTTATACCTTTAGGTTCACGGATATTAGCTAAGAAGCTGATACATGTTCCGACCAGTCGTCTGGTGGCGTCCAGTCACATTCTCCGTAACACCGTCCCCACCCAGGACTGTGATGTACTTGTCACCTTCCCAGCCGACACTGACACCACCACCCTCGTGTGGCTCCTGGACCGACTCAGAGCCAGGTCCCCCCACCTCATCATCCATGTCCATCACCATAGCAACACCAAAGGCTCCATGTTCCATCTGACTGCAACTTATGAGGGGTGAGGCTTTTTATCATTCATCTTATGTACAGTCAGATCAGCTTTAAAAATCACTCAACTGACAATTCTTTGCTCATCAATTCATAAAGTGACAGGGGTATCCCATCCAGTTTTATCCATACATATTATGTGGGCTTTCCCATGGCATTAACATGAAATGGACTTTATACAGTTATACTTATATGGGAGCAAGGGAGATGTCACAGCTCACAGTATCTCAAGTTTTTGGTTTCTTTTTTACAGGCCCTTGGATAAGACTAAGTTCTCAGATATATTGAAAATTCTTTATACTTTTGAACATCTGCCTTATTTACAGACATTTATCATGTAAACTCAGTAAAAGTATAAATTTTATCAAACTTAATCATGTAGTGTCAAATGTGGTTACCTTAATTTAAAGCACAGGCTTCAGCATCAGGGTAATTTATATACATGTATTATATGTAGCTCTGTGGGCTAAAAAAACCCGAAGTCCTTCTCAATTGTTTAAAATTAATGAGTGTAAGATCTGCCATTAATATTAAAAATGCCGAAATTTTAAAAAAAGATTTCAATCCTGAGCATTACAGAGGCAAACATGATGCTGTTTGATAATGAACAGAACTATCCAATTTTGTCGCATTTTTCTAATTTCAGTCTCAGGCAAGGATTAAGTTGGTCATCACATGCGAAACTCTTGATATTCACTGACAAGTAACTAATCGAGGCCTGAGGGATCTTCACTCTGTTGTAAAATAATTTTTTAGCAAAATTTTCCAAGAAAAAGTAATTACCTCTTTGAGACTGGATACTCATTTCTTAAAATATAAGCTAGATGTTTAAATTTATTTAGCTTTAATTAACTACATTGTATTAACATTTGCTAAAATTTTTCTTGAGCTAATACTCTCTAAAGAGAAAATAATTCATAAAGGCAAAAGGTAACTTAATCAGCACGAAAAGTAAGAATTAACTCCTAGAGATAAATAGCCACTAGGTGATGAGGTGGTTGTTGTTTTAGTAACTGACCTACAGAGTTGGGTTTGTACAGCACTGTGTGGAATGTTGGGTATACAAGTTACATGTACTGATATTTATAGCATTAGAAGAACTGTGGCCAAAGAGCAAATCATTTCATGACATCTGGCAGTGATCATCATATGCTTCCAATAAAAAGGATGAAAAGGATTTTTTTTCCTGTTCTTAAGACAAAAAATTTAAGTGTGATGTATATTTAAAGATGTTTTATGATGCAATTATCAGAGGAAGTGCAAGACTGAATTTTCTTACTAGCACAGTGTATATGAATATTATTAAAAAATTATTTCTTATCATATCATACCTTTGTTTTGTACAATTGATTATAAAACAAGGTGCTACTATTAAGAAAAATAGTCATATAGTACTCCGTGATTTGGCTTAATTAACTGTAGGATTATAAGAAAAAATGTCAATCTAAAAAATTACGGGTACTTAGAAAGTAAGAAGATTTCAAAGAAGTGATTAAAATTTAGAAATTTTAAGCTAGTTTATTTTCCAGAAAGTAATTAAAATTCACATGCAGCCAGTATCCTAAGAGTCTTGACTAATTCTATCACATTTTTGTGCTAATACATTACATCTGTGCAAGGTTTGTTTATTGTTACCTGGTATTTTTAAACAGATACCAGCTACTGACAAATAAATTGATGTTACATGGATTTCAACACCCCCACTTTACTTCATCATTCTGTAAATACTATGGTTGATATAATGACCTTGATAGCAAATCTTTGGGTTGTATTCTAGCTGACTTGTGTCATACATGTTTGTATACAAAATTTGATTAAGGGATATTTTGTCTACCTGATACAATAAATGGTGCTTATCATCCTAATAGTGTTTGATTGGTCAGCAGGGGATGCTTACTCCTCCTAGGTACCTGATCCCACCTCTGATATTACTGGGGGTCTGTGTTTTATGCTCTGTTCACATATTTATATTGCACAATTACATACTTAAAATTAATATAAAGAGCTTTCTCTTTTTTAAAGAGATTGAAATAATATTGGCATTATACTGATTCTGTCAAATAATATTAGAAGAATTATAACCTTTTTGTATTTTCATTGGTATTTTTTAAATTAACAAAAAGCACATACAATTATCCAATTAGCAAATAATCACATTTTTTCAGACTTCTTAAAGGAGCAGAAGAATTAGGAATTCAGAAACTCCTGAAAGAAGAACTTGGAGGTGGAATGAAAGAATTTTCAGTTGAAGAACAAGAGTGCTTTAAGAACATTGAGGATGAGAACCTCTTCTTTAGTAGTCAGGAGAGACAGAGCATTATATGCCATCTGTTGGATAATCTGAGAGCTATTCAAGGGGAACAACTGGGGAAAGTGAAATTTGTGGAAGGCCAGTCTATTGGTAAATTGCTAGCTTTGACATTTTTTGACAGAGCAGTTTAGATCACTGCAGCCATAGAGATGACAGTATCTGGACTACACAGAATTTTTTTTAATAACATTTGTTAAGAAGTGTATGGAACTATATAATTCAAGGAAAATATGGACAAAATTCCAAAGTACTTGGAATTTGAATAAAACAAATTATACTAAATATCTCATTAAGTAATGCTTGTTATAAAGTACTATTACTATCTTTTTTTAGTTCCACTGTTGGAATCCAAGAAAATCATTTCCCAAGTGTTCCCTCTCCACTGTAAGCAGTCCGTTAAGGAGTTGAGGAAGACCTGGGTACAGGCAGTCTTCTCCCCTCAGCCCCTAGGTATTTCTATCTTAAAGTTTTAAATGTTATGATTTACATATATGACCATTATCCAAATCATTTATATGTATGGCAAAATGTAACTGTATGGTCATAGGCCTCCTGTGTTTAGTTTGTCCCTCAGTCATGATGTTTTCACTCCTACTGGCTTATATCTCTAAACAATTGGCAGGGATATCATTTCTATCTTTAATGCGTCCGGCGTCCGTCCGTCTGTCCGTCTGTCTGTCCGTCTGTCTGTAAACAATTTTTCAAAATGCTACTCCTCCTACAGTTTTGTCTAATTTCAATATAACTTAGCACACAAGTAGACTACACTAAGATACATAATTCTGTGTATCGGTTTTTGAATGAATGGTGTTGCCATGGTTACTAAAAATAGAAATTTCTGTGAAATTCTTTCAAAATGCTACTCCTCCTACAGTTTTCGTTTGATTTCAGTTTAACTTGGCACACAAGTAAACTACACTAAGATACATAATTCTATATATCGGATTTCGATGAGTTGTGTTGCCGTGGTTACTAAAAATAGAAATTTCCGTGAAATTCTTTCAAAATGCTACTCCTCCTACCTGATTTCAGGATGTTGGCAAACAAGTAGAATACACTAAGATACATAATTCTGTGTATCGGTTTTTGATTTCAGTTACTAAAAATAGAAATTTCTGTGAAATTTTTCAAAATGCTACTCCTCCTACCTAACTTGGCACACAATAGAATACACTAAGATACATAATTCTGTGTATCGGTTTTTGATTTTAAACGATGTTGGCGTGGTTACTAAAAATAGAAATTTCTGTAAAATTGTTTCAAAATGCTACTCCTCCTACAGTTTTGGTCTGATTTCAATATAACTTGGCACACAAGTCGACTACACTAAGATACATAATTTTGTGCATCAGTTTTTGATTTCGATGAACGGTGTTGCAGTGGTTACTAAAAATAGAAATTTCTGTGAAATTCTTTCAAAATGCTACTCCTCCTACAGTTTTGGTCTGATTTCAGTATAACTTTGCAAACAAGTAGAATACACTAAGATACATAATTCTGTATATCGGTTTTTGATTTCGATGAATGGTGTTGTCGTGGTTACTAAAAATAGAAATATCTGTAAAATTGTTTCAAAATGCTACTCCTCCTACAGTTTTGATCTGATTTCAATATAACTTGGCACACAAGTAGAATACATGATACATAATTCTGTTTTTGTTTTCAATTGATGAATGGTGTTGCCGTGGTTACTAAAAATAGAAATGTCTGTAAAATTCTTTCAAAATGCTACTCCTCCTACAGTTTTGTTCTGATTTCAGTATAACTTGGCACACAAGTAGACTACACTAAGAACATAAAGAGACTTTATCAACGATCATTATTCTATTTAATGCTGTTTATAAAGTTTCAAATCCCAGCTGCTTAAGTACTTTCTCTTCCTTTGCTATAAGTTCAAACCAGTAGAGCTTCAGTCTCGACAGAGACTTTTTTTTTTAATATTTGGTACAAGGAAATGTTGAAAAAATTAAGATAATGTGTATTTTGTTAAAAATATTTATAGGTAACATTGCTTGCCATATTTCCAATTTGCAGGCAGGTTTTTAATTCTACTGATTTTAGCATCGTTCTTTTGTTTCAGATAAAATAAAGGATTACTTTGGAGTAAAAATAGCCCTGTACTTTGCCTACCTAGGACACTACACCCTGGCCCTGTGTTTACCAGCCTTTGTTGGACTAGGAATATGGATCATGCAGTGGCAGGCAGACCAAGTAAGCCCATGCTTCCTTTGTTCCTACACAGGCAATATCTGTATTCAAACAGACATGTCCCTATTTTCTTTTTATGATAAGTACTTCACAATGTCCTTTTTAGGAGTGGGATGATGAACTTTTTATTGGCTTTGCCTTGTTTAATGCTCTCTGGGCCACAATATACCTGGAACACTGGAAAAGGAAAAGCTGTGAGCTGACCTATAACTGGGGCACTCTAGATTCACATAAAGAGATGTTAGAGGACCCCAGGCCCCTGTACACTGTGAGTTACCTCCTCCTGTTAGTGAAATGTTTATTTATTTTGCTCTGTGCGAAGAAAACAAGGCATTTAGACTCTAAAAAATAGTCAAATCATTCATTAGTATAAACCAGGTTTTTACATTTTCTTGTGTTCATTTTCTATTTATGAATTTTCTGTACAATTAAAAAAAAATCATTTTATGGTTGAATTGGGGGAAAAGGTACTAATATTAATGTATTTTCAGTGAAACACCAGATGGTTTTGTCATCTTTCAGTAACATTATCAAGAAAATTCTGTTAGTTGTAAACTTTTTCTGCAGGGGAGACTGGAAGCCAGTCCTGTGACAGGCAGACTGGAGCCATTTTATCCCTCCTGGAAGAGAAATCTGTTTCGATATTTTGTGTCCTACCCTGTCATTGTTTTATGTCTTCTGGTTGTGTTCGTTATCATGCTTTTAATTTTTGAGGTAAGTACAACAGTACAGCATTAGTACTGCAAGTATAGGTTACATCATAGAAGCCGAGTAGTATTGATTATATCGTTTTCATGGGGCGTGGAAATGATATAACCAAATATGAAATCACAGAAACAAATATCAAGGAATTTAACGATATAAAGTTTGGATATTTTACCGTAAGTTTCAGAATGGATTATAATCTTTTGAATGACTGGAAACTTTCAACTGAGTTAAATACACGTATTTTAATTTAGTTAAGGGCTAAGAAATAGCTAAACATGTTCATTTTTCTGTAGTTATGAACTTGTGAAATAAAATTAGTTTTTTTTCTCATGACCCGATTTCTGCCTCCTGCAGTGATATATGAAGGGGCATGGAAAGTATTATCGCATATGTGATATGGGATATATCACCACAGAAAGATCAAAGAAAATCACCGCAGATATGCGACAATGTTAAATATTTTGCACTTGATATTCCAGACTCTGACCCAGGTTGGAGTCAGGGTTGGCCATAATACTGCCAGGGATTCAAACTCTTTAATGCACTTTGTAGAAATTGTTCTATAAAGATATCCAAAATAATTCTGATGCTTTTTTTGGCAACCATTTTCAAGTTATGTATGTTTAATTTAATCAAGTAAAACCTAAGGTTTATAACTATTCAACATGTCCAAAAAAAAAGAGAGCTTTTTGAGCCAGTGATCTTTTGTTTTGATTAACGACAAAAGAGTTGAAGTAATTGACTTTTAATAATATTATCAGGTCCAGGAATGGATCAACTCTCTTGTAAACAATGGTGACGTTCCAGGATTCTTCTCCTTTCTCCCCAAAATCCTCCTGGCTGTGTCCATTGGAGTGTTAGATGAAATTTATAAAACCATTGCTAAATGGCTAAATGACTTAGGTATGAAAAAAGTGCTCTTTATTTACACACAAAATCATTTGTTATATGAGAATTAATTTAATATTTAGATCATATTTTAAATATTTCATATTTGTTGATTCTTTCCAGAAAATTACAGACTAGAAGAAACATACTGGAACCACTTGATTGTAAAGTTAGTTCTGGTGAGTCTGTTTATCTTTAAATCCGTGATTCTTCAAATGTATCAGTGTGTATTTCTATCAGTATGTATTTCAGCTGTGATTTTATAGTCTTCTTATTTGTGTTTAATCTGAAGAGTGATTTGTGTAAATTTTTGTCCCTTTAATTTGCTGTTTTATCATACCTTTCAATTTCATTTTTCATTAAATTGATTGCACTAAAAACTTAATAGTGTTTCCTTTTAATTAACTGTCACAAAATGCTATCTTTACCATTATGATAATACTTCTTTAAACCTTCAAAAGCTCATAATAAAAGAGTACAAAATCATTAGAATTCTTTCATTAGACATATGTATTTTATGTATATTACTCTTTCTAGTTTCAGTTTGTGAACTCTTTCCTGTCTCTCTTCTACATAGCATTTTATTTACGAGACATGGATAGACTCTGTGATGTAAGTGCTCATCATTTTCTGTTGTAGAACTCAAATACATTTTGATAAATGTTTGGATATGATAGAATCCATACATATTTTTAGCTATATCCTGGTCAGAGACCAGAGGAGATTTTGCTGATAATTCTTATTTATTTATTTTTTATTTTGACCAACAGTGTCGCCATGATAGCTAAAAATAATTTTCTTTTGGAATCCATTCAAAATGCTATATTTCTTTCAATTTTCAACAAATGTAGACTTTATGGAGACAAGCAATTGTTTTATGTATTCTTGATTTTGACAAGTGGTGTTGCCATGGCAATGAAAATTCTTTCTGTATAGTAGTATATTGTATTTCTGACAGTCATCTTGCTTTTGTTATTAGAACCTAAAATTTCTTTGAAATTCTTTCAAAGCACTTCTCTTAATTCCTTCGGTTTTAGTCCAATTTCAATAAAATCATACACAGATAGACTATAGTAAGATACATAATTCTATATAACACTTTTAGATTTTAAGAAATGATGTTGCCATGGTCACTAAAATAAAAAAAATCTGTAAAATTCTTTCAAATCACTTTGCCTCCTAAAACTTTGGTTTGATTAAACTTTTTCTACTTATTAATTAAAGTACAATTTCTTATTACATTATAAATTATTCATTAAAGACTTCTGGTTAAAAAAATGAAAATTTCAGTTTGACAAAGAGAATGAAAATGCATTTAATTCATGTGTAATTGACACAATAAAACCATGTTAGTATTTCAATATTTATTTAACAGCAATTGGCAGCAATCTTAATTACTCGTCAAATCATTGGGAATCTAAAGGAGGCTTTTTTGCCATACCTACAATGGAAAGCCAAACTCTACAAAGTCGGTTACGAAATGACAAAAGATCTCATTATTCCTGAGGGGAAGGCAGTTTCCTCTAATCTCAAGGCTTCATCGAATCAGGATTTTCCAGAATCCATTGTGAATGATGAGGAGTTATCTTCTCCTGAACAGCCTATCACTGATAAGCAGGAACCTGTTAATGGGGATTTTATACAAAGTGACTGTGTTCAGGGTTCTTGTGATGTTAGACAGAGAAAAACCTGTGAAGGAGAACTAAAGGGAGATAATGAACTCCAGGAGATCAAAGAAAAATGGGGAAAACCCCTCTCTCTCACCCAGGCTGAGGTGGAAAGTGCCATGAAACAGGTAAAAAACAGAGCAGTGTGTAACAAGTCGGATAAAGACTTATGTAGAAGTGAGGATACTGTAGACATACTTTTTTCCACGGGGTCATAATTTTGCGGAATCTCAATTTCTGTTTAATCCGAGGGTAGAAAATTACGCAGATTTCTTAGACTGTCGCTATATGCCTTACATTTACGTTAAGTAAGCTAGGACAAAATTCCGCGGAAAATTTGTGAAAGTGTACATAGCGTAAATTATTACCATGTGGAAAGAAGTACTTCTACAGTAACTGCAAACTTCTAATCTTCATGGTTTAATTTGGAAATACAAAGGGATCACAATAAAAAGGAAATGGTGACTTTTTTAGCCCACCTGAGCTGAATGCTCAAGTGAGTTTTGATCACTTTTTCTCTGTAGTCAGTCTGTCCATCCATCTGTCTGTCTGTAAACTTTTAACATTTTCGACTTCTTCTCAAAACCACAGAGCCAATTTCAACCAAACTTGCCACAAAGCATCCTTGGGTGAAAGGGATTCAATTTTTGTTCAAATGACGGGCCCCGCCTTCTTTCAAGGGGAGATAATTAAGAAATAGTAAAAATTTGGTGGCGTGTTTGAAAAATCTTCTCCTGAAGAACCACTGGGCCGGGAAAAATGAAACTAATGTGGAAGCATCCTCAGGTAGTGTAGATTTAAGTTTGTTTAAATCACGACCCCCGGGGGTAGGGTGGGGCCACAATGGACGATCAAAGTTTTACATAGGAATATATTGGAAAAATCTTCTCCAGAACCATTGGGCCAGAAAAAATGAAACTTATGTGGAAGCATTATGCAGATGTTTATACAGTTTGGTTTCATCTTTTTACCTTTCTATTTTTAGCTTGAGGATTCTTTAGAAGACTACCTGGAGATGGTTATACAGTTTGGTTATGTCTTTTACCTTTCTATTTTTAGTATGAGGACACCTTAGAGGACTACCTAGAGATGTTTATACAGTTTGGTTATGTGACCCTCTTTTCCTCTGCCTTCCCTTTGGCTGCTCTTTGTGCTCTGCTGAACAATATAGTGGAGATCAGAAGTGATGCCTTCAAACTCTGTATGACCTACCAGAGACCATTTGGTAGATCTGTAGAGAACATTGGGACATGGCAGGTATTGGAAAAGTTTGGGAAGAGTTAAAAATTCTTGTCACATGGATAACTCATTTAATTTGTCTATTTGCCTGTCATTTTATTGCTTTTGGCAATAACTTAAAGTGTGTCATAAGCTTAACTCAAGGTTATGTCTCAGAGGTCAAGGCGATATAGTTAAATCCAGGAATGGAAGGGAGCTATAATTTTCATATTAAAAAAAAAATCTTAGTACCTGTAGCAGATTGAAACATATCTATCCAAACAATTAGGGCTTCACATGCCTTAGAACAATGCCAAAAATGATTGTTTTAAAATTTGTCTGATGTAAGGTTTTTAATTTTTGTCAGGATGCCTTGGAGTTGATGGGGGTCATTGCTATCATTGTGAACTGTGCTCTGATAGGAGTATCAGGTCAGGTCCAGAGAATGGTTCCAGGGGCCTCCACAGAAACTGTCATACTTATCATTGTTCTCCTAGAGGTAATCAATATTCTACAGCTTATATTCTGTTATTTTACTGTGACATTTACACATCATCTTCAGATTTATTGGATAATGGAGATATTTTGTCAATGAAAGGAAATGATCTTTCTATTTATTTTGAGATTGTAGTTGCTGTATAGCTTCAAGTTTAAAAATAAAGTATCTGATTAGCATATTTAGTCACCTGAGTCACGAAGCTATCTGTTTTTGCCATTCGTAATTCATTATGTCTGTGCTGTAAAGATTTGAGTATGTTCAGCTTGTACTATAGAACTGCTGAACCAGTTTCAATTGATTTTGGCTTGTAGCATTTATGAGTGAAAGGAACACACGGTTTCAATTTTGTGGCCCCTTCCTTTATTCTGATGATGGGGCTAAAACCATCAAAATTAAATCAATCTTTCAAAACTTTTCTTCTTTGCTTTTGGACATCAAGCGTCAAACTGATGGCATGATCAGGGAACTTGCTGGGTTAACTGTATATAAATTTTTCCTATGTACACTGTTCCATATATACAAGCATTATTGTGCCATCTAGTCTGGTGATATTGACAAAGGGGGAGGGTTGTAAGCACTGACAAATACAAGCAAGTAAATAGAATTGTTTTCATTTCTTGGATCCTTTACAGGATTGTTTTATGCTCAGGAGACTTTTGTTCAATCTACACTGTACTCTTTATATTTTTAAAACTTTGTCCACCTAACCTGATTCAATTTTTGATTATTTTCAGCATATAATTTTGGGGCTGAAGTTTTTGATAGCCTATGCCATTCCAGATATTCCAGAGACGATAGAAACCGAAAGAGCCAAACTAGAGTTTCGAAGGAGGGAAGCTCTAAAAGTAAAGCAGTTTTTGAAAGTTCTATTCTTCAAGATATTTCTTCTGGTTCAGATATAGATATATCATTATAAGATCAGTTATAAGTATGTACCAGAAGGCTGTTCAACACAACATACTCACATGAAGTTACGACTGAATAAATGATCTTTTATTTAAGAATGATTTACAGATTCAGTTCATTCCACTTGAGCCTCAAGTGGGCTATAACTTGGACAATTGGTGCTAGAGTTTTCATATTTATTGTCCCAGGGCTATTCTTTTTGTACCAACAGTTAAAATCTATTGTCTCTGATTTGATCTTGCTTTTGAAAAAAAAATTCTGACAAGGCCTTTATGTACTAATATTTTTGACCTAGACAAGGCCTTTATGTACTAATATTTTTGACCTACACTTTTGAAAAATTTATACCTCAGGAAAGAGCAGCCAAACAGGAACATCAGCATTTCACAAACATTCTTTTATTGTTTTAGAAATTTGAGGCAGAGATGCAGTCTATAGCAACCAGCAGTTCAGCTGAAATTCGGGAGAAGATATTGGCTCGACAGAAATCTCGTCGTGAAAACTCACATCAAAGTGAGGCTAAACAAGAAGCCACAGAGAAAGATATAAACATTACAGGAGAAGAAACACCCACTGACAAAGAGGCAGCTCTCTAAGGAAGACATATGTTTTAATTCCTCATTCCATCTTCATTTCTTTCAACCTTTCTTTGATCATGGCAGATCTTTATCCTCACAAACGATCCAAAACACAGAACCTGAAAACAGTGCATTTATGAATTATTTATGTAATTCAGTGGATATTACCAACATTTTGCATTCTAGTTGGACTCGGTAGAAAGACATGATTGAGCTCACTTTCATAACAAATTAGGCATACTGAAAACTTTGTAATTTGGTGCATCTATTGATCTTTTTTATTGAATCGATTCAGTATTTCAAGTGTATTTAGCTTTACTTTTGAAAAGGGGAGGGAATCTGAAATATTTTCCCAACAATAGAATATCGGTATTTTTATGGCTAAAGTTTTTGTGCGCATTGAAAATCTGCATGAAAAAAAATAGCTTTTTAATCAGAAGCCATGTGAAAAATTATGAAAATGTAAATGCTTTTAGAAAAACATATTTTAGAATGATGTTTCTTTTTTTTAACTTCTCTCTGATATAGAATTTGCTCAACTAAAATTACTTTTTGTGTACACTGGTTTTAAGGTCCTGTTTTAGAGCATATGGGTTGAGAGTACTCCCCATGTTTGTCACTCTGTCCATCTGTCAGTTTGTTGATGTAATAATGCCTTATCTTTAGTATCTTTCAACCTACTGACTTCTGTGACAAACAACGTGTATGTAAATGGAGCATGGCCAGAAGAAGAGATGTGTAACTTTTTTTTTGCTCACTTGATCAAAGGTCAAGGATATTGTCAGAATAATTTTCATTATAATTGACATATTATTTTGTATAATTTTGATCTTACTGACTTCATACATGGAGTGTAAATGCAAGGAATGGTTGGAAAAAGACAGCTGCAGTTTTCAGGGTTTCTTGGTCAAAGGTGAAGGTCAAAGCTGGAAAATATTGATATAACCATTTTAGAGAAAACATTTTAGAGTCACTTGGTCAAAGGTTAGGGGATAATGATACGATTATCTTTATTTGCAATACCTTGGATATATTGTATCCTACGTACTTCATAGAAAGTATATGTGTGTACATTTGATTTCTTCTTGTTTAGAGAAGGGTGAAGGTTATACATACCGGGGTACTTTATGATGTTAAATCAAATTATTTGGGTGTTTGAGACTTGATTGAATGTTTGTTGTATTTAAAGTGTAGTGTTATCATTATTAAAGGTCATGTATAGTGGGAATAAGTAGATATGCTTGATAAAAGGTCGGGATTTTTAGATTTGGGTGCAGACTGCAGTATAATTTGTTTTATCCATTTTATCAGTATTTCCGAGTCCTTTTTTTTAAATTCTCATTTGTACAATTTTTTTTATATTTTATACTTTTTAAAAAATATTCTTTCTTTTTTTATGTGGCAGGGTTATCATATGAATTTTTATCATGTGTTCATATCACCATATGACCCCCGGGGGAAGGGCGGGGCCACAATGGGGAATCAAAGTTTTATGTAGAAATATATAGGAAAAATCTTTGAAAACATATGCATTCTTGGGTGGTGTAAATTCTAAATTATAGGAATCATGACCCCCGGGGAAGGGTACCATATCTGTGAAACCCAGCACAGTTAAAACCTGCTTATAACGAAGTGCTAGGAATTGACAATTTTGCTTTTTTGTAAACATTATGTATCATATTCATTATTTTCACAAATATATTTTAAAGTAGCTGATATTAAAAATCACTTTGCTGTCAGTGTTCATTTCATTATAAGCATGTTTGTTTCACTGTATGATCAGATCAGTGTTAATTAAGTTTACATCCACACTGCATAATTACACTGTATACTTTTTGAATTACCGGTAGTGCTTCCATTTTCTCTGTGCAATACATACAGCGCTTCTGTCTGTTCAAGCAATAAACCAAATCTTGATGCCTATCTGATTTACAATATACTGAGTATGAATAATGACTTTTTAAAATCTTTTAATATAAATCCCAGTAAGTGTTCATATATTTTGCAATTTATTAAATATATAATTTTTTCTTAGACACAAGTAATCCTTTACATTTATATGTTATTGCTTATTGATACTTTTTAAGAAGTTTAATTTAAATATCGTTTCGTACTGTTCACTGTCATTTTTTATGTTGATGAGTGAGTAATTAATATGTTATGCATATCTTGGAGAATCTCAAGTCTTTGTTTTGTTTTTTTTTTAATGAGATTTTGAATTAAGTTTACCTGTATTTTCAAACAATGCATAATAGTGTCGGTTGTGTATATTTTATGTATTTGATGAAATCCTCAAGGGGCTGTAATTTTTTTAATTAATTTAGTTTCAAAACACATTTAATATTTATTTCAATCAAGTTTATTATTAAATTGTCAGTTTTCTTTTTTTCAGTTTTTTCATACAAAAACAGTAAGTTACATCTCAATAAAGTTTTTGAGTATTCATGGTCCAAGGGCTTTGGTATACATGTATATATATCATGTACCAGAGGTACTAGAAAAAGGGGATTTTTTTCCTTAAACAAGGCAGATAATGAGGAAAAATATGTGTTAAACAAAAGTAGTGGTTGCTGAAAAAAATCTTTTTCTTAGGAACCATGGGGCAGTTTATAGGAAAATTTATGCATAAGGATGAGGATATGTTTTAGATTAAAAATTGTTTTTTTGTTTTTTTTTTTGGCTACTCATTTTCAAAATATTTTTAAATTATACATTCTTTTTATACTGAGAGGTTTAGAAATATCAAATTTTGTAAGTTGAAAGTATGGATATAAGTTGGGAGTTTTTTTTGTCAGATTGTTTGTTATGAAAATTAATGACAGTCAATGTTTTATTTCTTTCTTTGCCTCTTAGAAAATAAACCATTAAATATACTCTTTGTGTATGACATTTTATTGTTATGGACTTCGAATCAATTAAAGTCTCTTTTAGGAGTATCTAGAATCCCTTGGTCCATTTGTCAGACTAGACAGATATTGTCAAAAGTATGTGCTGGTCATCTGTCACAAACGCAATGACTAAATTGTTGTCTGTTCAAATGATCTGGATATCCAGGTTAGCTGCTACAATCTTGAATCCTATCAAGAGATTTATTATTTGAAAGATGCAACCATGCAGGAATATTAACATGCACTTTGACTATATAGACTCGAAAATTGAAATTTCTTAGTTGTAACAAATGAGCCAAATTCAAATGAAAATGCATATAAATTCAATTTGCTAGGAAGGAGAAAACAGTCTGAGATTAAATTACATGTAAGTTATTATCTCCCATCAGTGATGCAAAACAATATATCATCAAATATCACATCTAGCTTCTCTACTTCATGGCTGTTAAATCATATCATACAAGTGTGGCTCTACTTTGAGTTAAATAAATGCTGAAATCTAGAAATTGCACATTGGACTCTTGTCACTACTGCATGTGTGTCGGATTGAACTAGATTTTTCCTTTCTGTACACATTTCACTAAAGAGTTACTTTCCTTTGTGTTAATACCATATACATGTAGCTGTTTCTTTAGTGGGTGTAAAATTTGGTGTTTTATTCAAAGGTATGGCCGAACTTTATCTGGCAGACACAGAGTTTAATAACATTGGGAAAGAGGAAATTCATCTTTTAGATAAATAAGCCAGAGTTAGCACCCCACGAAAAAGGCCTGCTATATATGGTACATTGCATTTTCCTTGTTAAGTCACATGACAACTGAATGTATGAGAAAAAACTACAAAGACAAATAATGCTTTTTATAATT
This sequence comes from Saccostrea cuccullata, assembly GCF_032062105.1. NCBI lineage: Eukaryota > Metazoa > Mollusca > Bivalvia > Ostreida > Ostreidae > Saccostrea > Saccostrea cuccullata. Next base: position 137,005 of record NW_026931879.1, read on the forward strand.
TTTATTACTGCTTTATATTTTTATTCTAACAATCTGGGTTCTTCCAAACCAATGACTTTATGAGAATAACTGTTATGGACAGAAACAGGCTAATGTTCTCCCCTGTTTTATTGTATGTTGTGAATAAAATTCTATATGGGGGTTAAATTGATGGAATGTTTACTTTAGCAGGTGATTTTGAATGCCCCAAATTAAAATCATCAATATTAAAAATATTTAGTCTTGTTCTATGTTATATTCCCTTGCCAACTCTGCACAAGGTATTATACTGCACCACCAAAATAACCCTCCATAATTGATATACTTCACACTGTATAATTCCCAGTTTTCAGTACTGCAAATAAATAACAAAATAATCAATACAAATAAACACCTTATTCACTTCAATTAAATGCTACAAAGTCATTATTGTTTCTGCTGTGTTCATAGAAAAGGAGAATATTATAATTTGGCACCAATGCTAACATTTGTTACGTTTGCCAGGTAGTTATAAATTTATTATGCTATATTAGCAGAGATTCAGTCTGACTCAAATAAACGAAAAACTCCAAATTATAACATCAACAGAAGCACTCATCATACACAAATTATAAACTTATACCTCTAACCCGAGAAGACAAGCATTTGGCATTTTTCTTATTCATATATAAATTTGTATATAATACAGAACACACCATCATAACAAAATAATACCAGAAGTCTCTGTCGAGACTGAAGCTCTACTGGTTTGTACTTATAGCAAAGGAAGAGAAAAGTACTTAAGCAGTTGGAAATTGAAACTTTTCAACAGCAATAAATAGAATAATGATCCTTGATTAAGTCTCTTTATGTTCTGTGCAGTCTACTTGCATGCCACATTTATATTATAATCAGACTAAAATTGTATTTGGAGTAGCATTTTGAAAGAATTTCACAGAAATTTCTATTTTTAGTAACCACGGCAACACCGTTCATCGAAATCAAAAACCGATAAAGAGAATTATGTATCTTACTGTAGTCTACTTGTGTGCCAAGTTATATTGAAACCAGTCTAATACTGTAGAAGGAGTAGCATTTTGAAAGAATTTCACAGAAATTTCTATTTTTAGTAACCACGGCAACACCGTTCATCGAAATCAAAAAGTGATATACAGTATTATGTATCTTATTGTAGTCTACTTGTGTGCCAAGTTATATTGAAATCAGACTAAAACTGTAGAAGGAGTAGCATTTTGAAAGAATTTCACAGAAATTTCTATTTTTAGTAACCACGGCAACACCGTTCATCGAAATCAAAAACCGATACAAAGAATTATGTATCTTATTGTAGTCTACTTGTGTGCCAAGTTATATTGAAATCAGACTAAAACTGTAGGAGGAGTAACATTTTGAAAGAATTTCACAGAAATTTCTATTTTTAGTAACCACGGCAACACCGTTCATCGAAATCAAAAATCGATACAAATTATGTATCTTAGTGTAGTCTACTTGTGTGCCAAGTTATATTGAAATCAGACTAAAACTGTAGGAGGAGTAGCATTTTGAAAAATTGTTTACAGACAGACAGACAGACAGACAGACGTGAATACGGACGACGGACGCATTACTATCGCATAAAGCTCTTCTCAAGAAATATCAACTACACCAGTAGAGCTAAAAAATAACAAGAGGCCCACGGCCTTATAGGTCACCTGAGTATCATGTGACAACTTTCCAACAATTGAATTTGATTCATGTTTAAACTAGAGGCCATGAAATTTACAATTTTGAAAGAGGCACCATTGCCTATCATAATTATACACTCAGCATGCTTATTTTGGTTACTTAATACCCAGAGGTAGATCAGAGTAACAAAGAGAAAATGCATTTCCACTTTTAGTGAATTTCAGGGCCCCTGGATCAGGGCTTCTTGTGTTAGGGTGGGTCCACAGTTGAGCTACCTATCCCACAGGAACAACTGACCCTGGGGCCACATCTTTCAAAATTTTGGAAATTTTTAAAAATTTTAATTCATCATGCTGTTGATTAATACCAAATTGCAGATTTCAAAGCATTAAATTATTTCAGACTATGTTACACCCCCCCAAAAAAGTACCTCTGTCCCAGGGGCTAGGAAATTAACCATTTTTGGAAGAAGCAGGTTTTTTTGTCATTAATATATACTAAGATCATTGTTCATTGGAAGAAGTAGCCTTATTCAACATAACTATGTATTTGGTTAGTTTATTTAATACTCAGGAGCAAAGAAGAAGATTTTCAAAGAAATAATTCATTTTTTACTATATAGTCCCGCCCTAGCACTAAAACCCCTGACCCTGGAGCCATGAAATTCACAATTTTGGAAGAGGCAGCCTTATTCAACATAGCTTTGCACTTGGTTAGTTTATTTAATGCCCAAAAACAGAAAAGAAGAATTTCAAAGAATGCATGCATTTTCACTATATAATCTATATGGCCCCAACCTAGCACTAGAACCCCTGACCCTGGGGCCATGAAATTCACAATTTTTGAAAAGGCGGTCATTTTCAACTTACCTATGCACTTGGTTAGTTTATTTAATGCCCAGGAGCAGAAAAGAAGAATTTCAAAGAAATAATGCATTTTCACTATATAACCTGTTTAGCACCACCCTAGCACTAGAACCTCTGACCCTGGGACCATGAATTTCATAATTTTGGTAGAGGACTCAATGCTGATTACAATCATACCAACAGTTTGACTGCTTGATGTCCAGGAGTACAGAAGAAGATTTTTAAAGATTGCACTAATTTTAGTGGTTTTTGCCCCACCCCCGAGGCCCCAGGGGGGCAGGGACCATGAAATTCACAATTTTTGTTTCCCTTCACCCATAGATGCTATATGCCAAATTTGGTTGAAATTGGTTCAGTGGTTTCAGAGAAGAAGCTAAAAATGTTCAAATGTTAACGAACGACGAACGACGACGGACGAAAACAGATAGCAATAGGTCACCTGAGTTTACTCAGGTGACCTAAAAACAGATATACACTGTATTTACAATTTGTGTATTAAATGTGAATATATTATTATTGTGAATAAAAATATACTATAATAATTAAAGCAGATTGTTCCTCAAGAAATATACACAACTTACACAAAGCAGTGAAGACAGTAAAAATTTATATTTAACATGTCGTATGTGTTTACCAACAGAATACTGGTCTATTACAAAGAATATTATGAAATAAAGCATTTTTTAAACAAGAAATTGTAATTTAAGCAAAAATACTACATTTTTAACAGGGAGACTTTTTTCGTAAGGGATCTAGAATTTATTCAAATTATAAATGAACAAGTTAATGGTATTTTTTAGAATAAATATTTCAGTACCTTATTTTACAATACTAAAAATCAGCAGTGTATCATTTCATGACAAAGGTAGTATTATCACAGTCAGATGGTTAAAAACAACATACCCGGGTATTTAATGCACTATACACACCCATAAAACCAATATACCATAGCCAGAAAGTCTACTGATCAAAAAACTGTACAAAGTATTCTGTATAAACATTTGTTAACTGCACCATCTAACGACCGGTCTTCTAGCGTAGGCTAATTTCCCCCCTAAAATCTTTCCCCCGGAAAACTGGCTCTAGAGTAGACTTTCCCCCCGGAAAACTGGCTCTAGAGTAGGATTTCCCTTACGGAAATCCCACACCAGAGTCAATTTTCCAGGAGGAAATCCTACTCTGTGTTGTAGTTATAGAGTGCGATTTCCCCCATAGCCAATTTTCCCCCCAATGAAATATAAATTAAGGACAGATGATATAAACAAACCTTGAAAATTAAAATTTAAGTTCTATTTAAATAAGTAAAATGAAAGTTAAAATTTTCATCAAAAGTTTCACAAAAATGAGATTTAAGGAGATTTAATATGACAAAAAAATTGTATAGACTAATAAGGATGGTTACAGAAAGGTGGAAATTTGAACATCGTAGTAAGTTTACAATTTTGTAATGTTTTAAAGAGTTTATTATTGTAATCATTTACAACCAAAATAGGTCCAAAAATATACTGAAAGGAAAAAGAAAAGCAGGGTAGCATAATTTTTGAAAAAATTTTGACCGCATGACCGAAAATTACGAAAATTGGTCAGATGAGAAATTTAGTTACTATTCACCAAAATCAGCGTTGAGAATTACTCAACCATAAACAGTATGACGTCACGTAGGGAAGCTAAAAAGTCCAAAACACGTGCAATTTGATGATGGCGAGTTTGTCAACAAATCTTGTTGCACCATTTGATGCATCTGAGGTATACACATCGTTTTTCAATATTTAGAGACGATATGGATTTCTTGCAATCTTGATACAGTTTACGGAAGCTCCGTGGGGTCTGGTTTTCGAATTGCCTAATTAATGAAAATGACAACAACGGGTAATTAAGCAGTTTCTTGTAAATTTTCCCCCATAAAACTTGTTACCCGTTATCAGAGAGGGCCTGGAATGGTTTTCAATCAACCGTGACGATGACTTTAACGCGAAACAGAGTCATGGTACGGGCGGTTTATTCGTCCTGCCATCTCTCCAATCGCCATCTTATTACCATAAAAACTGCCAATTACACAGAAGACTATGATAATCATTACATTCACACGAAAAATGAAAGAAAACATTTCTGCAATTTGGCTTTTTGAGCCGGTAAACTTCTCACTGGCGCATGCGCGCGTCGTTTGACTAATTTTTTGGCGTGGTTACCAATGCCCAAAATAGCCATGGTTTGAAAGATAAACACTCTGATAAATTCCATGCAAAGGAAAAAATAAGGCTCTGACAGACCCGCCGTGTGCGTTGTCATAATCAGGATATAACGGAAAAAATCCGGTGTCAATTCAGTGTATAAATAATGGACTAACAATTGGTATGAAAAAGTGGGAGAGACAATTGGAAAATAATGAGTTTTTGATTTCCACTTCTGGGGGGTATCGTCATATGAGCTTCAATAACTTATGAATTATTAGACAAAATCAAATGGACTTTTGGTTATATCTTTTTGAAAGATGATTTTAAAAGTTAGATAGGAAAACTAAAAAAAAAAATTAAAAGACAAATAATTTTTTTCACCTCAAAAGTTTACCCTGCGTTTCTTTTTCCTTTCAGTATATATACCAATCTAGACATCAATTGTTGTTTGTTTCATTATATTTTGAGAATATTTACATTTTATTTGAAAGCTATATATTTTGGTTGAGATTCCATGATTTGCCTTACAACATAAGTCGAAAAAAAAAACACAACCATTTACCTTTTAAAAATCAGTTTTCGTTTGTCTTCTTTTTTCACAAAAATATTGCGGCTATGGTTTATATTGACTTTATATCGTGGGGGAAATCCTGCTCTGAGAAAGAAAGAGGGGGAAATTTGGCTATAGTGTGAGATTACCCTTCGGGGGAAAATCCTACTCTAGAGTACGATTTCCGGGGGAAAGCTGGCTATGGGGGAAATCCTTCTCTACAACACCGGTACTTCTTTTTGTCTATAGGCTTTGATGGTCTTGTGTATATCAGTAATATTACTACAGGTGCATACCCTTTAAGACAGGTGCCCCCTTTGCCATTTTCAAGTATCTGTGTAATAAAAACTATTTTTTAAAATTTCCCCCCTAATGTCCTTGATGAAATTGATATTTTCTATGAAACATCTTTCATGTTGTTTCATCAGCAAGAAGCCCCTATTGTTTCCCTGTCATTGGGGGTTACTTCTACTTTTCCCTACAATAACCTGACTTTGAAACATTGTTGTAACAGACACTTGCAGCTTAACCTTTGAACTGTGATTAAGTACCTGTCTGTGTTAAATGGGCAGATTTTTTGCAGTTTTGAGTTGTGGCTCACCTAGAATCTCTGCAAAATGCATCACATTGCATTAAGAACTACTGGTATAACAGATTTGACTATCTCTTGTTTTAGTGATCACATACTCATCAGTTTGCCAATGATTTTTTTGACATATGGTACGGTTTGGTACCAGATACTAGTTGACAGACAGAATTTCTGGGATTTGTATGTAGAAGAATATGGGGTGCCGTTTTAATATTTTTAAGGTATTTTCTGATATCAAAAAATCCTTTTGTGATATCAGAAATTGGATTTTTTTTATATCAAAAAATCATTTTCTGATATCAGAAATTCGATTTTTTGATATCAGAAAATAAACAATGTTTTTTTAATATCAGGAATTCCAATATCTGATATCAATAAAACATTTCCTGATATCAAAAAATCCTTTTGTGATATCAGAAATTGGATTTTTTTTATATCAGAAAATCATTTTCTGATATCAAAAAATCGACTTTTCTGATATCAGAAATTCGATTTTTTGATATCAGAAAATAAACAATATTTTTTTAATATCAGGAATTCCAATTTCTGATATCAATAAAACATTTCCTGAGAACTCTTGATATCAAGAAATATGTCATCATCTGATATCAAAAATTCGAATTTCTGATATCAAGAAATCATTTTCTGATATCAAAAAATCGACTTTTCTGATATCAGAAAATGATCTTTTGATATCAGAAAATGATTTTTTTTTTAAAATAGAAATTCAAATTGATTTCTTAATATCACAAAATATATTTTTGATATCAGAAAATAAAATAAAATGGCGAAGAATCTTCACAAATATAATGAATTCTCCTTTGAACTGTAAAAAATCCCGAACTTCAGTGCCAGGTTTGTTTTCTACTTTGTTGATTTCAGATTTTAAGAATTTTTTTAATGAAAAAATTTAATAAGTGTTCTCGGTATTTTTTGGTCATATTTATTTCCAAGGAATTCAAATATGTTACTTTCTGTGATACATTTGTAAATCTGAGTAAATAATCTAGGTGTGCTTTAGGTCGGACTTAGACTGAGAATTTCTCTGTAACCCGTTTTAACAGCAGCCATTAGCCTCTGTGTAAAGTGATGTTACATCACAGCTGATCAGCAAGTACTCGTTCATTCTTCAGTGTAAACTCTGAGCTACCCATGAAGTTTGTGCGTAAGTTATGTGTGCAAAATAAATTATTAAAATATAAAATAATGCAAAAGAACGACGGCATCCTAACTTCCAGACATGTCTTGAACTTGGAACCCTGAGCAAAAGACGACGGCATCATAACATCCAGACATGTCTTAAACTTATAAGAATCCAACAAAGTTCGCAAAAAAACTGTGTGGAGGGAAGCTGTATGTTCATCATGGGGAGCATTCATTAAGTCGATCGTAATTTTATTTCTGTTATCAAAAAATCGATTTTGTGATATCAGAAAATACTAATCATTTTTGATATCAAAAAATTATTTCCTGATATCAAAAAAAAGAGGAATTTTTGATATCAAAAATGATTTTTTGATACCAAGAATTCGATTTCTTGATGTCAGAAAACACAAGTTATTTTATGATATGAAGAATTTGAATTCTTGATATCAAAACATTGATTTCTTGATATCAAGAATTTTTTTTTCTTTTTATGATATCAAAAAATAATTTTTTGATATCAAAATTCGATTTCTTGATATCAAAAAAATCATTTTCTGATATCACAAAATCGATTTTTTGAGTATCAGAAAATAAACAAGACTTCTTGATATCAAAAATTCGAATTTCTGATATCAGAAAATGATTTTCTGATATCGAAAAATCTATTTTTTGGTATCAAAAAATATTTTTTGATATCAAGAATTCGAATTATTGATATCAAGAATGTCTTTTTTGATATCAGAAAATACCTAAAAATATTAAAATGGCGCATCATAGGCTGGGTGGTTGTGGCCATTTTTAGACTGTATTGACCTCCTTTAGAAGAGGAGCTCCATATAAATATATACAAAAATGATCAAATTTTGAAACTAAAATGTATGAAATTTTCCCTTGCCAAATGATAGTTGACCGCTTAAGATATCATATCTAAAAATGAGTTATATCTGATGATTAATTTGTTACCCCCCCCCCCTCCTCCTTAATTAAAATCCTAATGCATGTTGACCCAGAATTCTGGAAAATGTTTTATCACTTTCTTTTCCTTTATTAAATTCAGGTGCAAGTAAAAACATGCTGAGATACCCTAACAAATTAATACTTAAGTACATGTATCATATTCAACACTGTCAGAATGTTCTCAATAACAGACCAAATTGTTTTCATGACTGGAAAGATTTTGATACTTTACAATTTAACAAAATTCATCTACAAATAATGAAAGCTTCATTTTCTATATACTAGTATTTCCATTTAAAATTGCATTCCCAAACATGGACCAATTGCCCCCTAAAGTTGTGATTTGAACAGTGAATCTGCACTTTCCATTTCAATGGTTATGTATGGTTAATTTTGTAAAAGATTTGTAGACGGACCAACCCCTAAATCTTCTACATTTCTGGGAAAGGCATTTAAAAACCTTTTATGTAATTAATTGTAATCCATTGAAATTAGGATTAATGTGATTTATAGCACTTTATCGATAGACATTTTTCAATTATAGTCAATATTTATTGTTTTCATGTGAATTCAAATTCAATTTTGTCTGTGAAAATGGTCACCCAGTTATCAAAATTATCATAATAATTATCATAATAATCTTCCTGAATCTTGCAATTAAAAAAAAAAAATCCTGGTATGTCATTGATACAAATGCAAACAATTCAATAATATTTGTATGGGAAACTCACTGCCCAGGTACAATGGTAAATTCTTATGGAATAAGCATTCCAACCGACTCTCGGTCAAGACCTTGATTCATCATCAAATTTAACATGAACTTGAGGTACCGTGAGCAATGAATTCACTAAATGATACCCCCGCCTTCCATATGAATATAATCACTGTCGTGATCCCGTGCCGGATTGGACAAAACAAGATGGCGGCGGGAACAAATCGAAAAAGGTAGGTACCTGAGATTTCGGTAAATATCCCCCGTTAACCGTCAGATATGCTTGATCCGAAGATACTGTCGAATTCCTAGTAAAATGTTTATTAGTGTGTTTAATTGCTACTTTTCCTATCGTCTCTTAAACTTGAACATTTAACGACTGAAGACTGCAGAATTTCTCCGATTGAGTTTGAAGCGGCATGGAGTTGTTTTTTTCTTCGATTTTGACAGTTTTATGCATCCAGCAGCAGGAGAGTGGCTAACAAATGATACTTTGGAGTAATTCTGACCTGGTGTTATATGTTTATTTGTTATAACCCATTTTATTGCAAAAATATTTCGATTTAAAAATGTTGACATGTGCTGGATTGGAATCGGTTAATTCTAATGGAAATTGTGCCGGATAAGACTGCGTTTTTGGTGCCGGATTGGATGATGTTCATGATAGTCATTTATATAAATACTTTTTTTCTCTTTAATTTTTAAGATATGGATGCATCGTTTAATGACATATTCGAGAAGGAGGAATTTAAATGATATAGCTTATCTTACCGAAATAATATTGTTATCAGTTATGGTCAACCCCCCCCCCCCCCCGATTAAAAATCTTTTTTTTTTTCCTGTTTCTTTTTATCTCAAATCTTATTGTACCCATATTTCTTTTACAGAGACCACTGATTTGGTAAACCTCAAAGAGCTCGTGGGGCCAGAAAAAAGGAAAGGAGGAACCGTTAGTAAGCCAGAGGAATCGTCCGCAAAACCCTTAAGCATACGAGAATTTCATCATGCACATGAGGCGAAAATCGAAATTGCATCATGTTACTTATTAGGGCCTTTCCGTCAGAGGTCAGAAAAACAGCCTCGAATGTATCATCATCAACGGGTGTTAAAAATTTATACATTTCCTGTTTATTTGAATATAGGATTGAAGGGTTTAGAAGTCCCTTCTCTTGTATATTTTAGGTAATATCATTGCAGTCAATAAAGTTAAACTTCATACTCCACAGATAAAAGGTCTTCCAACATTTATTTCAAAGTTTGTGAAAAGGGGGGTTGTCATGGCGTTAGTACATGTACATTCGAGGTTATTTTTAGACTGCTAGTAGGAAAGGCCCGAGAGTTTGCCATTGGCGAAATTCGATCCTACTTAAGAGTACCTACGTACGCTAGTACAAAAGAGTGCTTTAGGGTACGCTAGTAAAATTTTATAATTTAAATTTTAATGCAAATAAACTGCTTTCTGTATGTTTTTCTAAATTAGTTTAACATAATAAACATATCATTTAAATAAAATGTGTATGTGTTCTTTATGAAGTTAGGCCTATTTTAATTTTTGATTTCAGATTACAGTTTAACGCTTGATCCCGATATCGATGTAATTTAACTTCAAATGTTTCGTTGTTATTGTGTAATATATTACATTTTAAGTAATGCAATTAATTTAATTTTTGATGAATTAATTTTAAGTTGAAATTAATAAGTCTGAAACAACATTACTTATGCTATAGTAAATGTTCATTGAAGGGCTAGATGGCCCCCAACTTTTTATGATATAAGGTAAATGTAGTATTCCCCATTTTCAAAAGGTGAGTTGTTTCTCCTGAAGGGAGCTCTTTTACTGTGTTTAATACGCATGCGCTATAAATAAAGTCACTTCCGCGGACGTTCTTGATGTAAACATGTTCATGGTGTAATGTCTCTGTCATATGGAAAAATGTTATTGTGTTTGTGAATAAAAAGAAATCTTAACTGATTCGTATTTTTTTTTAATTGCCCACTCATAGTCTCTTTCTGGATTTGTATTAATCTGTATAGTACTATAATAAGGTGCTGTGTGACCCCCCCCCCCTTACAAAAAAACCAAAAAACAAACAAATTACTGATAAAATGCTGAAACACATTCGAATAGGCCTACTTAAAAAAAAACAAACAAACAAAAAACAAAGAAAAAAGCTAATTTTCGGTAGAGGATGTTCTGCAGACTGATCATCATTATTTACAAAATGTGCGGAACAAATTTTTAGTTATAAAATTTTTACGAATTAATCTAGCCTGCTGCAGCCATATTTTCTCTGTATCTCTAGGAATTTTTTGGAGACTGATGACATGTCCATCTACAGTTTTACCTCTGAAATTGCTGCATATTCAGCAGTAGTTCGTCTTCCGCGACCCCATACCAAAAACTGCGTTTTTGCTCGATTGTTTGTCATAACATAGAACTTTTACTTACAAGAACACATTTGGTGACAACTAAAGGCCTATTTCATTTGAATTACCCGTGTTTCTAGAATTTTTATTTGTAAAATAATTGATTCACTGTATAGTATTAAAACTTTGAATGGAATTCTAAATGAATAATTTAATCTCATGTGCTCATGTAACGTAGAAAGACTAATTAAAATAGCATCGATCTGAATTTGTTACATATGTCGTATAAAGTCTGAGCTGCATTTAATCAAAGTTTTAGTGTAGGATCTAAGCATATGTACATGTATATTCCCGAGTAAAATACACATTTTGTTTTAGATCAGAGAACTGATAGCAGAAACACGAAATTGATAAAATAATTTCCTAGCGTATTTCTCGTTAATTAACGGAAAACATTCTTTTCTCAAGTGTTATTTATTTTTTTTAAATCCTTTCAGTGTAAGTACATGTATTTATTTTTATAAGTTATAATTTTTTGCAAAGTGTGTAAAAAACAATATCAGAGAGAGAGAGAGAGAGAGACAGAGAGACAGAGAGAGAGAGAGACTCATGTAACCCCGTGTAACTGACATACATGTATATCTGTGAAAAAATAAATGTACCGTAATTTTATTGAATTCACAATTAACAATTCTAATAATTTTTAATTTTCACAACTATGGTTCATATTCAACTGTTCAACCCATTTACATATTCGTTCTCTGTACCTGTACGCACGGGGGGGGGGGGGGGGGGGGGGTCAAGGGGCTAGCCCCACCCCCACTTTTTCCAAATATTACTTTTTCTATTGAAAATTCTCTACTGAAAATGTTCATTGAGACAGGTTGCCCCCCCCCCCCCCCACACACACACAGTTTATACTACGGTAAAGTTATATAAGGGAAATGTAGTATTGTATGCCAATTTAAGGAACTGATACTGAAATAAGTAGCTTTGGGCAAGGTTTTTCTTTGCTTGTCAACTTTTCCAGGTAAGAAAAAAATATGTCTTTGGCTAACCCCCCCCCCCCACTTTTAAAGACGATGCTACCTGCCTGGCTAATTCGTATTATAGCTTTCTAGAAAGGGGGGCTAACAGACCCTTTATAAAATAATTTATTATCTTTAAAAAAATGCAAATCGTTTCCTTCTTTTAAAATTTTTAAATACAGCGTGTAAGTTGATCACTATATTATATATTGTTGGATTATCACGTAGTCCGCGGAAGTTATGCTAGTGTAGAAGAGTTCCGATTTTGAGGGGAGATAACTCACTTTTGAAAATGGGGAATAAAAAATTGTTACTAAAAGAAGTTGGCTTTGAAATTGAAATTTCTTTGGCTCCCCCCCCCCTTTCAAAAACGATGCTTCGTGGATGTACTGTACAAAACCATGAATATGATCGAGTAGAATACTAGAATTTCAGATTTGATTGTATTTCAGAAAACAAAGTCAAAATGTTTCTTCTGTTATACGGCAAGTTAAATGAACTTACCGTAAAATTGTTTACAATAAATTTTAGTAAAATAGTAACTTGCTAGAAAAAAGTGTCAATGTAGACAAAGGCATTCCTTTATCTACTACGGGGAAGAGATATTCAAAAAAGACGAAGAAAATTTCGGACATTTTTTGTTGAAATTTAGTAAAATAACAGTCATGAACATTTTTTGTGTCTAACGATAACAAACCAAAAAAAAGTAGAATGCGTGAAAGAAAATTAATATAAAAAAAACCTTTGAAACCATATGAATGAGAGAAATCAGTACAATTGTTTTGAATTTGAAATAATCACAGATATACCTATCTAAGATCCTAAAAATATTTTGGTCAGTGTCTGTACCTCGGACTTTCTGAATTTCTCTATGCCTGTTTTTGATGTACATGTACCGTCGTAGGTTGTACTTCCACCTGTAGCAGCTGCCGTAGATAATGCATCGATACCTCTCTGCTGCTTCATGGTCAATTCTTATGTGCTTGTAAAGTGTCATCTCTACAAAACTCCTGAGTGCAGATGCTTAGATAAGCTTTATTAAATTCCTCCTGGTATTTCATTGAACTACGCATCCATAGCTTAAAAAAAGAGAAAAAAAGTTATTACATAAATGACTATCATGAACATCATCCAATCCGGCACCAAAAATGCAGTCTAATCCGGCACAATTTCCATTAAAATTAACCGATTCCAATCCAGCACATGTCAACATTTTTAAATCGAAATATTTTTGTAATAAAACGGGTTATAACAAATAAACATATAACACCAGGTCAGAATTACTCCAAAGTATCATTTGTTAGCCACTCTCCTGCTGCTGGATGCATAAAACTGTCAAAATCGAAGAAAAAAACAACTCCATGCCGCTTCAAACTCAGTCGGAGAAATTCTGCAGTCTTCAGTCGTTAAATGTTCAAGTTTAAGAGACGATAAGAGAAGTAGCAATTAAACACACTAATAAGCATTTTACTAAGAATTCGACAGTATCTTCGAATCAAGCACATCTGACGGTTAATGGGGGATATTTACCGAAATCTCAGGTACCTACCTTTTTCGATTTGTTCCCGCCGCCATCTTGTTTTGTCCAATCCGGCACGGGATCACGACAGTGATAATGGCAGTGTCTATGTTTTGCTGTGGCAATACCCAAAATATGTCTTGGATCAAAAAGTAAAATAGGAGATGTACATTGGCAATATGTAATAAAGATTACGTGAAAGTTTCATCAAATTTCCTTTGGTGGTATGAGAGGAGTTGAGGATAAGAGATGGGTACCCCAAAGCGTAACAGACAGACGGACGTACAGACGGACGGACATACCGATTACTATATACCCTCCCGCTTTTCAAGCGGGGGGTATAAATATATGGAGATAACGAGCAGTAGTCAAGCTCAAGGTCCATTAAACAATACAAAATAGGAGCAGAGCAAACACGGACCTCTAAAACATCAGAGGTGTGATCAAGGAGGAGTGAACATCCCCTGGCGACCGGCTACACCTACCTTGTGCTCCTTATCATGTTTGGGATATAACGGGAAAGTTCGTCGACAATTCAGTATGTAAATAATGGCCTAACAATTAGTATGATAAACGTCAGTTAATAATTAACTCAATGCTAACTTGTATTTGCTGACAAGGTCATTGTATCGACCATAGAACTTAAGAAATGATGGCTATAAACGAAACTGCTGATATTTTTGTTTTATCAACTTGTTTGTCAATTATTTACCTCGTTTTAGAAATTTAACATATGTAGAGCATGCTCTTGCGTGTCGAATCAACTGAGAGATATAAACACTGCATACAGGTGATGAAGGTATATTGCTGCATAAGTAAGGGCAGTCGACAATTGAAAAGTCAAAGTCATTACATTTATCATAATTAAAGCTTGGTTGTTAGATTACATCAACGTCTTTTTTCAAGTGAAATATCCAAATATGAACAGATGTGTCAGACTCTGTGGTATCTTTTATCTCAGACTCACCGAGATATGTCATATCGACATAAGAATGGAAATAACCATTTAATTCTCATAAAGATTAGGTTTTCCACATAGCTAATAGTTATATGGTCAACATCAAAGTTGTACACACAAATATATTGAAGCATCCTCTCCAGAAATGAAATGCACCTAAAACTTCAGTCTCTGGAGATAAATATAAAACAAGAGGTCCATGGGCCACATCGCTCACCTGAGCACTGTGGCTGGGAAAAGTAGAAATTGGTTTATTATTGAATAGTTTATATCCAAAAGTAGTCCCATGACCAATCATGGCTTTGCTATTCTTGATAAGATGATTTTTCAAGAATTTTCCTATATATATCTATGTCAAACTTTGATTGGCCATTGTGGCCCCGCCCTACCCCAGGGGTCATGATTTGAACAAACTTGAATCTACACTACCTGAGGATGCTTCATTATAAATATGATCAATTATGGCTTTGTTATTCTTGAGAAGATCTTTAAAGAATTTTCCTATATATTTCTATGTAAAACTATGGTCGGCCATTTTGGCCCCACCCTACCCCGGGGGTCATGATTTGAACAAACTTGAATCTACACTACCTGAGGATGCTTCCATATAAGAATGATCAATTATGGCTTTGTTATTCTTGAGAAGAAAATTTTTAAAGAATTTTCCTATACATTTCTATGTAAATTTTGGTCGGCCACTGTGGCCCCGCCCTACCCCCGGGGGTCATGATATGAAGAAACTGGAATCTACACTACCCGAGGATGCTTCCATGTAAATATGATCAATTATGGCTTTGTTACTCTTGAGGAGAAGATTTTTAAAGAATTTTCCTATATATTTCTATGTTAAACTTTGGTCGGCCATTGTGGCCCCGCCCTACCCTGGGGGTCATGATTTGAACAAACTTGAATCTACACTACCTGAGGATGTTTCCCCATAAGTTTCATCTTTCCTGGCACAGTGGTTCTTGAGAAGAAGATTTTTAAAAGATACCACCAAATTTTCATTCATTCCCAATTATCTTCCCTTGAATGAAGGCGTGGCCCTTTCATTTGAACAAACTTGAATCCCTTCACCCAAGGATGCTTTGTGGCAAGTTTGGTTGAAATTGGCCCAGCGTTTCTTGAGAAGAAGTCGAAAATGTGAAAACTTTACAACGACGACAACGACGACGACAACAACGACGACAACAGACAACGGACAAATTGTGATCAGAAAAGCTCACTTGAGCCTTTGGCTCAGGTGAGCTAAAAAGTAGGGGGGGGAGGTATAGCACAACATCTGTTCTAAGCTCGGTGTTGTTTTGGCATACAGATATAAAATTTAAAAAAAAAAACACTACTAATAACTTAAATACAACGCTCCAATATACTATGACATGAACTGCTTTGTTACTCATCTGAGCAGGATTTAAATACTGTTATTTTCAGATATATGATCTTGAAACCCTAATGTGGCCACACCTTATCCTGGAGGGGTAATGTGCCAAAATTTTCACTATCTTCACTATTTTAGAAAACTTTCAGAGAAGTATCATCGTGTTGCTCCCGTGGCTCTCAAGGAAAAGTGTTCACTATGTATTCTTCTGCAAAAGTTTGGCCCCTTAATTATTGTGACCCCCCTAACCCTGGGGGTCATAATTTGAACAATTTAGAATCTACACTACACCAGGGTGCTTCCACATATATTTAAGATTTTCTGGCCCAGTGGTTCTTGAGAAGAAGATTTTTAAAGATTTTTCCTATATATTTCTATGTAAAACTTTGATTCCCTATTATGACCCCGCATTACCCCCGGGGGTCATGATTTTAACAATTTAGAATCTACACTACCCCACACGTTCCCACATAAGTCTCAGCTTTCCTGGCCCAGTGGTTCTTGAGAAGAAGATTTTGATTTTTCCTATGTATTTCTATGTAAAACTTGGATTCCCTATTGTGGCCCCGCCCTACCCCCGGGGGACATGATTTTAACAATTTAGAATCTACACTATAACAGGATGCTTCCACATAAGTTTCAGCTTTCCTGGCCCAGTGGTTCTTGAGAAGAAGATTTTAAAAGATTTTTCCTATGTATTTCTATGTAAAACTTAGAATCCCTATTGTGGCCCCGCCCTACCCCCGGGGGACATGATTTTAACAATTTAGAATCTACACTATAACAGGATGCTTCCACATAAGTTTCAGCTTTCCTGGCCCTGTGGTTCTTGAGAAGAAGATTTTAATGACCCCACCCTATTTTTGTCTTTTCATGATTATCTCCCCTTGTACAGGGACTTGGCCCTTCATTTAGCAATTTAATCTCCCCTTTACCCAAGGATGCTTTGTACCAAGTTTGGTTAAATTTGGCCCAGTGGTTCTTGAGAAGAAGTTGAAATATGTCAAAAGTTTACAGACAGACGGACAGATGGACGGACGACGGACATCGGGTGATCAGAAAAGCTCACTTGAGCTTTCAGCTCAGGTGAGCTAAAAATGGGTAAACTGTGAAAATTTAAATTGCAAAAAGAAGAACAAAGCAAATCTATAATAAATATCTACAATTATTAACAAAAGAACATGGGTCAAATATTCCACTCTCAACTCGCACTGTGCTGCTGCTGACAACTGCTATTGGAAACTGCAATGAATTAAAAGCTGCATATTGCAGTTAAACAGATACAGATTAACTATTCGCTTCATCTGCAATGGACTTTGAAAACTATATAATCTTATCAATATTCTAAGACCACCAGTGCATTTAACATATTCGTAGGAGTTGACACGAACTGTCAATTCTCACTTTTGAATTTTTTTAAGTTCTGAAGATTGAAATAATTATTAGAGCTCCAGTATTTAATAAGGAATGATTTTCTGCAAAAATTATTTCATAGACAATCCAGCATCAACAAATACATGTAGATTTCTACAAGACAAATCTACAAATATGGAGACTATTTTGAACGATACAGCATTGTTCACAGCAAACCTTACGGGAATTAATGGAACCAAACTTTACTTTTCACAGGACTTGGAAATGGAGCCTTTCTATGCTCTGGCCATAGACTTGATAAGGTATGTGCTCCCTATCATCATATTTGTTGGAACATTTGGAAATGTAATGAGTTTTGTTATCTTGGTACAAAGAGAAATGCGACAGACCTCTACATTTTTCTACTTGGCCACACTAGCGGTGGCTGACACTGGAGTCCTGTACCTAAGTGCATTCAAAACTTGGTTTAGAGTACTAACTGGATATGAACTGCTACACCAGAGTGATGCTGCCTGCAAGATCTTGATATTTCTGACCCATTTCTTTGTCCATTTTTCTGCCTGGTTGATTGTTGCTATTACAGTAGAGCGCTTCTTGGCTGTGTGGTTTCCACTTCGAGCCACAACGATGTGCAGTCTGGCGAGGGCCAAATTTGCCACAGCAATGATTGCAATGATCTTCATCTTAATCAACAGTCATATATTCTGGACAGCTGAACTGTACTCATTACCCAGCGGCCAGGTTAGATGTATGTCCTATGCCTATCAGAACCTTGTCTGTGTAGTTTTTCCCTGGATATATCTCGTTTTGTACTCCTTTCTCCCTGTGTTAGTATTGCTTTTATTCAACACTTTGATTATTGTAAACCTAGTCAAGACCAAATCCTTGTTTCAAGCCATGACCAAAACTGACCAACAGATGCGTTACGATCACCAAAAACTGGCTATCTGCTTACTTGTCATTTCCTTTACATGGATCTTCACAACTTTGCCACGGCCACTTTACCAATTACTTATGAAGACACCAACAAGTACTGAAAAACAAGCGGAGGCACTCTTTGTCCGTACACTGAGCTTTATACTGATGTATATTAACCATGCTGTGAATTTCTTCATCTACGGAATCACAGGGCAAAGATTTAGGATGGAGCTGAAGCGTTTGTTTCTGTGCCGTGTTCATCTCAGAAAACCAAAGGTCAAATCCACTAAGATACGTACATCCAGTGGGGTTGGTTCTGGTCACGAAACGTCTTTTTCCTCTTGTCAGCACACCTCAGACTGAGATGATTACCTCTGCATGTGAGACATATTTAGTTTTTTCCCCCCTAGAGTGCTTTTTTTTTACTGTACATATTAATAAGACACAGTTTTATCCTTTTCAATCATACAGTGTATGTTGTACGGTTAATATCAATACAGTTTTGAGTATTTTTTTAAGGAATATAAATCTAAATTACCAGCTATTACTTTGTTTTCAAAGAAATAAATCAAAACATTACTGATGAAATATTATTAAAATATATAATCTTATTTCAAAACACAAATAAATTCTATTTTAAGTACAATGTACTTATTAGCATGATAAAACTAGAATCTACGACCGGGCCAAAATGACAGATGCTGCTAATTCTATCAGAAAGTATCAGAAGACTATGCAGATACTTTAGATTGATTTAAAAAGTGCTTTATTAGAGTGCATTTTTTGCGAAATCACTGAACAAAGCATTTTGTTCATCTAATTGAAAAAAAAACCCTGATAATTGATATTTAGAATAAATAACTTGTCTAACATGATGGGTACCCTAAGGAAAAAGACACCCGATTTTCCTCCATTACTCAAATTTAGTCCGGAAAACAGTTTCTTCTGTCAATCTTTTTGAGCTTTATGAATCTTATAAACTTTAGTTACACCATTCCCATTTCTGCTAAAAAGTTATGGTACATTCAAAATTTTTGATATGGTTAACCGAATAATCGGTCGAAACTTAATTTTGGGGGAGTGTAGCTTTGGATCAATAAATTTGATGTGTAGTATCTTAAATACAGCAACCCATTATAAAGAAACTAGGGCTGACGCTAGCATGCAAAACCTTGCTACTTCAATGTTAACATCCAAAGTTTTATACTATTATGAAACTCTCCACCAAGTGAGCTGACACTTATTTCTAGTCTCCCAGAGCAAATCATGGGCTTTGCCACTATAACCATATATGAGGCGGGGGTATCATTTAGTGAGTTCAATGCTCACAGAGACTCTAGTTTTTTATTAGCAGGAAGATTTTAAAGAATTTTTTTCTTTCTTTATCTTTCCTGGCCCAGTGTTATTTAAAATTATTTTAAAATTAACTATAATTACAGTAGGGAATTGGGAAAATGTCACTTAAATTTACAAAGATAAGTTCTAACATTGAACGATCAAAATAACTCTAATTTAAACATATTTTATTCAATAAATTCAATAAAGACTGGGGTACAAGCAAAACCTTTATCAACCCTCTCATTATTAAAAATCTTCGTATCAAAATAAAGTTAATTAAATTAAATAATTTATATTGCAGAATGCTTGCTACTTAATTCTAGGGAGACAAGCTAATTCAGAGAATTTGTGTCCCCCGCTTAGGGAAAAAGTATACCATGCGCAGTTCGAGGAGGGGGGTTGTCGGATCCCCCTGACTTAAGTTGAAAAAATATTAAATGTATACATGTACACATACTGAAGCAAATAAAATATGCCAATATGGATATAAAGATTTGATTGCTTATTCTTTATTATGAGTATAGAAGATTCTTTTTATATGGAATATTTATCACTCTGTGATGATGATTCTATGAGTTTGTAGAAGCCACACCTTATAAATTTTTCATTTCACATGTTGAATACTATCATTTAGTTAAAAAAAAAAAAATTCAGAAAAATAAAGAATATACGTCGTCCTGGACTCGAACCCGGATCTCCCGCACATGAAGCGAGAGACATACCACTACGCCACGAAGCCTCTCTACTCCCCACTGTTTATTTAAACTATTAGTATATACAAAGATGAAGTCACATACATGTATATATTTTCAAAATTTAACACAATGCATTGTGTCTAATTTAACCTTTATTAAACAGTTCTAATAGATGTAGTAAGAATATAGAGTCCGCCGAGAACCTGTTCTATACGTAATAACTCTCCTCATGTCCCTGTGCTAAAAATAGCGACATGTAATACAATAAATACTTCTAAAACAAACGGGGCGGGACACTTTGAGATGGGCGATAGAGATCTTAGGGACTTTTGGTATAAAATTCAATTGCAAAAACTCAAAATCTTGAAATATCGCCTGTAAAAGAAAGTGTTACACACAGACAGAATGTATAAATTTACGACCTTGAACTTTGACCTTTTGACCTCAAAATCAATAGGGGTCTTCCTTAGGCCATAGGAAGTTGTTATGTAAAATTTCATGGCAAAAGCTCAAAGGGTTCTCGAGATATCGTGTGGAAACGAAAGTGTTATAACAGACAGAATTTGCGAATTTATGACCTTGAACTTTGACCCTTTGACCTCAAAATCAATAGGGGTCTTCTTTAGTCCATAGGGAGTTGCTGTGCAAAATTTCATAGCGAAAGCTCAAAGGGTTCTCGAGATATCGTGTGGAAACGAAAGCGTTACAGACAGACAGAAAGACGGACAGACGGACGGACGGACAAACCCAAATTAATATCCCCCACTTTTCAAGCGGGGGACAAAAATATCAAAACTAAGATAAACTTACTGAAAACCTAATACATCTTTTGACACACAACAATATAAATTTTGAGACAAACTGCTCATATACTAATATATTTATCACATCCATAAGCAAAGGCCCTTGGGCCCATGCAGGATACCGATGCACTTGTCTGTTCATGCATCCTAAGCCTTGAAAGTATCGGTGTTGTAGAGTAGGATTTCCCCCATAGCCAGTTTTCCCCCCGGAAATCGTACTCTAGAGTAGAATTCCCCCCCCCCCCCAAGGGGAAATCTCACACCAGAGCTAAATTTCCCCCTCTTTCTTTCTTAGAGTAGGATCCCCCCCATTATTATAGAGTCAGTATATAAACCACAGCCGCAATATTTTTGCGAAAAAAAAGATAAACGTCTGATTTTTAAGAGGTATAAATGAGTGTTTTCTTCTACGGAAGCCCGTTGAGGCCAGTTCAGAGAAAGAAATATTTTTTATTGCGTTTAATCGCAATAATTATTGCATTATGGGGGGACCTATGTCCGAAAAGTCTCTGTATGAATTTTCAAAACTTTGACATTTCTTTCCTGACCACTTGCTCTTAATTTTTAGGGATTAAAAACAATACCTTTATATGCTTATTTTTACAGAGGAGCACGTGCAAAAGCAGTGTGAAATGCTAAAAATGGATTATTTTCAGACATTATTGTCCTACCCCAAATATGCGCTAAAAAGAACCAAAAATGTCAAACGACATTCAAAATCAACGGGTATTTAATCTATATGACTTGTATCTTTAAAATGAAAGCAAATTCATTGTAATTCATCTCGCATGAAAAATTATAATGGAGCACAATGTAATTATCACCCATTTTGCGTTTAATCGCAAAAGATTGCGTTTAAACGCAATTCTTTTACGATTAAACGCAATAATTATTGCGTTTAAACGCAGTAATATTTTTGCGTTTAATGGCAATAATGTTTTGTTCATTTTTCGTATACATATGTTTAATACATCTGGTCGCCATTTTGAAGAAGGGGTATACTTGTAGCAATGTGCCAACCATTCCTCCTCAAAAATAAGTACTGCAATTATATTTCATTGGGGGGGGGGTGGCTCTGGGGGAAATCGCACTCTATAACTACTACACAGAGTAGGATTTCCCCCCGGAAAATTGATGTTGGTGTGGGATTTCCGTAGAGGAAATCCTACTCAATAGCCAGTTCTCCCGGGGGGGGGGGTCCTACTCTAGAGCCAGTTTTCCTGGGGGAAATTCTACTCTAGAGCCAGTTTCCGGGGGGAAAGATTTTAGGGGGGAAGCCTACTCTACAAGACCGGTATATCAACCAAAAAGTAGGTTACAGTGACTTATGCAATTTCATGGCTATATTTGAATATTTTAGATACGTATGGCTTAGAATCATTAAATTTTGTGCAGTTAATGCATCTTGTGTCCTTGGAGTGTGTTATTGAAAAACAAGAGGTCCATGGGCCACATCGCTCACCTGAATAGCTTTGACCATGCTGTTCTTTACCAGATTTTCCCTTTGTAATACCTTTTGTGACCCAACCCTACCCCACGGGTCGTAATTTGGACAATTTAAAATCTGCACTACCCAGGGATGCTTTCGCATATGTTTGACCTTTTCTGGACCAGAAGTTCCCAAGAAGATTTTTAAGATTATTCCTAAATATTTCAATGTACTTAAGTTCCCTATTGTGGCCCGCCCTTCCCCCAGAGATAATGATTTTAACAATTTAGAATCTACACTACCCCATGATACCTCAATATAAGTTTCAGCTTTTCATTTTTTTTTCCTATATACATGTATTTCTATGTAAAAACTTTCCTTCCTTATGGTGGTTCCGCCCTACCCCCGGGAATCATGATTTTAACTATTTAGACACTACCCTAGGGTGCTTCCACATAAGTTTCAACTCTTCTGGCCAGTGGTTCTTGAGAATAAGGTTAAATTTTTTTCCCCTATATATATTTCTACGTAAAACTTTGATTCCCTATTGTGGCTCCTCCCTACCCATAGGGGTCATGATTTGTACAATTTAGAATCTACACTACACCAGGATGCTTCCACATGAGTTTCAGCTTTTCTATCCCAGTGATTCTTGAGAAGAAGATTTTTTAATGACCCCATCCTATTTTTGTCTTTTTTTTTATTATTATCTCTCCTTGCAAGGGGACTTGACTCTTCATTTTAACAATTTCCAAAAAAATTGACCCAGTGGTTCTTGACGGACAGACGGACGAACAAAGGCGATCAGAAAAGCTCACTTGAGCCTTTGGCTCAGGTGAGCTGAAAATGGATCATGAACGTTCCATTTTGATATTCCATTGCTATATCAAATTACATGTATTTGGATAATAAATGACTTAGAGTAATTAAATGCATCCTGGGTCTTTAAAGTTTGTAAACTAAAAGGGTAGGTCACCATGACCTATTTTTTTTTAATTTCTTTTCGGCCAAGGCTTGAAGAGCTAATGCCATGGCCATTTTGCAGTGTGCATCAACTTCTTAGAATATGGGCCATATCTCAAAAGCCCTCATCCAATCTCTGTCAATATGTCAAAGAGTATCCTTGGTCCAAGGGCTCTCATTTATACCTAAACTAGAGATGTGACCCTTTCACTAAGGGGAATAATTAGGGAAATCAAAACAAAAGTAGCAATTGCCCAAAAATCTTCTTCTTGAGAACCACTGGACAGACTATCACCAAACTTACACACAAAGATGCATCCTAAAACGATGCTAGTCTCAGTTTAAAAACACAAAAATATGTCACAAAAATGAAGCTTATCTTGAAAACGTCTGTATATTCAAAGATATTAAGTGTTAAATATCGGATTCTATTCTATGGCGAATGAATGAAGCTGCAGCTGCAACAGTGTTTCTATACAGAGATTTCGCGCTTTTCTTTGCGTAGGAATCTCAGGTAACTTTTTACAGTCGCCGACAAAGCATCCTTGGAGGAGTCCACTGCAGACTCTGAAAGGTGACGCAGGTTACCCCATCGTTAACAAATTCTACAGTGCATAGCCAGAAAATGTATGGCTGTATACCCCCATTCCCCAACTGAAATTGCTTTTCACGGGCCTGCAAATGATGTGCACTTTGAGTGACAGTAAAATAATAGCACAAAATCAATATTAAATTCCGTATTATCTTAAGCTTTGGTAACGTAACCTATATTATAATAACTTCTTTTGGATTCGTACGGAAGATGTTTTGGACATGCCGCTCAGCTAGATGAACCCCATCGTCTCAAGCTACGGTCCGGAGTAGGAGAGGATGGTATATTTTGGCCTTTCGTAGATTTTTTGAAGCCCCCCCCCCCTTCCACTTTGAAAAACTTTTCTACAGGCTTGTAGCAAGCTATTTAGATTGGTGTATAATTATATTGGTCATTAAGCAAAGAATACAAAAATCGTATATAGTTTGAAGTATAATAAAATGTAGAATATTTCAATTAAGAAACGGCAACGTTACTATGCTCTATAAAATATTCTTGAAAGTGTGTCACGTAAATTCATCTTAAGAAGTAGTTCGATTAATTATATTTCTTCAATATATGAATTTTGTTTCATGTACATGTAGTTTATTCAATAGAAGATTGAACTCGATCAATAGCCTTCATCTTATATCATTTTAGGATATTAATGACACTTCCTATATTGACTTTCTACAGCTTGAGTATTTCTGACGTTTTGTCAGTATATACTTGTTTAAAAAATAAATGTTCAAGGCATCACCCTGGGGCAAAAGGCGGGGTCTCAAATTCATATTAAAGTTGACCAATTTTTTTTTATTGATACTTTACTTACTATAAGGACTAGGATCATCAAATCTCGTCAATTGTAGTATTTTAAGAAAGCATATCAAGTTAACTCAAAAGTACTAGTAGGTCATTTTGACCTACTTTTTTGACCTTTGCATGTACATGTATTTATTTTCAATTTAATTTTGAGGTTTGTCATCAAAACTTCTCAGTTTATACGTCATGGGGCATTGAAGTGTGTCAACCGAAAAGTAGGTCACCATGAATTTTATGGCCCATCATTTTCTGAACATAAAAGGTCATTATTTGGGAGACTGAGAGGTTTGCAAGTTGACGCATCTTGGACTTTATAACATATTTATTAAAAGTAGATCACAGTGTCCTCTTTTTATATTTGCAGCCATTCATTTTTTTTTTATTTGTTTTAGAGGCATATTTTAGTCACTTTAAAGCCTACGATCATCAGACAATGTCACTTGATGTATTCCAATGCCCCAAAATTAGGTCACTGTGACCTACTTTTAGAATTTTATGGCTATATTTAATTACTACGGATACTAATTGGCATAAAATCATCGAAGTACTTTTTAATTGACGCATCTTTGGATCTCAGAGTGTGTCATTTAAAAAGTTGATTACCATGACCTACTTTTGGGATTGTATGGGTATTTTTAACTACTTCAGAATTTAATTGGCTCAATCATCAAAAATTGTCAGTCGAGGCATCTTGGGTCCTCAAAGTGTGTCCATTGAAAAGTAGGTCACTGTGATCTACTTTTAGAAATTTATGGCTATATTTGTATATTTCAGATAATTGGCTTAGAATCATCATATTTGTCAGTTTATGTATCTTGGTTCCTTGGAGTATTTTAATCATCTTTTTGCATATCATTCAAGATTTTAGCTCTACACTGAGTTAAATAAATGCTGATATTTTGAATGCGCCCTGGGCTCTTGCCACTACTGCAGATGTGCCAGCTCCAATAAGATTTTCTTTTTTGTATATTGCACTACAGTTACTTTCCCTTGTATTAATACATTACATTTGGCTGGTTAAGTCAAATGACAAATCAAAGTCTGAGAAGAACCTACAAAAACAAATAAGGCTGAGCAATGCTTTTTTATAATTTTTATTACTGCTTTATAACAATCGTTTTATTCTAACAATCTGGGTTCTCTTAAACCAATGACTTATAAGAATAACTGTTGTTAAGCTGAACACTTATGTGTATATAAAATATTTAGCACAAGGACATCAAACTATATCGTTATGAACAGCAGCCATGCAGTAAATCCAGCAGGCTAATTTTTTCCCCTCATTTTATTGTGTGTTGTGAATAAAATTCTATATGGGGGTTAAATTGATGGAATGTTTACTTCAGCAGGTGATTTTGAAGCCCCAAATTAAGATCATCAATATAAAAAGAATTTAGTTTTGTTATTACCTTGCAAACTCTGCACAAGGAGATAAATTATTGCACCACCAAAATAACCCTCTATATTTGATATACTGTACACTGTATATTCTCAGTTTTCAGTACTGCAAATAAATAATAAAATAATACAAATAAATATACTTGTTCACATCAAAATGCTATAAAGTCATTATTGATTCTGCTGTGTTCATACAACATGACAATAATTTGGCACCAATGCTTACATTTGTTTCGTTTGCCAGGTAGTTATAAATCTATTATGCTATCTTAGCAGAGATTCAATCTGACTCAAATAAATGAAAAACTCCAAATTATAGCATCAACAGAAGCACTCATTATACACAAATAATAAACTTAAATCTCTGACGGAGAAGACAAGCATTTGGCATTTTTCTGATTCATATACAAATTCGTATATAATAAAGAACACACCATCATAACAAAATAATAAAATTAAAAACAGATATACACTGTATTTACAATTTGTGTATTAAATGTGAATATATTATTGTGAATAAAAATATACCATAATAAAGCAGATTAAAAATATGCATTCCTCCAGAAATATGCACAAGTTACACACACCAGTGAAGACAGTAAAAATTTATACATGTATTTAATGTCACACAATATATTTACCAAAAGAATACAGGTATATTACAAACGATATTATGAAATAAAGCACATTTTATTACGAGCAATTGTAATATAGCAAAAATGCTCCATTTTCAACAAGTAATCTTTTTTTTCGAAAGGGATCTAAGAATTTATTTAAATTACAAATGAACGAGTTAATGGTATTTATTAGAATAAATATTTCAGTTTGATATTTTACAATACAGAGGTAAAAATCAGTAGTGTCCACATTATTTTATGATTTAATGACAAAGATAGCATTATCACAGTCAGATGGTTATATTAAAACAATGTATTCTAATGCACTATACACACCCATAAAACCAATATACAGAAGCCAGTAGGTCTCCTCATCAATCAAAAAAACTGTACAAAGTATCCGATATAAACAAACTGCACAATCTAACTACTTGTTTTTGCCCATAGGCCTCGATGGTCATGTGAATTATCAGGAATATTTCTACAGATTCTTTAAGACAGGTGCCCCCTTTGCCATTTTTCAGGTGTCTGTTTAATAAAAACTTTTTTTAAAGCCCCCTCCCCCCTCCATGTCCTTGATGAGACTGATATTTTTATGAATTATCTTTCATGAGTACCGGTAACTGTTTCATCAGCAAGGAACCCCTATTGTTTCCCTCTCATTGGGGGTAACTTCATACTTTTCCCTACAATAACCTGACTTTGGAATATTGTTGTAACAGACCCTTGCAGCTTAACCTATGAACTTTGATTCAGTACCTGTCTGTGTTAAATGGACAGATTATTTCATCTTCAAAAATTGTAAACCCCTAATATAATGCCCTGTTCACACGGAGAGTTTAATTCGCAGTACATTAATGCGAAGTAAACTAATACGAATCAAGCTAATGCAAATTAAATTGCATTCACATGACAGCTAATGCAAAGTAAACTAATGTGAATTAAAATTTTATTTCTGCAGCCTGGCGTCAGCACGGCTATTATGACGTCATTTGCAAATCACGTCACCTTATGCAGAAGCAAATCCATTTGACATAATGGCAAAGTGTCTGTATACACATTCTAATGATTAACAAAATTTTCCTTAGTTTTTCACTCAAAAATAGCACAAGTACCTATAGCTGACCACCGACAAGTGGCATTTGACTTAATTTTGCCATTACGCATGCGTCAGAATTTAATTCCAATTAGCTTCACTTAGCGTTCACACAGAGCTAATGCAAAGTAATTTAATGCGCAGTAAACTAATTCGAATTAAACTAATTCGCATTAAATTGGCCGTGTGAACATTTAGCGAAGCTAATTCGCAGTAACTTTACGTTTAATTCGAATTAAACTCTCCGTGTGAACAGGGCATAAGTTACTTTGTTTTAAGTCCTTTCCACCAGCTTGAACCTATAGGCCCATGAATTCAAAAGTTTTTGTAGGTGTCCAGGAGTAGAGATGCCCTTGCTTAAACCCATTGAGGACAGGGACTTTGAAATTCATGATTTGTTTCCTCTTTATCTCTAATAATGCTACAATTTGAAAATATTGGAAATTTGTTCAACAGTTTCAAAAGAGACAAATACTTTCTCACTGAGTTTACAACCACAGTTAGCAGTAGGTCACCTGAGCTATTCAGTTGGCCTCAAAATGAATAAAGGTTTCATTTCACTTAAGTAAAATTGAAAACCAAAAAAAAAATTACTAAACAATTCTTTGAAAAATACACTGCTACAGATTTTGTTATATGAATGCAGTATTCTTTCATATGATGACAAATATGTCTTCCATGGCTTCAACATGCAAAATTTTCCCTTTTATGCATGGAAAGGGGATATAATTTTTGGTTTTTTCCCCCAGTTTATCTGTGAACAATTGACCAATTAATATATAATATATACATATATAGCAAAAATATACATATATAGCAAAAATCAAATTCATATTTTACACATATAAACAAAAATGTTGAAAAACAAATTATGTACACAAATTCGTGCAATGTAGTTTTGGAGCTAAGCAGAGCCATCATTATACACGGGGTTCTGTATCCTGTGATGGCCTCCTTATCTTGATCTCGATAACGTCAGACATGACTTGATTAGGTACCAGACTCTCCACTGATCCGTGGATATCCTCCGAATCTTCTTCCTCTTCCTGTCCGGATGTGCTCCCCCCTTCTGTGTCCATTTCACTGACTACAAGTTTTGCAATGTCACTGATCCTGTCACTTTCATCCAGAGAAATTTGACGTAGACGGTGCTGTATAATGCGTTCCATCTTTTTATGTTGAAGTTCCTCTGCATTTTTTAATCTAACATTTTCCACGATCACAACTTCAGATTGTTTCCTCTTTTTCTCCCCTTCAGTTGTTCCCTCCCCGAAAAATGTCCCCGCAGATGTTGGACTTGCTGACGGACTTGTATCCACCACACAGGAAGTGTCTATTTCATCTGTGATGGTGGTGTACTCGGAACTGATCGAAGTGAGAATGGGAGTCATCTGAGAAACTGAAGCAGGGATTAGCAGATTTGTTTTACTGTTGCCATAGACAGCAGATGTAATGGAGATTCTGGGAGAAGTGGGAGCGCGGGCACTACCAGGCATCTTCATCTGATCTTCAGCATAGTTGTACGAAATGTTCCCCGGCGCCCCAGTGGTCATGTTTGTCTCTGCTGTAATGTATGCTGTGGTGTATACTGCTGACTGATTTTTGTTTATTTCTGCATCAGGAGCATGTGTGGCAGCAGACGCAGCATGGACACCTGCATTAGCCAGCTCTATGTTAACATTTAGTTCTGTTGGAACATGTCTGCGCTGGGTTAATGGAAGGCTTTCATCATATTCAATAATAGGACTGGATTCTTGTAACTGAGGGAGCATTTTCTTGCCCTTTATGCTCAGATTGTATTCCAGTGACTTGCGTCTGGCAGGACTGGGCGGATGCTTGGAATAATCTGTAAACTTTTTCAGCTGTTCTTCCTTGACCGGATTTTTAGTATGAACTAACAATGGTGATGGAATGCTTCTCATGGTGGAATTAGATTCATTGTGTGTAGGACTGGGAGAGTCCTTGCCCAGAGTGAAAACAGGAGTTGTCATGGATATGGTGTCCTGGTCAGGGTCGATTTTGGCGGGGGTGTCTGAATCATAGATTACAATATCATTGTCCATGAAGGAGTCCTGGCTGACCAAGCTGGGCTCATGAACCTGACTCTCCACTGACCCTCCACTGAAATGTCTGACGTTCCTAGAAAGGTAGTTTTTCAGCAGGGCCAGGGTTTCGTTGGTCTGTAGGGCTACCTCCTCTAACTTAGACATTCTATAATCTACAGTCTGTAGAGAAAGCTTGATAGAGTTCTCCTTTTGATTGACATCATCCATTCTCATTGCCATGTTCTCAACTCTGTAAAATACATAAATTCTAAGATGAAATAAACTTTATTCCTAAGCACTATATCCATCACATTCGCATCAAGAGACTTATCCCAAATTGAATTCTCAAACCAGTGTGTAATTTCAGAGACATTCTGACAATTTTGAGCTCCAATGATGAACCTAAGCTGACAAAATTCGGTAGAAGTACATTACCTTTCATTAATGACCCTGATTCGTTCATCTGAGGAGGACTGGAATTTGTAATCCTTGTAACGGAAGTAGTCTTCTACACACTCTTCCTCGAAATCGTGAAGTTTCTCCTTATCATCAGGTGACAGGAACAGCTCTGTAAGAAAGGGAAAAAAAGTTTCTGTTTAAAGTCCACATCTAGTAGCTTCATGAAGTTTTAGATATGAATGCCCCCAATATATGCCATCTACAGCTACCATTTTCATGGATATGAGATCATATTCCTAGAGAATAATTTTACAGATGAACAGATTTTAGTCTAGCATTTAATATTTTTAAAGTAGGAATTTAATACTTTTCTAACTTTATTGGTATAATTTTCAAACCTTTAAAACAAATTACTTTAAACACATATGACCAGCCCCCCCCCCACCCCTTTCTTCATCTCATTTTTCAATGCCAAAAATGAAAGAAAACAACATACTCAGCCCATTGTCAAAGAAATCCCTCTTTCCTTTGCAGCGACGAATGATGTACTTGAATGTGAGGTAAATATGGCTGATAATTGTGAAAGGTGGAGGCAAGATTGGGCGCATTTCATATTTTACAATCAATTGGTATCGCTGGAATTTCCAAATTTCCCGAGACTTGGCATTGTTTCGTATGAAAGTGGCACTGAAATTACAAAATGTTATAAATTAATCTTAATTTAGTTCATGAACATATGATACAATGAATTATTTGTTCAATTTTTTCCGACTTGTAACATTTTTCATCATTTTCAGAGAAAATATTTTTTTGGGATTATGGAATAAGTTAATGGTTTTGATTATCTTTTATTGCCTGGTACTTACTTAAATCTGGCAATAAGCAGGTTAACCAGGAGTACATTGGACATGAGAAGGAAAACGAACATACAAGCCGGGGCCACCCACGACCCATACACACAGCCATTAGGGTGACGTTCAGGGTCCGTGCAGGCTGAAATCAACAGGTTTTAGTTTAACATATCTGTTTGGCCTTTAGTTCCTTAATCTAATTAGAATATCTTTCCCCAAATTATTTAAAAGTAATTCTCTTAAGGTAATTAAATGTTGCTTGAAAAACAAATCTTTGTGTTAAACATCTATAGACTAGCTATTTCATTTTTTTAAAAAAAAGTTTTTATGAAGATTAACAAACAAGAGTTTATAGAACAACAAAGGTTACACAAAATGTAAAATCCAAACTCAGACTTACTGTCTATTTCATCTGCAAACAACTCTCCATAAATCATCCAGTAAGGGTAGAAGAACATGTTTCTGACAAGGAACCAAGATGGCTCCTCATTTTGGAAATGTACTGCCTGACGGATGATTCCGAAACTCATCACCACCAACAACATGATGATCAGGAAATAGGACATGTCCCTCAGCTGAAAGACAGAGATACAGGGAATATATCACATGTGCAAGTACACATCATCCAGTAAATTCATTACACTTTTTCAAAGGAATATGATGTCATGAATTCTTTTTCTAGGAATTTAAATGAGATTCTATTTATAGTTAAAAAATAACATAGTGTGCATGCTATGAATATCTGGAACTTTTTGACTATATAATAAGTATTGCCATAAAAGTCAAAATAATCTCAGTGACCATATACATGTAGTTTTGAGTTGCGACACACCTAGCTTTTCTCTGCAAAATGTATCAAACTGCATTAAAAACTACTGGTATAACAGATTTGACTATCTGATCTTCAATTTGTTTTAGTGAGTGCTCACCAGTTTGCCAATGATTTTAACATATGGCCCCAGATACTGGTTGACGGACAGAATTTCTAGGATTCGTATGTAGAAGAACACTATGTTTAATGTGTAGATAATACGAGCTGCTTTCCGTGTTTCATCAAACATTCGAAGTCCAACTGCTGTAGAAAACATCAAAATGGCTACCATGTCCCAGATGTTCCAGTACTGACTGAAGAACACACGTAACTTCAGACTGCACTTCACAGGTTCTGACGCCACAATCTAAAAAAACATCATAGTTACCACCATAATTAAAATCATATTTATCAAACCATCTAGAGAATTCTAATAGGATTTTTTCTCAATTTAATAAAAATCATAATGCATGCAGACCCAGCTTTCTGGAGAATGTTTAATCACTTTCTTTTCCTTCATTAAATTCAGGTACCAGTAAAAACAGGCTGAGAAACGCTAACAAATCAATACTTAAGTACATGTATCATATTCAACACTGTCAGAATGTTCTCAATAACAGACCAAATTGTTTGTTTTCATGACTGGAAAGATTTTGATAAAACCTAATACACTGTTTAGTCAGATATATGATGCATCTTCACATTCATGGCTGACAGTCATTTAATCATTTATAACACACTTCTCTACAAAACAAAATTTGACTAGAAATGAGGAAAGCTAGCTCTTACAAATACTTTGACTTTAGCAGTCACATAGATACAGAGATACAGAGAAGTTCATGCAGCTGTAAATTGAAAGGATATAAAAATTGTGTCTGACATTTTTCTTCTTATCACACAATCTTTGAAAATTTAATATCATTAAGCTATTTTAGGTAAACACAATAGGTAATTTTTCAACAAAAATTATTTCTTATGAAAGGTGAATTTATAATAACTTGATCAATACTTTCTTTCATTAGACAGAAGGAAGGAATTATTTTAAAGAAGTTAATTACACATGTCATACAAGAAATAGTCAGAAGGTCAAGTCTTTTATGCAATTGAAATCTTTTTTTTTTCCTTAAGCAACACTAATCTAACAACTTTACTAATCTATATTCATTACTTAATACACTTTTCTTATTTTTACATGGAGAACATTGAGTGAGTTTTACAAACTTACAAAAACAACTTATTATGACTCAAGATTCATCATGGAAAAGTTTGGTGACATCATAGGCATCTTCACAGGGAAAAACAACCTCTCACTAATAAGATATTGGTCAAGTATGGATTACTTGTCTGAAAACCTTTTATATGGGAATGTTCTAAAACATCTGGACAATGGTACATCAGATAAAATACACAGGCTAACTTCTTATACAAACAGTAAGCTTTTAGGGTCCATCAGAGAATCGAATTCTCTACACCTACTCCCCTTTACTCTGACATCATACCCTCTCACATAACACGAGATACTTGTAACATTTCATAATAAAAGTAGCTCTGTAAACAGAGAATATTAGACAAAGTAGCCCTTTTTCAATATTCAAAAAATTTATTACCTAAGTTTATTTGACACTTTTTGAATGTTTTATATACAAATACTAATATATGAAATTGTAATGGAAGTAACAATCAATTTGATGATGTTATTTGATACACAAGGAAAGCAATAGTCACGGGGTTCATACATCAACCTCAATATCCCATTGTCTGACATAAAGAGAGCATCTCATGAACAAAATCAAATGGTTCATATGACTTGTTAAATTCACAAGGGCCTAAAAATGATCTCCTACCAAATTTTACAACATACTGATTTCCACATTATGATAGAAAATATGTCACAAAGAAAATTTTAGGTCTGACTAGATACAACATAAACTTTATAAAAAATAATATACAGCTTACAAAAAGCAAAAGATGGCAACAAATATGGCCAAAGATATGATCATCAGATCATATCCCACGCCATCCATTGCTGTTTTAAATCTATACATATTCCAAATTAAGACCCAAAGATATATGAACTTATAAGATTTGACCATCCTGAGCTTAAGTTCCAAGCTAAGAGATTCTATGACAATCAAAACAAATTAGAATGTAGGTCTCTGTGACCTACTTTTAGGGAAACATTGTCATTCCTGTGCCCCAAGGTGCATCAACTTTCTAGGTTTAGTGACCTCAGTGTTCATAACATATACATAACAGTATCTATATTAAAAGATCTCAAAATTTTAAGATTTGAATGAGAAAAGTTGTGACTTTCATATTTGACATGCAACTAACCTGTTTCAAGACATTTAGAATAAATGATTTTTGACCCCGTGACTCTAACTTGTAGTACTTTCCAAAACTTTAATATTGGTATTTTGAAAAGACAGGAATTTCATATTTTATAAGTTACATGTAGCATCTTTCAGAGAGAATTATAATCCTTGACATCATAACCTTTACGTAAAAGTTTTATAGAGTTTTATATGATGGACAGACAAGACAAGACAAAAAGACTAAACAAGACAGATAGTCAGGTACAATATATCATTTACAATGACCAATAAGACACTGGAAGACCCCTTTGAATTCAATTGTCAAGTTACATTTTCTATATCTTCTCATGTAAAATTTTATTTTCTGATTTAATTGGCCCCATCGATCTCCACAGCTGTGATTTGAACAGTGAATCTGCACTTCCTGAAGGATTTCATTCCATCTCCATGGTTATGTTATAACTTGTAAAAAATTTTGACACATGCACAGATGGACAAACCTCCACTTCTCATACATTTCTCCTACATTTCTGATGGAGGCATTAAAAAGCCCATAATGGAAGGAACTCCATTTAAAACTATTGAAATTAATGTGATTTATAGCACTTCAACTAGACATTTGCTCAGTAATAGTCAATAATTCATTGTTTTGATATGAATTAAATTTTTTGTATGTGAAAATGGTTTACTCAACGATCATAATTGATTACCGGTAACTCTAAAAGTTTGTTGCAATGAAGGTAGTCTTTTTTAATACTTGGGAAAAAATATACAAAGCTGTCTACTCAATATAACACTTATTAATAGGTCAAAGTTGAATTCTGTGAATGTACACTTTTCCTAAATCTTTCAATTTTATTAAAATCCTGATATGTCTTCAATAGAAATGCACACAGTTAAACAAAATTTGAATGGGAAAGTCACTACTAGTGAAATTGCAAATTTCTGTGGATAAGTTTTCAAACTGACTCTTCAATAAAACCTAGCTATCATCCTAACCAAAAATAATAAATATCTATAATTATTAACACATTAACATGGGTCAAATATTCCACTAAAAATTTCATATGATATAGAACAATTTCGAATCAATAACTTCCATTTCTACATTAAAATCACTTTTGTTGAAAACAAATTTATAGTGAAAGTTATAAATAGATATTACAGGATAATAGTAAGTTTTTCTGTAATTTTATCAATTTAATGATCAGCATTGAAATTAAAATTTGTTTGAGAGATTTCTACTATGCTGTTGCTGCCAACTGCTATTGGAAACTGAAAATGACTTAAAAGCCTGGATATTGAAGATAAACAGAGACAAATCATCAACTATCCGCTGTATTTGCAGTGGACTTGGAAAGCTAATCTCTACCAATATTCTAAGACCACCAGTGCATTTAGCATGGTCGTAGGAGTTAACAAGAATTGTTAGTAAAATTCTCACTTTCGAAAATTTTTTAAGTGTTTGGAGTATTGTTTTTTAAAAATGAATTCATTTGAAGTATCTGAAATCTGTTGATCTGGAAGAAATGCGTCTACCTTATATAAAAATACGGATTATAAAGATTGAAAAAAATATAAGGACTTCAGTACTTAAAGGGGAATGATTTTTACACAAATTATTTCAAAGACTTAATGCAGCATCAACAAATACATTGCTACAAGACAAATCTGCAAATATGGAGACAATTTTAAATGACACAGTATCCTTCACAGCAAACCTTACAGGGAAATTAAATGGAAGCAAACCTTACTTTTCAGGAGACTTGAAATCAGAGCCTTTCTATGCTCTGGCCATAGACTTGATAAGGTATGTGCTCCCCATCATCATATTTGTTGGAACATTTGGAAATGTAATGAGTTTTTTGATCATGGTACAGAGAGAAATGAGACAAACCTCTACGTTTTTCTATTTGGCCACTCTGGCAGTGGCTGACACAGGAGTTCTATACATCAGCGCATTCAAAACCTGGATTACTGTGCTTACCGGATATGAACTTCTACACCAGAGTGATGCTGCCTGCAAGATCTTGATATTTCTGACCCATTTCTTTGTCCATTTTTCTGCCTGGTTGATTGTGGCTGTTACAGTAGAGCGCTTTTTGGCTGTTTGGTTTCCACTCCGAGCCACAACAATGTGCAGTTTGGCGAGGGCCAAATTTGTGACAGTGATGATTGCAATGATCTTCATCTTAATCAACAGTCACATATTCTGGACAGCTGAACTGTACTCATTATCCAGTGGCCAGGTTAGATGTGTGTCCTATGCCTATCAGAACCTTGTCTGTAAAGTTTTTCCCTGGATATATCTCGTTTTGTACTCCTTCCTCCCTGTGTTAGTTCTGTTTTTATTCAACACTTTGATTATTGTAAGCCTTGTCAAGAACAAACCCTTGTTTCAAGCCATGACCAAAACTGACCAACAGATGCGTTATGATCACCAAAAACTGGCAATCTGTTTACTTATCATTTCATTCACTTGGATTGTCACAACCATGCCGAGACCACTTTACCGATTCTTTATGGAGAAACCAACAACTATTGAAGAACAAGCAGAGGCAGTCTTTGTCCGAACCCTGTGCTTTATACTGATGTACATTAACCATGCTGTGAATTTCTTCATCTATGGACTTACAGGGCAGAGATTTAGGATGGAGCTGAAGCGTTTTCTGTGCCGTGTTCACCTCAGAAAACAACAGCCCAAACCCAGACTGACCTTTAAGTCCAGTGGGAGTGGTTCGGGCCAGGAAAGCTCTTTTCCTCTGGTCAGCACACCTCAAACTGAGATGGCCACCTTTGCATGAAATACATTTTTAGTATTTTCATATTTAAAGGTACAATGTGTTTTTACTGTATGTGTTAGGATGCAATTTTATCATTTTTTTTTCAATCATTTGTTGTATGATTATCAATAAAGCTGTAAGTATTTTTTCTTTGTACATTATTTGTTTAAGCATTATTGAAGATCTAAATTCCAAGCTATTTATTTGTTTGTGAAAAATTATTACTGATGAAATATCATTA
Source organism: Saccostrea cuccullata (assembly GCF_032062105.1). NCBI lineage: Eukaryota > Metazoa > Mollusca > Bivalvia > Ostreida > Ostreidae > Saccostrea > Saccostrea cuccullata. Next base: position 174,362 of record NW_026931879.1, read on the forward strand.
TCATCATATATAATCCCATGATGCAAATGAATTTTTTCAAGAGTGCAATGTACTTGTATAGCATGTTAAAGCTAGAGCCTACAGGCCAACATCACAGGTTCTGCTACCTCTAATAAGAAGTTTTTGACTTTACCGATACTTTATAATGCTTAAAAAATGTTATAATAGGGTGCATTTTTTTGTAAAAATATTGAACAAAGCATACTGATCATTCAACAAAATATTTGATAAGAACTTGTCTACCATGACAAATAGCAAAAAGACACCTGAATTTCTCTATTACTCAGATATGATCTGGAAACCAGTTTCTACTGTATATATCCTTTGATCTTTATGAATGACAGGAAATTCTTAAAAAAAACTTGTGCCATTCCCTGTTTTGAAAGTTAAGTATGGTTCATCTATAATTTTTTATTCTACTGATGCTCATTAAAATGCTTCTGTTCCTAGGACAAGTGAGATTTTTATACAGTATGTTCTCTCTCAAAAGCAAGAGGACATGCTTTGGTTATGAATGAAAGGTTATGTAACAGGTAATTAAAATGAATATTCATAGAATGACCATAATACATAAATAGCCTTCTTGTCAACTTGTCTAGCATTATATTTGATCCTTCCAGCTTAGAATTATGGATTTTGTTTAGTAATAGTGGTGCAAATGAAACAACAAGAAGATTTAAATATTATACATAACACTTTGTTATTTTTTTTTTATTATTTATTATTTATTTTATATATTTTTTAATTTATTATTTCTTATATTCTTTATTATTATTTTTTTTTTTTTTTTGATATCTTGAACTTAAAAGAAATTTCTACAGATGCTTTTTATGCAATACAAAAACATTAAAATCTTAGGCTGTAACATCTAAATTGTTCATAATATTTCACATGATATTGATCTAAGTTTAATCTAAAATTTCTTATGATTGAAAAAAAAAAACTTAATTCAATGATACAATAACTCTTCCCTGTTAGGCTCTTCAATCTGAGAGGAGTGTAGCTAGGGATCAATACACATGATGCCTTGTATCTAAAGTACAACAATCCTTTATACAGAAAATAGGGATGACGTTAGCACAAACCTGGCTACTTCAATGATGACATCCGAGGTTTTATAATATTTAAGATACTCTCCACCAAACGACCCCATCAACATATCAATATTTTGCAAAAAACATGCTTTCATAATGTTTTATTAAATACTTGTTCAATTCCAAAACTAATATTTGACTTAACTCTTGACCAGTGTTGCTTAACAAAACAATATTTTATTATCAAATGACAAAAAGGGTTCCATTAAAGACATCTGCACAGTAATGATTTCACTGAAAGATGTTAGTTGGTATAAAGATATGCCAAACTTGACCTATTTGATTTCATTACTTAATAAAATGACATGTTAAAATTTGTGAAAAAAAATATCAATATTAACTTTCATTACAACGATTCTTGGTAAAAAAAAACAAAAACCCAACAACACTCAATATTAAAATCAATTTATATTAATTCCAACTAGATTTTATTGAACAAGAAACAGATTTGGACGGTTGATTTAATGCATTTGCCCTGCTCTTTTCTTTCCCTTGTGTATTATAATATAGATAGTTAACAGGAAGGAACACTGTTTTATTATCCACAAATGGCATCCCTAATACTTCTAAAATACCATTATTGATTTCCAGACCTTTAAACATTGTGACAAGAGTTGCTCTGGTCAGTTATAGAAGCCAGAAATCTTAACCCTCCAAACTGCATGGTCAGTCCACAAGAACCACAAGCTGTCTAATTCCTGAGTGTTTTGTACCCGTACTTGTCTTAATGTCCTCTCCTATTTTATAAAAGTAAGCAACCTTGTTGCAGATATTCATGTTTTTATTAGAAAGATGTACTACAATTTCCTAAAAAACTCATAAAGTCAAAATTCACCCAAGTCATCTCAGCACTGCTATATGTATTTACCGGTAGATTTTTTTTCTATAGGACCTGACTTGACAAGCTTTGAAACCACTCTAGACTAGACATTGTTCAAGCCATGAGGATCTCAGGGCTGCTTGCTCATAATCCCAGCTAGGTTTCAGTTTGCTAAGCAGATAAATGTCTTTGATTCCCCCTGAATGACCCCCAGGTTTATTTCAAACATCAGCCGTAACCATTTCAACGGGGGACTGAGACAATGCAGATTGCCCTTTTTAATGCCACAGCATACACATGATACTCACTGTGGTATTCCAACTATACATATTGATCTCTCAGTTACTAGCCAAAGTTCTACAACCACTACACCATGAGCTTTACTCAAGCTGCACTTCAAAAATTACACAGAACTTTTGATCTCTTCTGATCCAGGTGTTAAAATTAACTCACCCTATCTTTATTTCTTAATTATCTCTCCTAGAAAAGGAGCTACCTTTCTCTTTCATATAAAATTCACATAGTTCAAAAATGTTTCAAGGCAAGTTTGAAAAGCAAATTCATTTATTGTTATCCAACAATGTTACTTCAAAGACACCATGCTAAAAATCTAACTGTTAATTGTATGTTTTTGAAGGAAGACATCATTTCTTATACATCATATACCCAACAGAGATTGCATGTGGTTTTATTAAGATTCTTAAACATTCACATATGTGTGCATATTATGGCCATGCATGCAGAGAAAAAGTGCTTACTTGTCTAAACTTTTCAGTAGCCAAGGAGAACACATAGGTCATTAAGAAGATCTCGGGCCAATGGGGCTCGGGGTAGGTCTTCACTAGCACCACATACGTGTAGGCCGCCAGGAATGCAAAGTAGGTCATCTACAACAAATCAGATTTACCTAAACATCATTGTTTTAAAAAGATACAAAGTTATTAATTTTTATATTTGAAACATCTTTAATGTTAAGTTAAAAAATTTATATTTTTGGGAAAAAAAAATTGAATTGTAATCAAAACATTTCAGAACTTTAAACAAGAATTGTCAATTTTATGGCAACTATAGGCCTATATCAAAGTAAGATCTATACTCACTGTGTAGAACCAGAACTTGGTGATAGGTGAGTTGTAGAATTCGTAGATTTTTTTGCCAAGCCTGAGTGGGCTCTTTTTTTTCTTGCTCTGTAAATGAGAGTACTCCAATGCGCTGTTGTTGTCAGCCGGACAGCTACCGTTCTCCTGAACCTTATTTATTTGAGCTGTTTCCATCGTCATATCATCACAAAACATACTCTGTCAAATAATGAAAACAGCTGGTTAAACCATCAGGATGGAAACTTTTGTCATATCCCACATAATACTGGTATGTAACTTCATTACTTAAAGCACTGTTTTAACATTTAATTTAAATTCTGAATTGATTTTATTATTATTAAAAAAATAATTTCAACTTGTTTGTATAGTTTAAGATGCATTAATCTGACCAATTTGTTAATTTTAAAATTTGTATATACTAAGTCAGTACTAGTGAATTAAATGATAAATAAAGAATTTACCAATTTTAATATACATTGTACCACTACCTGGGACATTAAGGAGTATATAAATCACAAGTTGTACATTAAAAGCTCTTTCATGATAATGTTTTGTCAACATGCATTTAACTTAAAATCTTTGCAGTTAGCTCCCTTTATTTACATTGACATTTTCCTATCAATTCATTCTCATGCAGTTACTGAATACATAATTTTGTTACAATACATTCAACCATAACCAATTTCATTATAAACAATTGTACAATTCCCTGGCCCTTTGGCCAAGCCGTATATAAATTCTGTATATCATGTTTGGCACCTTTGATTTGTTTAAGGACTGTTTGAGTTGGCCATTAGGCTGTCCGTTTACACTAAGGCGGGGCACAGAGTGGGACGTAGGAAGGGTGTATACACCAGAATACTAAGAAAATAGGAGATCAAATGAACTGAAATAAAACTCCATGCAACAAAAAAGGAAAGTTTTATACTGAAATAAAATGCATAAAATAAAATTCAGCCAAAAAAATTTAATAAAGTCAGTACATTAGGAATTAAATGAAAAGAAAAACAAATGCAAGTTTATGAAGAAAAATACAGTGAGAAATATGAGATGTATTGTGTATAAGAGTTGTCCCTGTGGTGTACCTCGTTGACGTTGTCGTCGTCCAGGGAGCTGAAGGACAGGTCCTCTGTATCACTGTCGTCGTCCTCCAGCTCCTCTAAGTGCTCCTCCATCGTCTGAGGCATCAGCTGTAGCTCCTCCTTAGTCTTAAATTCCAGGGCCATCGCATAAGGAGGGATCAGGATCCCAAGAACCACCTGCAACATGTTTCAACATTTCAATCATACAGTTAAACTTCCAATATCTCGAACGCTGATATCTTGAATATCATTAATATTTCAGAGGGCTTTGGAAATCCAAACTACTTATTCTTTGATACTTAGATATCTTCTCAATCCAAAAAAAATATCAGTCCCATCAAGTTCAGGATAACAAGATTTGACTGTATTTATTTATCAAATCTGACCAAGGCAATGATTTGGGGGGTAAAACCCAATTTGTTGAAGATTGGTCTTTTTAATGAAAAATACTTTGCTTGAAAATGCAGTTACATCTTAATTAATTGTCCTTACCTTCAGACTGCTGTTCTTTCTCATTCTAAGACCCCCCATCCACAGGTCGTTAATCAGGGTCTGACAGCAGGTGTGAGCCACGAAATCCTGATGCATGGCATCCACAGCTAGACTGAGGCAGGTCTGGTCCGAGAAGTTCTTTAATTCGTAGGTCAACAACTGCTGTGTGTAGTCGTCATCTATCTTATAGCAATGTTCCAACATCTCCAAGGCCAATTTCTCAAACTCCCTATTTATAATATAGGTGTCACTTTGAGTTAGAATTTAATGACATTTTATCTGTCACAGTAACAAATGATATACTATTTTTAAAATATAGCATTGTCATGTCAGTGCACAAACTGTTAATGTTTTTTACCGAAGGCCATGATATTTATTACAAATATTTTCAAGAGAGAGAACTCTGGCTATTGTGTAATGATCTCTTTTTTTTTCTGACTTACTTTCCATCGTTTAAGAACTGCTCAGAAATGTCCACTTCTAGGTTATCTTCATCTGCTTCATGAGCCATGGCCTTGTACAGCTTACATGCGACCAAAGCCTGTTATAGAAGAGGGCATCAATATAATTTCCATAAGCGTTATCCTTTGAAAGCCATAAAATATTTGTAAAAACTAAAATAAAACAAAATGTATGTGATTTTAGTAAATCTCCAAAAAAGATAAACGTAATATGATGTTTACCTTAGCCATGGCCTCCTCTCCATGCTGCCACATAAACAGCGCCATCTTCTGGCGCTTCATAAGTACTGCCCAAATCATGAGATCATGGAAGGGGTAAGGGAAAAGCTCCTGAGCTTCCTTTGTGTCGAGTATCAGAGGTAGTTCAGTCACAATACTGTGAAGATTGCCTGCAGTATTCTGGAATTACAACCAAGAAAACTAATAGTTCATATATCAAGTAAAGCCGAATACACTGGTTGTATTTTCAATGTAACTATTCATAAACTTTGCTTTTGTTTTTTTAAAAGTGGAGCAATACATAAGATTTTGCTTTATAGTTCCTTCCTTTATGGAAAACACTGCTTGCAAGATCTTTAAAAGTAAAATTGCACAACTTTTCTACTAGGTTTTCATTAAACAATTTACTCATTTATTAATAATATATGGAGAGAATTCCCTTCAAATAATAAATATAAACACATTTTAAAAACAATACATGCCTTGATCTTCAAATTACGTTTTAAAGGTGTACATCCTTCAGTGTGTTTGCTGGACCCTGCCTCTACGAAAAAATTTCTCTTGTAACAATCACTAAATAGCGTTGTATTTTTGTTCGGAATCTTGTTTTGCTTACAAGCAATAAGCTGTTGTTCCGAGTGACAGTGGTAGGTTGATCAACTGGAAAAGGCTCAATATATCACCAAAACATTAAATGTTCCATTACCATCCCTATATCTATCAGTGTGTAGTTACAGGCTCGTAATAGCAATGCTGTGGAAAAATACATTAATTCTTCTTTTGTTGTAGTGTTACATCGTAGTGTTTTGGTTAATTATATACATTTAATTTGATAAAATTTAAAAGTGAAAGAAAGTGTGACCCCCTTTCGAGTTCGGACCATTTTCCTTGGGGTCGTTCGTTTGCTTCATTTTTTTTAAATTTTATTTTCGTGTCAAAGTTTTATCAGATAAGTTGTTAATTTATTTCTTCTGATTTCCCTCCCAAACCCTTCAAAATTGCCATTTCTATTCAAATAAAATATATGCAAGTTCAATAAATTTTAATCATATCTTTATTCTTCATAAAAATCTGTTGTTTTTTTTATTTTTCCCTTAATCTCTCTTTCCTCTTTTTTGTATTCTACATAATAAACACATTTTAAAAAACAATTCATATGCCTTGATATTCAAATCATTTAGTTTTAAATTTGCAATGATATAACACACTGAAAAAATATATTAAAAAAATCCATTTCTATTGATTGAGTACCCAGTGTTTTTGACTGTAACCTCAAATATGTCGAAGGTTTCCTAAAAAAACGAGACTGAAAAATAAAAAAAATTAATTGTAAAATGTTATTGATTTTGCTAGTTCTTGCTCTCTCGATGCATATTTGTAAGGCCATGTTTCACTCGAAATCATCATTTGTTTCTATACCACCGCATATTCCAGCAAAGCAAATATAGTTTTGCTTTAGAAGATCTGATTCCTTTGTTTGCAAGTTCGTGTAAGCTTCAATCTTTTCGTCTTCAGTGGAAAGCTTGGGCTTGGCATCGTCTCTTGCTAATTGTACTAGAGAGGGATTCATATAGGTTTATGTCTATACCATGTCAGGGGCGTAGCCAGGGTACATGTGGACGTTAGGCGGGGGGGGGGGGGGGGGGGGGGAGTTTGAAGATTTCAATGTGCATATTTGACCCTTCTGATAGTACACTTTTTCAGTTTGTTAGACAGCCACATTTGAGGTATGTTCTTTCCTTGTACAAAATGTAAAAAATTGAGAAAGTATATGTCCAAAAGTACTTGACTGTGTTATGTTGATATGGTGATGTGACCACGTACTGACTGTGTTAAAAATTATAAAGATTGAAAATAACTTTTAATAAAGTGAACTTTACCAATTTTTCATTTTTTGTGTTCATATAAAGCTGAATTATGATTTTTGAAGTCTCGCATGAATCTGTAGCTTAAAATTTTAGTGGTATGTGAAGTTTATTTCTTAATAGTGAAATTTTTTATGAAATAAAACTATCATTTGTTTTAAGGGTACTGTGGTTTAATTCTGTGCAATTACAACAGAAAAATAAGAATGTGGGGGGCAATATTCGATAGTAAACCAAAATCCGTGAAAATCTTTCGATTTCAGTGAGGTTATAATATCGTGTATTCTGTTGATTTTCATTTATTTTTTATTGTTAATTCTAAATTGTTTCTGTATTTTTTTTTATTTTTTAAGATTTTGCAAAAATATGTGAGTACTTACCTTTTCTTTTTTTTTTTTTTTGAAAATGTTATTATGGTATGCATGTCCCATAACAAGGTACGTGTGACTGTGATTTTGTTTAACACATAACATTGGCATGAAGCAAATTGAAAGGGGGGGCTATGTGTAAAAAAAAAACACAGGGGAGTACAAAATTTTTTTTCCAAACACTGTGTTCCCCATTTTTACCCAATACTAAGACATATCTGTGGAAAGTGGGGAGGCTAAACCTCCGAAGATATGTTCAATGTCTATACTAAGTATATATTTGTAGGCCTATGCTTAAGAGCCGATCATTGTCAGGATAACCTTTATCCATTTTGTTTTTTGGTTCCATAATAAAATAAATAAAAAAGTATCTTTTTTCTGTTTTTTTTAATTACAAGCAATGAGTTTTAAATTATTATACTTCTGGGCTGTCGACAAGTTGTTCGAATTGAAATGCAATTTATTTTTGCTAGGGGTGTTTTCTTCAACTTTCTTCCGCCTTTTGCAGGTTGGCCCTCAGTTAATTTTCGTTCTAAATAAAGAAATGACCAATGCACACGGCAAAGTCTGCATGTCAGTGCACGATTTTCATAAACTGCAGTAGCATCAATGCATGTCTTTCTGATTATTGCGCATGATTTGAACAAATAATACACTAGTTATCTAGCACCAAAATACAACACATACCGAGACCATACACACCCTTCATTATGACGTTTTCCATTTCTCAATAGGGTTTATAATTTCATTGTATATCTACAATTCGAAGTCTACATGTATTAATTAAAGATGTAGCCGGCACTTGTTCATTTCTAAACCAATCAAAAGTTCTTTGTGCTATATAGGGATTTGTTTTAAATGCTAGAAATAATAGTATTATGATTAATGAATTGGTTTAAATTTCAATTTATTGAACACCATTTACTTAATCAATTGAATTAATTAATTTTATTATATCAATAAATTGAAAAGTGCATATAATAATATCATATATGTCAATTTTGAAAATACTATACTGTAGTACACGTATGTACATTTAAAAAGATACACATCTTTTATATATAGTTACATGAAGTATCATAGTATGATTTTTTAAAAACAATATTATTATCTATATGCTTTGAATATCAATCACGTAATTTATTCACTCTCTGATATTTTTAATTAAAGGCGATTTAAGTAGCTTTAACTTTTTTGCGCAATGTACGAATTTTATTTAGGTACATTTAATTTTCATTCGAGGAAGATTTCACAACAAAATATAGAAAATAGCTTATACAATTTTTTATTAATAAATGATTAATTAGAAACGCAAAAGAAATCAATCAATGGTTTAATAAAGGTCTCATTCATTTGATTTTACTTGCAAGTGTTTGTTTACTTTTCCCTTAAACTGCTGACGTAAAACAAACTACACATGCCCTAAATCGTAGCGCCACCAGATTGACTAAATAAAAAATCCGATTTATTGATATATTTCCGTATTATGCTGATAACCAATTTATTTAACTGAAAAAAATAACGGTAAAGTTGTCCGAACTTAGGTCAATTTTTCTGTATGTCCGAACCATGGTCAGTTTGCCCTACTTACTTTGTTATTGTGGTATGTGGGTACTTACTGTGTTATTGTGTTATGTGGGTACTTACTGTGTTATTGTGTTATGTGAGTACTTAACTGTGTTATTGTGGTATGTGGGTACCTGCTGTGTATGATGGTATGCAAGTACTGTGTTATTGTGGTATGTGAGTACTTACTGTGTTATTTTGGTATGTGAGTACTTACTGTGTTATAGAGCTCCTCCAGTCTAGGTATGGTGAGGAATGTGTGCATACTGACTCCATTCTCCAACAACAACTTGACAAAGTCTACCCTGTCATTAATGAGAGCATCCATCATGGCTTGTTCCAGAGATCCCTCCTACAACACATGGACCAAAAGTCTTAACTTCTATCTGTTTTTAACTATAGAATAACAACTTTAATTCATGCATGAGAAATTCCATGGATTGTTAAATCGGGACTACTTTGATGAAAGTCTCATCATGAAAAAAAAAGGATTTATCCATTAATTTTAATCAAATGGGCTACCTATGAAATCCACTCAAACTGAACTCTACATATCTGTTTTAGTTATTTTATTTGTTTATTCATTGATGTATTCAAATTTAGTTGCAAAATTTGTGGTATCAAAACCTGCCATCTTTTTAAAAGATAAACCTTAAAACTTTGAAGATTGTTAATTTTATTGTTGACATCACGATGCTAATAAGTAACTTACCGGCCATTCCTGTCCGTAGGTGAAAATGTGACTGCGGGCAATGTCAACTCTGTCCCAGGTCAAGGCCAAACTTAGCTGATCAGGGGCACTGGCATTGGTTCCTAAAACACAATTAACAATTCACTACCACATAAAATTAAAAAGCATACTCAGTAATTAGTATTGAATCTCATATTGAGATAATTCTTATGCTGAATTGTAGGCTGTTTTACGTGGGGTTTCATCTGTGCATATACATTTATCAAAAAACATATTCAAAAGGTTAAAAAAAGTTCCAATATCTTAATTTAAAAGTTGGTTAAGATGAGCTGACCTTTAAGGAGAGCTGTTAATATGGCCAGGTCTATATCTTGAGCTCCCTCCCCCATCCGGAATACTGTGATCTGTAACAACAAAAACAAGAAATATTATGTGTGTCATCTTCTTTAACTATTTTTTAAAATGAAAATAAACTACTAGTCATAGCCAATGTATAAAACTCTACAAAAATAGTGTTTTTAAAGCACTGAATGGACAGCATTTGATGTTGTAGTAGACCTTATTTGGCCTTGACCTAGAAATCAATAACATCATCTGCTTTTCAGGGACAACCAAAGATTGGTCAGATGACAGTACTTTTAATGGCTATTTTTAAACCATTTGGCTGACAGCATTAAATGAGGGTATGTGGTTTATGTTACAGTTCTAATGGGATAGAGCAGAAACTATAGAATAAATAAAACAGACATTTTAGTCATTAAAAAAGCTCTTTTCTAACTATGTGCTAAAATGACAATTTTACATGCAGATTTTGGAACTAGATGTCCGAATTTATTTCTTTTGCATAAAAATGTCATAATAAACAATAATACACCAAAGATATTCGTGACTACATATAAGATAATCCTTGGAACAAGACTTCAACAATTTGAAGTATTAAAAAAGAGAAATTAAGTTTCTTTAAGATGAAAATTCATAATTTCATTTTTTACATGAATATTTAGCCTTTATTCCTAAAATAGTTGACGAGTTTTTATTTCGCTTGGTACCATGTCCCTTCCATGTCTTGTATAAATTATTTGAACGTCTTCAAAGTGACACTAATGATCTGACCTTGACCTTGTAAGATCATGCCTCTACAAGCAGGTTCCTGTTCTTTCTTTGCATGTTAAAATTAAAAAATTTGGCCAATGAAAGAGCTTGAGGCAGAGCACCTTATAAAACAAAGAATTAGAACAAGAGGTTCATGGACATGATGCCCACACAGTTGTCTTTCCTCCCTAACAAACATATGACAAGCACTATTAAATTAAAACCATCTGACAATTTTTTGACAAGTATTTTTTACAACAAAAATATTTGAAGACCATTTTTGGTTTGTCTAATGGCACTTAAACTGCCTAGATTTAAGTATAAAACTGAAAACTTCAAAAGAAAAAAAAAGAAGAAAAATTTTAGCCTGAATTTGACTCTCAAAAACTTTTTTAAAAATGATTGAAATTTTTAGAATGAACTAGTTTCCAATATGTTTTTTAAGTAATAGAATTCAATGAGAATTATTTCACTTACAATAATATCATGGTAATGTAAATGCTCAAGTAAGGCTGTCCAACTCTTGTTGGCTGCATTGTGACATTAGGATGAAAGTTCTTGAATGTTCTTAATATTCAAGTGTACGAGTTGAAGCTCTTTGGGTATTTTCTCTTTCTTTTTTTCAGTTTGTTTCCCAAATAAATAACTCTTGATTTAATTTTAATGACACTTCCAACACTCTTAATTAAGTCCTATGTGTTGACTTTGTATTGTCTTTATTAATTATAATAAGCAATACAAAATACCTCCCTAAAGTTATTTCAATGCAGTTTTCCACTTTTTTTGGAAAGTCACAGGTATTTGACTATTCTTAGCAGTATGCACTATATACTATAAAACAAAAAGTAGCTTTTGAACACTTTTATAAAGCTAACAGATGTTTACTGTAAACTGTTTTAATTCCACAGTGTTAAAATTTCACGATATCTCAAAAAGTACCATTTGCAATGGTTTTAATTTCACGCTGCAAGAAATTAATTCAAAATTTCCTATAAGCAATTTAACATTATTAAAACTAATAATAACATTCACAATGGGTTTAATTTCGTGAACATAGCGAAATTAAAACAATCGTGAATATTTGCCAGTCTACAGTATTCACTGTTCTGGTAACTGTACACTTACTTGTGTGCAGTTAAAGGCTAGGCTTAGTATGAGAAATTCATTGTGCTGAATTAATACATGTACTAATAAATTATATTTCGACCAAGACTGACATCCTCTATAATTTCATTCAAGAATGAACTGTGTGGTCACAAATCAGCCTCAAAACTTTGGGATATTGAGTGTAAAGACTCCCATGAGAAAGAATCAAATGAATGAATTTCTCATAGTACGATAAAATAGCTAAAGCTAGTTATTTTGATATTAAATCAAAGTTTTGTAGTTAAATATACATATATACAGTAACTAAAACAAGCTAATGTATTATAGCAAAACAAAGAGACTTAAGATCTGCTGAATAAAACAATCAGCACTATTTACTTCAATAAATAGAAGATAGAAAGATGACTGTACGTATGTTTTTGTGCTTAAAATGTCAGTTTTTTTTATGGCTTTTCATTTGCAAATGTCAAATATTTTTGTGTATATATAAATTCAAAAATTTAAAGTAAATTAGGCAAACTAAAATATCATTGTAAATCTATATATATGCATATACTTTTTATAGTTAGTAATAGTAGGCTAATTTGAAAGTTTTGATAATTTCAGACTAACTAAAATAAGAAAGATCTTTCTATTTGTTTTAATTGTTACTTAATTTACATAAAGATAGGACTTTCTTGTAAATTACACAATTTAAATCAATCTCGTTTCTTAGATATCTGCAGAGATTTAAAACAAAAACAGATTTATTTCGGACGTGGCATTTCGGACACAGTTTAAAGTAACTTTAACTAAAGAAACGTGAAGATATTTAAGTTCAAAATCATCGAAAAATTTAATTTGAACATAAATAGCAAATTTCATGCAAATCTACACATAATCTCATTTTTTTTTTTTTAGCTCATACATGTCATATATAGCTTTAAGTAATCAATGGGAAGTGTTAGAAATAGTGATACTTTGAATTTCTAATGTCATATATTCCATAAAACAATCCACCAAAAATGGTGATATTAGCGACTTGATCTTTAGATAATTATAGCGGTTTATAATTTTAATTTTAGCATTTTTTTTAAATGTTGATATTGTATTTCAAGCAATGCAAATGAGAACCACAGACTGACATTTTGAAAAATTCTAATGAGTGCTGTATCATAAATGGAATATGTCTTTTACATGTAGATATAAATGAAACTGTGGTTACCAATCAAGGTTACCACAATTTTTTAAAAGTTTATTAAGGCTTAATGTAAGCTTGACAAATGACACCCTCCCGTTTTTGTGAATGTCTATGATTCCTTGTAAAACAATCCTTCCCGTTTGTAACTTAATCTTAGTCTAGGCAGTACATGTATTGATTTCAAGCTTCAATCTACACAAGGATGCTTGAATATCAATACTGTGAGTACAAACATGACCTTGTTAGTCTTGAAAAAAAAGATTTTGAGATCTTTATAAAATTTCCTTTTATTTTCTCAATTAAACTTCGCCCCCCTATTTTGGTTTCCATCCTAGATCCAGGGGGCTACGATTTGAATGAAATTGAATCTACATGATATCTAAGTTTTTTCCTTGATCCTTGGTTATTGGGAATCATGATTTTCAATTACTGTAAACCAACTTTTATTTGCGACTACTTTATTTAGCGATTTACTGGGGATAAACTAGTTCGCGATGATAGATTTTCGCGACAAAGATTTTTTGGGATCTGTTGTTAATACGCACAAAGACTTTAAGGACGGTTCGCGGCAAGAAATATATTCGCGATGACAGAGCTCTCGCAAACCTAGCGAAAATTTCTCGCATGCAAATAAAAGTTGGTTTACAGTAACATTATCTATTTTCTGTACTCTTTATTATCCCTCTTTGGAAAAAAAAGATGAAACTCTATTAAACAACTGGATTTCCAATCCCCCAAGGATGCTTGTTAAAGGGTTTGCTTGGATTTTTTTGTGAACAGACAGATGCTGGACAAATGGACACACATATAGACATACACTTAGTTATTCTTTTAAATCTAGACTTGAACAAAATAAGGCCAAATAAACTAATCTTTAGTTTCTAAGACACCATCACATCAGGTAATACCAGGCTCAGAGGAAGCAATTTCTTTTTTGAGGATCCTATCAAAATTCCATGGCAAGCAAAAAAGGGGGTCATCAGACATAGTTATTGAATGAGCACATCCCTAAAGTAGCTTTGCCAATGTTAATTTTTCTTCCAAAAGCAAGTCAACACACACACACACACTCCCCCCCCCCCAAGACCTGTCACATGGAATACATATGTGAAATACAGAAGCCCTAATACCAACCATTCAAAATTATAAGGTTAAGGTTTGAGTTTGCTTCAAATCTATCAAAAGTAGGACAAATTACAGAAAAAGTTTGTGTCACAAGGAATAAACTTTTGAAATATAGAATCAATTTTGTCCAACCACACAAAAGTTATGACCATGCAAGGTTAGTGTTTGTTAAACAGACAGCTATTGACAGAGAGATGGACGAATCAAAATCCATGCTCCAAAATCTTTGAACACTTGGGCATAAAAAAAAGTCTGCCACGTTCAATTTTGAAATTTTTGGCCCGAGAAAATACACATATATATTTTTTTACCTAATCTATAAAGACGATTAATCTTTGACTAGACTACTTAATTTCTATCTTAAAAAATATGAAATAAAAATCCATCAAAGAAGGTTATTATTAGATCAATATCCTTTGTATGTTGATAAGTAAAATCATTCTCAAAATAGCCCAGAAATTAAAAACATGGAAAGAAAAACAAGAAACATTTGTCAAGTGCTCATTATGTAACTTTTCATTCTGACAATCCTGCAGGTGTTTGTAAAATGCCACCTTATATTTTTTCCAAACAAGTAACCTTGTTAAATTTGGATGTTTCTATTTTATGCTTGGTAATTTTTTGCCCATCTTTTCTTCACAAGAGTGATTTATTAATGCATATCCTTATACAGTCAAACCTTGTTATACTGCACTTGATGAGACTACAAAAACGGTGAGATACCCAAATATTCAAGATACAAGTATACCAAAGTTGAAATAGAGAAAAATCACAGGACTGGTGGTAGACTTTGATTTAAGATAGCCATGCTAATTGAGATAGCAATGTTAGAGATACAAAAATTCAACTGTATATCACATATGAAAACTGTTTATAACTTTGTAAGTTAATCCTTCAAAAAACTAACTGCTGAATTAACAGAAATTCACCATTGTTTCTCTGCTTTTATTCAATAATGTTTCTTTGTTTTAATTTCTAGGTCATCCTTTCCATCCAAATACCAGCAATATTAAGGCTAACATTTTTTCATAAATATAAAACCTGTAGACCCCCCCCCCCCCCATACCTGAATTTTTCTAGTATATGTTTGCAAACTTCTTTTTATGATAATTTTTCTCTCCCATTGCAATGTTCATATAGTTGTTGTGAGTCTATATAAGGAACAAGCTCTAATATAATAATAAAAAAAAAACTTGACAGAATTTCTGAAAGTTAACTCAATCATGTTCTGTCAGATAAATTTATGAACCAAAATAACATTGTTAGCAAATCAAAATATCATATCCTGACCCAAAAAATCCCCAAAAGTGATTTGTTATTCATTTTTTCAAATAGGAATTTAAAAAGTCATGGATAAAAAAACATCCAGGATTGTGCACATAGAGTCAGACAGACTCCCAGACAGACAACAATATACCATAATAAGTCCATCTAAAAGCAACATTATAAAATATAGCCAAAGGTCAGCTCAGTGCCTCAAACCAACCAAGAAATTTATAAAGTGTTTATTTACATCCTGTATATTGTGACGTAGTTAGGTTCATAATATCAATGTTGATTCCTTTTTAATTGCTTGCCACCATAATAACCCTTCTTCAAAATCATTTTATTAAAAAATCACATTTTTCATACTTTTCCTAAAATGACCAGTAGATGTATGAAGCAAAGGAAATTATGTCAAAACAAAATGCCTGGAGTGACACACAAAAATGTGAATAATAATAGCATCAGTCAAACTAGACAGCATCTTAATTGTAAGCTTTCAGGAAACCAAATCCATCAGTACAAAAAAATGTTTCAAAATGACAACAAAAACAAACAACCAGATAGCTACAATTTTTAAAGTAATTTTACAATAAACTCAGCTGGTGACCTGCAGTTCTGCATATAGTGTTAGAAATGATCCTTTCCTTGTATTACTTACCAATTCTCTTTTCTTTACACAAAGCATGAGTTCCAAAAATAATTTTTCCGCTTGCTCTGGTGAATACTGGAAGGTTTTCTGAATTGTGAGAATGAGCTGATCTCTCAAACTCTCGACCATTGTCCTGAAAGAAAAAAAGCCCAGTATTTATAAAAGAGAAATATAGATGAGACAATATACTTCAGCTTAAACTAGAGGATTTATGCCACACTATCAAGTGCTTCATCTGAAACTTGGTTGTTGGTTTGAAACCATTCAGGACAATACAAATGAGGAAGGGAATTGCACACCATTTTATCACTCGAAACTTGTTATCTAAGAGATGGGGCTGACAAAAAGATTGAGGCATTCTAGGACATCAGACATTGATGTTGAAATATACATATAGTAAAAGAGAAGTTGGGACTTCCAATTTACTTCAGCAGATCAAAGATATTCGATATATTGGTGTTCAAGATAACAAAGTTCAACTGTATTACTAGACTGTTACCAATTTTCAAAAAAACTCATTTCAATCAAATGTCATTTCTAAAATATTATTACACCTAAATCATAGCTGAAATTTGTTATTTCAAGGGTTGACTACAGGTATTGGGATATTCTGAAGCTTAGTTGACAACAGGCACAACTTTACTATCAATTTGAGTCTAAATTTTGATATTTTGAACCTTAATATTTGGAGATCTTCAATTCTTGTCAGTCTCTCAATACTCTGAAGGCTGAGTTTTGACTGGGTTATTTCTAATTCTCAAGTTCTTTATTTTTATTTCACCTTGTAACATTTTGTCAAGCTTAAAACTGGGGGGTTCCATTTTATGCTAGCTAATTACCTTTCAACTGCACAAAAATAAATGACTACACTATAAAGATTTATGCATGAAAAACGGCAATGTAAGCCAGAAAATTTTAATTTTGCAGAAGAAATATTACACACAGGATTTTATGTCTAATTTTTCAGGAAGTGGAGAATTTTTTTTAATGTCTTACAATTCTTCTCCAAACATATTTTTTCTCTCATTTGTAAATTTGTCAAGATATGAATAATGAATCTAGTTTACTGTCATTCTTAACGGACAATTAAAATTTACAAGTTCATTAACTACAAAAAGTGCAGTCATTACGACAGAAAGTGCAGGGATAAAAAGAATTAATTGAAATCTTTTTACTTTAACCAACAAACACCTCAACACTAAATGGAAAAAAAAAACTGTGAAACTTGCCAACAAAATGTTTTTAATATGTCCTGAATATGGAAAGATAAATTGAGTTTTTTTGCAAAACATGCCCGACTGGAACGAACACAATAAACAGTACTCAGTGGCACATATATATTCTATCTTTATTACAATTTTTGTTATTCCAGAAAATAAATGAATTAGATTATAACCAAAATTTAAAAAATGGGAAGCATATACTGTCCATGAGTATAAGTTTTTTTTGTTTGTTTTTTGCAAACAAAAAAAGTATGTAAGACTCATAAGTTGCTCATTAACCAGTCATAATAAATGTATGAAATAAAATTATTCATTGTTACTCCTAAATGTATCAAATGACCTTGTCAAATTTTGAAGCAATATATGTTTTAATCATTAAATATACCAGAACTGTCCACACTTATACCAGTAACAAATTCACCTAGCATTTCTGGATTAGCCCCCGTGTAATTAAGCCCAGTAATTTTCGATTTATCCACCTAGCTAAAAACAAATAGCAAAAAGCTATTTTTTATCTTAATCTGACAGGAAACCCAGAGTACAGACTCTTTAACTACAAAAAAACTACTAAAACTAACAATAGATAAATTCTATGTCATAATGCATGGTCTTGCAGTTTTGTGAAACCTTTGGTTCACCTACCCATCTTCCTGAGCATATTTGTGTGTGAATGCCAGGAGATCTGCAGCTCTACCGCTCCCATCACAGACCACCACAGGTACCGGTGGTTTGTCTGTCACATACTCCAGAACAGAGCGGATGGTGTTGGCACCACCTTCCAGCACCACACAGATTACTGGTACACCACGCCCCTTCACACCACTGGCTGTAATGACAGAACAACTGCAGGTAGATCAAGATCATGTACTTTATTGGTGATACGCATAACTAGTATTTCTAATCGCAATGTAATAAATGAACTAAAATGAAAAGCAACACATTAATATCAAAATAAAAATGTATTCTTTCTATACACTTTTTTGTGTATGAACTAAATACTACAGTAAATAAATCTCTTTTTATTTGTGAGAACTTAATTTATGCAATTAAGTGGGGAAAATCTGCTTGGAAAATTTCATAAGGGTAACTATGATTCTGCTGTTAGTTTACAGCAGATCTCTCCCCCCCCCCCTTTATCTACTCTTATGAAAAACTTTGTAAAATTAATGCACATGGTGTATTATGATAGTTGACAACCCATATTTTCTTATGAAAAAATATGCTGATTATAACAATATCATTTGGAAGATTCCCTAGATTATTCACTGTGTACTAATTACATTGTATCAAGTAGATACAAACTGGATATAAACTAGAGTTTAGAATCAATATACCATAATTCTGTACTTATCAAATACAAATGGCACCATGATGAACCCTTTTAACATTCAATACTGCCAAAAGGCCTATAAGTTACATGTCTACTACCCATTCATCCTACTCATTGGGACAACTGAAGGATTTGTTGACAACACATGGTTCTAATTACATGTAGAATGGCCTCATCCATTCTCATATTCATTGTTTTAAGAGAAGTCAGCCAAGAAATCATAGGCCTGATTTCCCCCAACTCGGTGACAGACAGAGTGTAAACTAATCGCAGTAGCTATTACTGCATCACTAAGGCTATCTCCCTTTAATGGAATGGGCTAACAGTTCAATATGACAGCTGATAGCCATGCTCTCATGACATTCAATCCATACAAACTATTACTTGATGTGCAGTTATGATATCAATAACATGAAAATTAGCTTTAAAACAGATTTATGAGGCCTTTTAGAGAACTGCACAGTGTTTGTTTTCGTTGATGATAAAATTCCAACACTCTCAAGATTATTGCTTTATAAATTAAGGCTAAGAAAAATCAATTCAATAGAAGCAATTTTATTCTACAAGTCCTATGGATATGAATATGGATACTGAATATACCTTTGAAATAAAAAAAGTGTTTAAACCCCCCCCCCCCCAAAATATGTCTACCATGGGTATTCAAAAGAGAGCAGATCAGAGACATTCAGATGGACCTTTCTAACTACATGAGTCTTAGTTCTAGGTGTCGATAAAATCCTTAGAATGGAAAATCTTTTTTTATTTTTGGGCTGCTGAAGATGACTTCAAGTAAACTAGCTGTCACAAAAGATTAGAAGTCATTGGCATACCATAATGAGGTCATAAAATTGGAAGTAAGACTAGGAGTTTGTATAACTATCAATAATAAGACAAATGGAGATTGAGAAAACAGGCAAAACTTCCTTCCATGCAAGTAATCACAGCTTTAAGAGTCATCCCAGTTTTGGTCATTAAATCTGGTGACCGGTAAATGAGATTTTTAAAACCAAATTTCTAGAAGTCTCAAAGCTTCTAGCCGAGTATGCCAATATAGCCGTCCAAAATTTGCCTGAGCAGTATTCTAATGGTATACAATATATTAAAATGAAGCAATTCTTATCAACTGCATTCTTCTGACATACAAGATTGATTATGGGTGGGCATAAATTTCATAAAGCATATGTGGAAAACCAATTTATTTTTCTTGCAGCATTATAGTGGAAATTACCATATTGTTTAGAATTAAAATGCAATCAAAGTATATCTAATTGCACGATAGAAAATAAAGTACTGTACAACTCCAAAACTTGTAAACCCCACTTCTTAGTTTTGAAATCTGCTATTAACTAGAACAAAGAAGGTTCACTAAGGACACTATTTGGCCCTAGCTGTAAAATTTCATGAATTTTAACTTAATTTCCAATTCTAATAGAAATTTCTAATATTTCAGTTCGACTCTTGATGACAACAATTTAGTAAAATACGACGGAAATTTCTCCTTGATCTACGCATTATGATTTAATTTACTACAGTAACTTCCATTGTATAAAATTTTTCTTTGATATAAATGTCTAAACTTTTATGCTTTACAATAATATGAATGAAGCTTAACCTCCAATCCTAAATTAAGGATAACACTGTAATAAAATTCTAAATTAATCAAGTTGGAAGTTTATCATAAATATTATAATTCAAGAGCAATACTCAAGTTTGTTGACTGATAACTTTGTATTATTTTGTCAAAGACTGTTGTTCATTACATGGAAGGTCATCAGAATTCTTTCAAAAGTTTTGTTCTCTAGGAAATGGTGTAATCTGACTTCTCAATAAATAAAATGCATTTATATGTCATACATCACTGCATGAAGTATTATTTATGATCACTGCATATCAAGGCATTCTTCCTTATCAAGTGACATGTTTGACACTTATCTACGTCAATGCATTCAAATCTAAGATGAGCATCAAGTGCATGTTTTAAAAATAAAGTATATCATTGCCTATTCTAAGTCTTATTCATTTTGGGGAAAAACCAATCTAACAACTAAAATAAAATTTCTATCTTTCTCTTGAATCCGGGAAATTCTGCTTTTTCTCATTTAAATCCCTGCTTTAAAGCTTCTGAGACCAGTGAACTAATGATAGAAGCCTGAAGCTAGCTCTGACTGGACATACTCCCACGTTTCTTTGGAAAAGACAAAAACAACGCATCATCAAATTATTTCATACAAACACATGGAGACATTCATCTATCTGGACGGAAAATGTCTTATTAGAAAAGTGAGAGACTGACCATGAATTAATTATTTATTTTATTTGACTTCTCAGCATCCCTAAGGAATAAAAAAATCAATGATGTTCACATTTTTTTGCATTTCAGAAAGAAAGATCATTAACAAGAGAGGAAAAGCCCTGATGGCCTTTAGACAAAGTTAGAAACACCGCCATCAACATAAATTACCAGCATAAACTGAAAGCCTGTCACATGCAGGGTTCTGATCTTGTGATTTCAAACTTAAATTCAAAACAGAGACATAATGGCTTGATGTTATTAACAGAAGTACCAGTACAAGGAATCTAAAAAAAATATTTCCTTATGAAAATAATGTCTTAATAGTTCAAATCTTAAGTTATGAAAAGATTTAATATTTAGTTTCAATTTTAAACATATTGTTTATGTTTATTTTTATGGAAACCATATATAGAGGCCAATGGGCCATACATCAGCACTTTGGCTATGCAGTTCAGTATTTTGTGAGTGGTCTCAGCCTATCCCTACGAGGATGAGGCATGATTTGAACTTGAATCTACTTAAACTGAATATTTTACCATATTTCTTTGAAAAATCATTGCTTTAAAAGAATTTGAAAAAAAAATTTCCCCTATAAGGTTTGCCTTCTATTATGGCCCCCACTCTACCCCTGGGGGCATGATTTGAACAAACTTGAATCTACACTACCTAAAGGGGCTTCCAAATAAATTTGATCAATCATGGATCCTGTTGTTAAGAAGATTTTTGAAAAGATTTTTCCTATATATTTTTATGCGGAACTTTGATCATCTTTTGTGACTCCATCCTACCCCTGGGGGTCATGACTTGAACAAACTTCAATCTACACTACCTGAGGATACTTCCAAATAAAAATGACCAATCATTTTTGAAATTTTTGAGAAAAAAAGATTTTAAAAGAATTTTCCAGTATATTTCTATGTAAGACTTTGATTGTCCCCTGTGGCCCTGCCCTACCTCCAAGGGTCATGTATTGAACAAACTTCAATCTACACTACATGAGAATGCTTCTTTATAAATATGAAGAATCATGGCTTTGCTGTTCTTGGGAAGATTTTTAAAGATTTTTCCTATTTATTTCTATGTAAAACTATGATTGTCACTTGTGGCCATTCCCTACTCCTGAAGGGGGGGGGGTGTCATGATTTGAACAAATTCCAATGTGCACTACCTGAGGATACTCCTACATAAATTTCACCTTTCCTGGCACAGTGGTTCTTGAGAAGATTTTTAAAACATGCCACTAATTTTCAGCACTTCTATATTATCTCCCCTTAAATTAGGGCATTGCTTTGTGGCAAGTTTAGTTAAAATTGTCTTAGTGGTTCTTGTAAATGTGAAAAGCTTACAGACAGATGGATGGATGGACAGATGGAATGCAGACACATTGTGATCAGAAAAGCTCACTTGAGCTTTCAGCTCAGGTGAGCTAAAATGATTTCCTGTTTTTCTTTCCACTATGAATAATGGCAAAATTATTCAATGTGATTCCATTTCTAGCATTAAAAGAACATAAATAAGATATTACACCAACAGGAAAGAAATAAATCTATATCCATTGCTCCTAAAAATGTCTTCAGCACATGGTCTATGCACTCTTAAGATTTAACATTTTTTATGAATGAAGGAAATGTGAATGTCAGACAAAGAATGTCAGACAAAGTTAATCGGTTATTTATAGTCATAACATTTTCCCAGAGACAGACATAAAAAACAGTTTCACATCTTAATCAATAAAAACTCCAAGACTGTCTCATAAAATCTAACAAATAAAAACAAAAGAAATAACTTTTATTGAACCTAAGATCTATCCTTGTACAATACCTATGAAGTTATTCAAACCAATGACTGTTGACAACAAAAAGTACTGTATTCTTTACATCATCCTGGGTATTGTACCCTCAAATCTGAATTTCAAAGCTAACAATAAACTTAAAAAACTATAAAAAGTAAACTTGAATGAAGAAAATCCCTAGGAACATATTTGTTACAATGCTCACAAATCACCTTGCTCTTCCAGAGAAATGAACTCACTTGAACTTAAATAGTTGCAGATACTGTATACAGGGTTATTTTCGCCCCGTGTTGTTTTCGCCCTTTTGCACTTGCGAATAATTTTGCCCCATTTTAAATTCGCCCAGTTATAGATTTGTTTAAGAAATTATGCTGTGTAATTTGAATTCGCACCGTTTTAAATTCACCCAATCAGGAAGAGGGCAAAAGGGGCGAAAATAAAATGGGGGCAAAAATTTCCCTGTATACAGTACAATCTTAGCATACTAATCTGGCATTCATGCTATCTATACTACAACACTTACTTATGGAGATTTTTTGCTGTGCAATGAATCTCTCCAGTCTTTTCCTGAATATAATTTCCCCTCCATATTTTCCAACAGTCCCATTGTCTACCAACAGGAAGTAGGAATGGTTGCTGTTCAAAACCGCATAGTTACTTTTAGGTGAGGATACACAGTGATATGGCACAACAACCTAAAATTAAGGGACAAAACAATGAAACAGTATGCATTGTCTATTTACTTAAATTAAAAGACTGAAGTGAATGGTTGTAACCATGGTGACTTGTGGTGATGAATCCAAATACTGTAGATCACCAAATTTTGGGACAACTTATTTTCAAAAGATTCAAGTAAATAACTATCTATTATTAGATGACAGATAATATTTTTTTATTTTCAAAATTTTCAAAAGTGAAATGTAAGTTGTACAATTCAAATCTAATTTACTGGTTAAGTAAGAAGAATACTATGGCCAAAAATGTAAAGGTAATCTACAATCAACATACAGTTTGGTACTTAATATATTAATTGCTTCTTAAATAATAAATCAACAACTTCAAGTAACCACAGGAAAGGTTAATGTCAACCATCATTATTATCAAAATGGATCTTTCTAATATTTTCCCCGTTAAGAACTTCAAGTTCTTAGGTCATGGTTAATTTTAATAGTGGTACAGTAAATCCTGTCTAATCTAGACAACACTGGTTCCTTCTGAAAAGGCCTTTATGTTTAGATCGTATTAGACCATATTTCAGAATACACAACATCTGGATTAAACAAGTTCTACTGTATCTGACATGCCTTCAAATTATCTTATGTACTGAGATAGAATGATAATGAGAATGACCTTCCATATTGCTCATAAGCAATATTTTTTCTTTTAATAAATGTCCAAATTCAATGCTAATTAATGTCAACTTAAATAAATAAATATGAAAAAATCACCTTAGTTTACTCTCAACTTTGAAACATGCTAAAGATAATGATGAAAATATGTCATCCTCTACATGGTACATTTTGTTAATTTACTAAAATGAGGATCAAAAGTCAAGGCCAAGTAAGCACTGACAATGTCTTGAACACGTACACTGCACATCAATTTCCTTATATGTAGTTAAATGACTATATTTAATAGAAGTTACCTACAACAGAGGAGGGGTCAGAAAAACATCATTAATCCACATTTTACTTTGCATTCTGACCAAAATTTAAGATGCTTATATTTGATGGATATAAAACCATAAATTTTTTTAACCATATAAGTTATATGTCATATAATATTTATCCAACATGCTTGACATGGTATGAATACATGCATTTTAATTTCTAATTACCTTGCTAATTTAAGTTTTAATATTTCTTGCAAAAGTGACCTTCAATTTTTTTTTTAATCTTGTGCAAATAAATCAAGATGTACTGCACTGAAGTGTATATTAAAAATTCAACATTTTAGCACATAAAAATGGTCAGGAAATGTTGTTTTATCTGACACATGATAAAAAAGAGTAACATAAAAAAGAATTTACATCTTTTCCAATCAGCTCCTCTTTGTTTTCCACAATTCCCCATGGTGCTATGCCTATTGCCACTACTTTGTTCTTCAGTTTAGTGGTACGGTCACTGATAGCATCCCCAACGTGTCTAGTAACACCTAAATCAGACAAGGAACATCAAAAAGTCAAAATACAACAACAGCAATTACATTAATGCTAAAATTCTATGACACTAGGAAATATTGAAATAGAGTGACTGATGAAAAATTCATTGTTTCCTTTTCTGATCTAGTAAGTTTGCAATCTTATTATGATTTTACATTGCTAAAACAAGAGAAGTTTTTTTTCTTTTTTTATATACGTGTTCTTACTTTTAAACTTTTAGTTTAGATGGTGGAAAAACAAAGATGCAGTTAATACTGAAAACCTTCTGTTGCTTGAGGGTTTAAAACACCATAACATATTATATTCTTAAAAGGAACATTAAACAAACAGACAATACAATATAGACTAGACTTCCACTTAATCTGATATTCCTGTTTATATGCAGTTAACTTTTGGTTGACAGGAAAGGTCTTAACTCCTAACACAAAGTCTGAGATAAATAAGACAATCTATGAACACAGATCTACTCTAGCTGCTATGACATTATTCGGTGTATACCAGTATTGGTTCCTCCCGTTATTATCCAGGCCCCTGTTGTCTTGGCAGCCTTCAGGAGTCCTTTTCGGAAGACCCGCTTTAATTTGGGCTGGAGATCAAAGTTAAGGATTCCTCCCTGTACAGTGATAAGAAGTTTGGGGAGTTCCAATCCCCAGTGTTTGGTCAGAAGCTGTAACACATTCTCAGCTTTGGTATCAAAACTGCTCAGTCTCACATACTGAAAGGATAGCAAACAAGTATTTTGAGAATTAGAGGTTAAATTTGAAGGAAAGACATATACATGTATCTTAAATCTTCTTACTGAAAAGCATTACAATGTTTATTGAACAAAAATTTGATTTTTTTAAAAAGTAATACAATGTAGTCTTGATGTTTTTACAAAGTGAATAGACCAAAAAGCAAAAATCCTGTAATTCTTTATTGTTCATAACATTAATTTCCCATAAAATCTACCTAACAAAAAGATTTTCTCAACCCTGCAAAAATTGTCACTTAATATATAAAGTCATAAAAATCTACTCTTATGACATATTATAATGCAATAGACTGAATAGTTCTGGCCTGGTATTTTTTATCATACTTGTTTCTATAAATTTAACAGACACTGAAGTTTATTTATCCACTGTAAATATATTCTGTGACATCATTCTGTGGTTAACATTTACGTAATGATCTCAGAAGTTCACTATCCTAATGAACCTTGCTGTTGCAGAACATTAATGTTGTTGACTTGTACTGCCAGATTAGGAGTAAATAAGATCATATGTCACTTATAGTGGTTAATTCAAATACATGTGTTTAGATTTAGAATGCTCTTTAGTTAGATATGCATTTAAAGGTAGTTAGAATATGTGAATTAAATTTTAGCTCATATCACTTTAAAATGAAGATAAAAAATGAATGAATCTATTACCATGTCAATAATTAATTATCCATGTAAAGAAATTGTAAATTATGGCATGTATTTGTCTTAAAATTTTTGTTTTAAAAAACCCTGAGAAGTGTTATATAAGACATTCAGGGGCCTATAATAAGAATGTTTTTTTTTATCTCAAAATGATATAAACATCTGTTATAAGATTGTAACTTTTGATTCCTTAAAAGTAGAGACCTGATATTATGTATGTTGTATGTACAAGGAGTCTTAATTTTTATGTACAATCAGGTCAAGGTCAATTTGAAAGGTCAAAGGTCATTCAAATACTATGGTGTCCTCTGCGTAACCTTTTAACTGTGGGGGTGTTTTGTTTTGGGTTTTTATTTTTGTTTTTTTATTTTATTTAAAAAATTTTTTTTTATAAAGGACAAGGTATGATAAGAACCCTTTTTGGTCCCTGGTTTGGGGTGTCTTTTAGAGTGATGCAAGCTGAAAACCATTTATCACCCCTGCCACAAAATGAGTATTGCTTCTAAGTTATTGGATACATAGAGGTCACAGGAAGGTCAGAAAATATAAATTTCCAAATTTTCTCATTTTTATGCAAATTTTAATCAATTTTAGAGCATATCATAGAACAAATAGTATCAGATGCATCTTGTGTGTAAAAATCTCAGATAGGCAAGCTTGTGCTCTATGTTTTCTGAAATGAAAAGTACGTATCTCAAATTTGATGAAATTTAGTATCCCAAATAAATATTGTTGAAATCAAAATAAATTTAAACTGTCACAAAATATAACCTGTATTAGTTTTATTTTCTTAACAGATATTTTCTTTATTGGTAAGATACTGTTGTAAATTTTAGGTCTGCACTATGTTTTTGTATGGATATTGCGGGTCAAACTTGAAACATTGAAATGAATGGTAATTAACTTAGTTCGTTGAATCTTATATTGTAGTAAAATTTTGACTGTCAAAGAACCTCCCCTCTCCCCTCTTCAACTTGAAATGAAAAGTTATCTGCTGACATTCATATTCTCTAAAAAGTGTAACAATGTATAAACCCTGTCTGCGTGAGCTAACCTGAGCCTTGCTGGGATGGGGTGCCCCCTGGAATTCTAGGGTGCCATAAGCATCCGTAGGTTTGCTTTCTGTGTGGGAGTAGGGGTGCCACCTCTCAATGTGGCTGGGACTGTCTGTTGATTTGATCTCTGTTGCATGCCAACTTGCTGGTCTGCCACAGGAACACCTGTACAATTAACTCATGCATTCAGTTTCTCTTCTGAGCAAAAATAATTCTTACCTATAGATGCACACTAAATTGGACAAAAACTATATATATATATTTATTCTTATAACACTGTCATGTAATTGTATGAATTTAAGAGTAAAATTGAGTATTAAAACACAGTGGGTATGTCATAAATATGTCTACCTAAATTTTTAATTGCCATTTGTTTTTAAACACTTGCCTTCCAGAGTCTCTTGAACTCTTTATGAATTTGATGCAGTCTCTTTTGAAGAAGGTCTTTTCAATCCATGATTTCTGATTCTTTGAATGAAAAAAATAGAAAAATCAAAAGCATGAACACTTCATAAAATTGTAATAGTTATATTCATATGTTAGAACAATGCATATCGCATGAGAAAAATTAAAATGGCATACAAATTATACATTAATTCTTAAAGGTTTTCATTTGTTAGTAACAAGTACTAGAATCTGTAAATTATTGTCAACTCTTAATTGTCATCCTTTACAGTAAGATCTATTAACAAGATGCCCCATTAATTATGTTGCATGGTTTCATCATTAACATAGTCAGTAACAGTTCTAATGTACCACCATGCAGGGTTTCATTATTAGCATATAGTACAGGTGTTAACATCTTGTACCACCATGTTTCAATATCCCTTTCTTTCAACTGATTACTCATTTTTTCTTGAAAATGAGACTCCTTTACAGAACTCTATTTCCTTGTTTTGTAAATATCACCAGAATATTTTAATAATGATTAGATAAACAAAAAAATTAGTAGATAGAAATCAGGGATAAGGGGGGGAGGGGGTTAAGGATTTTGTGATAAGTGCATTTGTCCTCGTAGGCTATCATCCGTTATGTAAAAACAATTAAAAAAAAACTCAAAATTAAACAAAAACAATTCTGGAACAGTACATCATGCAATACACACAAAAAAGTATGTCACAGGCAAAATAAAAAATTACACGGTAGAAGTTTTTCCTAATTAATTGTTAGATTTTTAGAATACCGGATCATTATGCTTAACTTTTTCCAGTTTTAATGATCTATTTATGAATTTATACATGTTAAACAAAAACAATGTCAAGTACATCAGTTGATATTCATGAACATATATGTATTAAATCTATCCTGACTGGACAAAATTTGTACATATTACATGAAAAATATTACAAATCTATATGCATTGAAAAGGAAAAGATATAAATTATCATCAATTTGCCCCAAATTTGTTAATTACAAAGTTATATGGAGCAAAGGTGTTGGGTGCATGTATAGAGACAAATCAATTAATGTTAACAACAGTACTGGCATTCAAGATCAAGAC
This sequence comes from Saccostrea cuccullata, assembly GCF_032062105.1. Classification (NCBI taxonomy): domain Eukaryota; kingdom Metazoa; phylum Mollusca; class Bivalvia; order Ostreida; family Ostreidae; genus Saccostrea; species Saccostrea cuccullata. The sequence continues at coordinate 203,299 of NW_026931879.1, forward strand.
ATCTGTCCATCAACAAAGAATACACTAGCCAAAGGCTAAGGGTCAGCTATAAACTTAAGACACTGCCTTATAAACCTTGTCACCTCTCAGATTTCCAGAGACAAAATCTATGTACCTTTATAGACCAAATTACAAGACACCTGGAAAACTAATGCTAGAATGTATGTCTGCAGTTTCTGAGAAATATCTTTTATACAATTAACATCGCAAACTTAATAAACAGGTATCTTATATTTTCATCAATGAATTATCAAACACATCCATTCAAACCTGTACTTTGGGCAAGAATGAGCGCCGAATGATTGAAATGCCCTCCCAAAGGGAGGCGAGACTTGTTGAGCTTTGGGTCCTTCCAATGGATCGCTTCGTACTGCGCTGCTTCCTATATTCTGAGGCTGAAAATGGATCTCTTGCCTTTTTTCCCATCTTAAATGGTATCACTCACTTTCACAAATCTAGACTTGATAATTAGTTTCAAGCATCACAGAAGTTGCATCTAACTCAGTCCTATATTATTCAACATTCTCCCATGTTCCACAATAATTATATAGAGGTAACTGTCTTCGTTCTTTGTAATCTACGAAAGTTTATTAGTACACACATTATTACTCTCCGTAACTCTGCTGGTTTAATAAAAGTCTAATGTAAACTTTATAATTGTCTCCTGCTTATTTAAAATGGAAATGAACTTTAACCAGGCAGCAGCTAATGAGGCTGTCACTTCGAAAAATGACTGCAGCCCCCTCTATCAGAGATCGCAAGTACGCACCTGTAAAACCTTCAGTATCATTTGTTCTTTGTGACAACTAACCAACCAGAGTTCACGACCAGAATTTTAGATTTGAGTACAAGTAGGAAACTATAACTGAGAACAATATAATTTCCCATCATTTTCAGCCAAATTACCTGGTAATGCAAATTAAGACAAAATAAAGTGATCTTTTCCATCTATAACTTTTTGAGTTGAATATATGTGTTTATTGTATTTTCATGTCATGAGGAAGATATACCTTTTATCATACTTTTGGTAAATTTCAATACTATAAGATTGGTTGCTGTTATGTTAGGACATGGTATTTTCATTTTAGCTATAGAACCACATTGATTTATATTTTCTACCCTATGCAGTCTTTGAAAAGTTTTATTGAAAAAAAAATTACAAAATATCCACATTTTCCACTATAATAATTTATGCTCATTGACTTGATTTTTTCTTCAAACAATCTCAAAGAAAACAAAAAATCAAAGCCACACACTTTCTAACTCTAAACCAAAAGTTTCAATATGACTAACTGCCGGACATCAAATAGCCATAAATCAACATCAAGAGGTAGACACATATATATACTGCTGAGTAAGCATGGGGTCGCTAGTATAAAATGGAGATAATGCTGTCAGGGCATGGGGATGTGCTTTCCCAATCAGCCTTGAAGATATATATAGCAGGTATGGAAATTATTTATAGCTACAGGTTCTAGTTCTACCTTACTCCTCACATCCACTTAAATGGTGCATGAAGTGCAAGATACTGTATATGCAAGTATAACACTGGTACAAACATCCAAGTTAAAAGATTTAGTAGATTCTGAGAAGATTGAAACAAAAATTCCTTTTGAAACATTTGCTATTCTATATGAAATTTTAGCTCAACTTCAAACTTCAGTGTCTCAACCATCATCTTTGCTCAGAATTAAACTAGCTGTTCAAGATAGACATAATGTATTTAAAACAAAAACTACAAAGTCTCAAGTAAAAATTTACTATTTTTAAATTCCTAATTTTTTTAATAAATTACAAAAAGACTAAAATTTACTGGACCATTATCTAACATGCTAGCTATTAATATTGTCAAGGACTTTTCAAAAGCAGATGATACTACATATCCTCAAAACCATAACTCTTCTCTAATTTCCCTAAATATTTACATTTAAACAAGCTTTTAAATTAATTAGGTAAATAAAAAAATCTGACAGAAAACAGGACCAGAACAAATCATAGAATATATTCCTAGTTAATACAAAATATGCGCAGCACATTACTTAAAATTCCCCCCTATTAAAATTATAATACAATGCTTATTTTCATAAATTTAGAACAATTAAGTTTTTTTTTACGCAGCTTCATTCATGTCAAAAGATTAAATCTTCAGGAAATAAAACATCTTAGACTACAAAAATATACATGGTTGCAAGTGACAGATGCAATACAAGTGATTAGAGAAAATGGAAAGCTCCAAACATGGAATAAACCTCAATCACCAAAACCGCAAAAGCAAATGAACCAAGTGCCTGTCAGTTTCACAACAGCACCTAATAATCACTGTATTTCCGACTCAAATCCTGAACAATTTTATGTAAAATTTGAAATCCACATGAAAACTGACACATTCAATAATGATTACCAATATAAGGACCTTCTTCCAAAATTTTTTTTTTTTTCAAAAGAAAAAAAAATGAATAAAATTCACTTATCACACCTTCAGTTTCCTCAGCTGCAGGGAGCGTCGGAACTTGGAGAAATCATCCCAGAGGTTAACGAGACTATTCCGGGATCGGGAGCGATTCTGATATCCCTGCTCCACCTTGAACATGCTGACCTACTGCACCAATGAGTGGCCCCTTTTTCTGTATCTCTGGCCAGGTCTGCATTCACCCCCTGGAGCCATAAATCAGTCAGTGACCAGACAGGCCGAAAACAGGACTTCTTTCATATTTTCACCTGATCTGCTTATAACTTCCTATATTGCTGGTCAAGATACTTGATCAATGGATAAACTGTTCAAACGCCTTGACAGATGACTCTGGTAGAAGTCCTTATATTACAAAATCTTTCAAAGAACTTTGGCTGTCAAGATAGAGACATTATTTTGCGATAAACAATGAGTTTTGTATCAAATGAATTTTAATTAATTACCTCTTATCTTTTCATCAAATTAATTTTTATTTCAAAAGGTTTTCCCTTATTTTAATTAATTCTAAATTTTTTTAATGTTAATATACTTCTAAAAGTTTAAATCAAAATCGGAGAAACCTTTACATTTTTGAAATGAATAACGAAGAAAATAAAAATTTACCTGTAAGACACTTCCCACTCATTAACAAATTGTAACTAATCAAGAATTGCTCATTATTTTATCAATAAGCCGTCCTTGATATAAATTATTCATTCCATAAGACAAAGGGATCACATTATTTCTGCACGTGATTGAACTATAAGTTGATCGAACAGCGACAAGTTCACAATTTTCTCAATTTCAACTATAATAAACTATAATAAGCCTCATCTGATAAATTTAATAGTTTATTTGAAAGTTTCCTAATAAAATATTTTAAATTCAACAAAGTTAATGTCTTTAATGTTTTCCAAATGAAAATAGAAAAGAATGTCTTATTTTTTGAATGACAACTTCTTGGTCACTGACTGACAAGAGACAATTACTGTGACGTACCGATGTAACACAATGTCTGACAGTAACATTGAGAAGAAATCCATTTTAAGTTAGTCACTCTGCTGTTGAACATTTTACATCCTTTGGTTATTACATGATTCATCCCTTCCCTTAACGAGCAATTACTTGGTGTATTTCAAACTTTTCATGTCTTTCCTTTGGTGACAATTAATTTCTGTTGAACATGCATCCTATAAAGCATCAAAAACCACTTTAAACCTCTGCACTGTTTAAAAAGTTTTGTTTATTTTTTTTAAAAACTTCTACAGTAAAATTTTTAATTTATTATTCTTGTAACTCACAGAATTTGTTTTTTTTTTCTTAAAATAAACTTCATTTTAGGAACTAAAAATTGAACTACAGTTGAACTTCAGCATCTAGAACACCAATATCTTGAATACCACAGATATGCTGAACTGATTTGGAAGTCCCAACCACTTATTTTTTTAGTATTTCACACTCAATATCTTAAATCCTCAAATATCTTGACCTCATCAGTATGTGATTTTGCTCAGGGCTTCAGATCTGTAGCATGAAGGTGTAGTATACCCAGTCCCTATTTCAAAATTGACTCCATTTTTCTCAAAATTACCCCTGGTAAGGCCAAAAGTATCAAAGGACAGTTTTTCAAACACAGAGTTGTTAATCAATAATCTAAATAAAGATGTATATAAAGAGGTTTTTTTTCTAGGTTTTTTCCTCCGTATTTTTGTAGTACGTCATAGGGTGTGACGTCAAAGTTGAGCAGTTGAGAATTTATATTCAAATGTAGCTTCGAGATTGTGAGATTAAAAACATTGTAAACATAAATTTCATCTACGTATTTACAGGGACTTTGTCTGTCTAAGTTACTGTCAGTATGGTTTATTATCTCTGTATATATCTTATATAAAAGGCAGTCTGGAAAATGTTTCCACCTCCATGAAGGGAAGAAAAATCAAGTTTTTTCACACTTCTAGTATTCTTTCACACAGTGTCAAAATGTCACTTGAACATTTTTTTTCACATTTTTAAAAAAAAATCACTTTTATTCAATAAATAAATTAGTTTCACTGTTGAAAATGTCTTAAAAAAGGATTTGTACCAACAATCTAACCTTTTTTTTTCATTTCTATCTTAAAATATATAATGTCACTTAAATTTAAAAATTTTTAAAAATAAAAATTTTAAAAAGTGTCTTTACCAAAGAGTGTCAATATTAAGCACTGTTGCAGGTAATGAAAATCTCTAGGTGTTGTAATTAACTCTACTGACGTAGAAGTGCACAGACACGGGGTTGACAATACAGGCTGTTAAACGGTGCTCCAGGCCTAACACTGTCTTATTAACGGTTGGCCTCAGACATACAAGTGTTTTAACAAATGTTTTCTTGCACACGTACATGAATTAATTAATTTAATTCAAGACGTAGGTTACTGCTTGTTAGTTTTGAGATTGTCTTTGTCTGCAGATTTGTTTTTTTTTAAACAATGTGAATTATAGTAGATATTAGAAAAAAAATTATATTATAAAGAACTATATGCGGTATATTGCATATATTTGCCCCCACAAAAGTCAAATTTTGAAAACTTCCTGAAATGTACTGAATTCAATAAAATGTATGAGAAATATAAATTAACAGAAAATATTATAGTGTCAAAGCAGTGTATTCACAATTTTTATTTTTATGACGTCACAAACTAGTCCGATTTTATATCCTTTTTCAGAAAGACGACAAAATGGACAAAATTTCAACAATTTTAGCTTTAAAATTTATAGAGCGCAAGTTTGTTCAGGAACAATATTGACATATTTCATTGATATTATCATTCTACACATTAGGCGTAACAAAAAAATATGTTTGTTTACGGTTACCCGACCGACCCTAATTTTAATCGCCGACCCAAACTTTTTTTTCGTCATAAAAATCCGGAAGTTACTGGCCGGTCAATTTAACTTTTACATTCATCTTTGAAATCGAAATTGAAAGTACAGAAACAAAACCAGTGAGTTCAATTTCTACATCAACAAGTTCGTTGCAATTTGCTTACCATTGCGTGGCAGTTGCAAGGGTGTGCAACTAGCATCGCCCAATGCCCGGTGCTACCGTTTTTTGGGGGTAGCAAAAATAAAATTAAAATTATGCATGTATATAATTATAAATACATGAGAAACACAAACGGTATTTTCACTCATTGTTTTGCTAGTTAATTTCCAACTAATGAAAATTTTCCAGGCAGCATGCTTCTACTGTTCTTAAATCACTTTAATCTCATCCATTTTGCAGTACTACCTGACTTATTTACTTTAAAAAGTACGTAAGGGTTGCCCGCAACCCTGTGTCTCGCCTGCTGTCGCTGTGGTTAGTAAGAAATGATTGTCTGATAAACTGAAGCATTTATTGACATTTCAGAAGGAATAACTCAAAAATACAATAATAAAGAAATGGAACAGCTGACTTAATATCTAATCCCTTGGCGATTATATTGGCATTTATATATATATACATATACCCTGTAAATTCACAAATTATTGTGATGTTTTTATTATTGCGAATATTGCAACGTGTTATGAGTCGCAATAATTTGAACTTGCATTTTGAAATCAAATCCACTGTATATGTATCAAGTCATTCATGCAGAAAATGTAGGTGAAGATTACCTAATTATGGTACTGATATTGTTGGTTACCCATGATGTGTAGACTGACAAATTATCATGCCACTATAAGTTATAGTTGCTGAGATATGGACCTCCACCATAAATTTATGCAAAGTCACTCATGCGGAAAAATGTAGGTCAAGATGACCTAATTCTGGTACAGGCGTTTGTGGTTACCCATGATGTATCCACTGACAAATTATCATGCCACTATAAGTTATAGTTGCTGAGATATGGACCTCCACCATAAATTTATGCAAAGTCACTCATGCGGAAAAATGTAGGTCAAGATGACCTAATTCTGGTACAGGCGTTTGTGGTTACCCATGATGTATCCACTGACTAACTATCATGCCACTATAAGTTATAGTTGCTGAAATATGAACCTCCATTATCAATTTAACCAAAGTCATTCATGCAGAAAAATGTAGGTCAAAATGACCTAATTCTGGTACTGATGTTGTTGGTTACTTATAACCTGTACAATGACAAATCATCATGCCATTATAAGTTATAGATGCTGAGATATGGACCTCCACCAAAAATTTAACCAAAGTCACTCATGCAGAAAAATGTAGGTCAAGATGACCTAATTCTGGTACTGACGTTTGTGGTTACCCATGATGTATCCACAGACTAATTATCATATCCCTATAACTTATAGTTGCTGGAATATAGGTCTTCACCATAAATTATCATGAAAAAACTAAGTCCAACTTAAGGAAAAAATACGGAAAAATTTGAATTTTTTTTTTCAAAATCATACTTGGGATATAAATTTTTATCCATACTGAATATTGTGTCCAAATTTCAAGAAGACTGAATAAAATTTGAGAAAGTTATTGCAGTTTATAAAACTTTGACATTTGGGTTAACCAAAAGTTGGACGCCGACGACGACGACGACGACGGAATCTATGGTCGCTATGTCTCGCTTCGCGACATTCGTCGCAGGCGAGACAAAAACGATCGTTTTTTCCTAATCCGAATTTCCTCCATTCCTCTGTTAATGGTAAATGCATGCAGATATCTCATTCAATTATATACGATCCCCCAATCAACTGATAGCTAAGTGTTATGTGATTAAACTTTAATATGTATCAATTATACTTAAAGGTTTGAAATGAAAATAAAATGATTTTTGCTTCATTTTAGATCATGTAGATAAGCTAGACTAGTGCAGTATGTTCAGAAAAGAAAAGGTAATTTCTTGAAATTTATAAACTTCAACTTTAAAAGGAATGGCTTAGGACCTGGCCTGGCTTTCTCAACAATGAACTTTTTAAAATATTAGTTTTTACAATTTTTTGTTGCCCCTATATTTGGACTGGTCACTTTTAACTGCAGACTAGTAACTTTATTGCTGTTACAAACCTGTGGGTTAGTACTTGATTTTTTTTTCAATTGCACACCCCTGAGTTATAAGGCAGTTGGCAAGAAAGATAATATTGTCTACCACCCATATTACAACCCCAAACAAAAGTAAGGCACCATACAATGGTAAAACTGTTTTTTAATTCAACCAATTCATGTGAATTTGTGTATAAAAAAATTCAATAAAATAAAAAAAAATTCCTACCTACCGACCCTATTTTATTTCAGCATGTAACAGTAAACAAAGTTATTTTTTTGTTTGGCCTTATATCAAAATATTGATCCTGAACATACATGCGCTCGGTGACTTTTACTCAAAATATCGACGAAATATGTACATTTTTCTGTAAAATTCATAAAAAACTGAAATTTACATCATGTTTGTGACGTCATTACGTACATATGGCGTCATTACTTAAAAAAATATTCATTGCTTTGAAGTCAGCATATACTCCCCTGTTTAAGAACTTAATCAAATATATCTTCATTAAAGTTTGATTTGGGGGGCAAATATTGGTTATTACCGAATAAAGTTCTTTCCCTCCACTGAAAAGACCTTCCTTTTGTCATATACTATATATGCAAACTTTTTTCAAATTAGTTTGCAGCTCCAAGTTTTTTAGGGGTATAACAATAAAAATCATTAGACTAAGTTCACCTTTGAATTCAAACACATGTATAAAAATATCAATTTCAAATATATAGGTATCTTTGTTTAAAACCTACAGGTCTAAGCCTTTTCTCTGTTGAAGAACTTTGCATTAAATTTAAAAAAAAAAAAACTTCAAGAGATGCATCTTCATTAAAAGATTCCTAAAGACTTCTTAGAAATCTTAGTATTCGTGCTAGCTGGAATGATTTTTTTTTATTTAGCCTGACAATTTTATGTATACATACAGAATAACTGTATACTGATTGGTTAGTTGTTACAGGGAACTGTATGGTCTTAGGATCGTAAACAGAGGGAGAAGACCAAAGAAACTGACAGTTAGACAAGGAATTCTGTACAACTTCAAAGTAAAGATACAACAAATTTCTGCCTGTATCCTCTTTTGCTGATCATGAAAATGCAGCAGCAGCAGAACTTCGTCAAAATCCATCCACAACCATGCCCTAGTGAATTGAGGGCATGCAAGGATAAAACTCTTGCCATTCTTTAGACAGCTAACCAGGAATAAATGCATGGTCAAAATGTTCACCATACAATTCAAAATTAAGTTGTTATCAATCAAAAACAATTTATCAGTTTTAATTTTTCAGAGCAATATTTACATTGTACTTTCTGCTTTTGAACCATACAGGTATATTATATGATGTTGAATAAAACAGACTAGAATGTCGAAGTACTTTTTTGAAAGATCTCAAACATTCTACATATTGAAATGGAAACCAACTCAGAATAGAAACCACCCTTTGAGTCTTATTCTTAATTATAAAAACTCCATATACATAATTATCAAGATCACTGTGGTTCTATGACATGTCTTTGAACACCACTATCATTTCATAATTTCAAGACATTTAACAGTATTTTCAAATGTTTATATCTTCTACTGTCAAATTACAATATGTTTGTTATTTTCTTGGCCAAGCCCCTGGCCTTAAAATTAGAGGATCAACAAACTACAAATTTTACAGATGATAAAAAAGGAGTTAGCTGTCCATGAATTCATTGGAATTTCCTTTTCTATGCAATCATGCATTTCAATTTTAAAACAAAATCATACATATTCATTAAATACTTCTTTACAGGCCAAATAGAAGAATTCCACACAAAAAAGACAATCAGTCAATACATTGATCACGATTGCGCATTCTTAAGCATTAGCATAAATTGTAGTAAATGCGGGATTGTGCATGGTGCATTCTCTTACCGGTGCAGCTATTGACTTTTTCCTATTAAAGACATTCTGAACATCCTCCAGAAATGAAGTGAGACTAACACGGGAGCGAGATATTTCCTTGTCCACTTTGAGCATGATTCTGAAGTAAGCTTTTTTCACTTAGTATTCCGATCGGACAATATCGCAACTTATGTCCTCTTGTCAAGATCCCACTAACTCTATTTCCTTTTTCAGCTCTATTATTCATTGGAAGGCATCAGTTTTATTCCAAATACTTATCAATGTTCAGCAAAACAGAAAGCCTGTCTTTATCCAACACATCATTTAATTAGTAGTTATTTGAACTTATTTTCCTGGTTTTATTATACCCTTATTTCCCTATCAGGTTTTTGCAATGAGATGGGGCTGCATGCAGACATCGGATGTTGAGTTTTGCAAACTTCCTCTCATCATGTATTCTATTCACATTTTTTGGGGAGATCTAAACTGTAAACAATAGGACTGTCATCCATCTACCAGGACAGCGAATTCTGAACCTGTTTCAAACATTCCAATAATGCCCACATGTACAAAACACATTTCAAGAAGGTTTTCATATGCCATAACCTCTGAGAAATCAAAGTCAACAGAGAAATGATCATGTTATTCAGTCTTTTCTCTTCCGTAAATTCATAAATGGTTCATATCTTGGCAATAGTTCAAGAGGACTACCCAGATGAATGCTATTTATTCCGCAGTAAACTTATATTAAGTGACCCTTGTCAGGTTATTGTTTAACATTGTTTGCATTTAAATTTTAAATATCGTGCCATGTCTCACATATTTCTCATTGATATCATACTAGTGAAGGTGGAGGAGGGTCAAATTAATACACAGCAGCACCTAACATATAGTACAGTGCAAGATTTCCAAATGAAAGTTTTGAAATGTTAGGCATGCTCATCAGACTGATCAGGGTGGAAGTCATATGCAAGGATTTTCTCCAGTCATAGACTGACTCTCACATGATCATTTCAAACCAATTCAAGATTTTTTCTAAACATTTTCAACAATTTAAAAAAAAACAAAAACCTACTTTTGTTCAATGGCCAATATTAAATGAAATATTCAGGACTTTATATAATTTAAAAATGAAGCTTAAATGGATTTCAATCTTTCTAGATAACACTGAAATAAATTTCTTCTGGATTTATGAATTTTTAAAAGAAAAATCATACCAGTGAGACTTGTTCTTTTATTATGTCAAAGTACACTGTACATATTCAGAAATAGGTTTGTTGGAAATGAATGCCGTGCACAGTGGTACATTTGCATTGCAACTTGGGGGTATCTCCTTTAATACAATGAAGCGCATTGAAGTGGTAAAATTTCCCGTTTGAGTGGAACATTTTGAGCTATCTTTAGAACGTTGATTGTCATACAAAGACACGCCCATTTCTTTAGAAAGGAAAAATCGGTCAAATGGTTGATTTGAATACCTGTAGAACAGGTATTCCATAAATATAATAGCCAATCACATTGACAGTCTACATAAACACAGAATAAGCACGTGTTCGACCAATACATGTGTTATGGAAACTCAATTAAACATGATAAATTCATAATTGTGTACAAATTTGTTGCAATACGTGTTTTACGGAAGCTGGAACTCTCTAAATCTCTCTTATAACTTTAAAAATCTTCATTTCGGTATAACTCATGTTGCTTGTCACAAAGAGTGGGGTGTCCTAAAATGCTGCAACGAATATTTCTTGTTCGTTTCTAAAGAGAAAGGTGTGTCATTCTGTTACAATTGACATTCAAAACATGAATCAGAACGTTTCATCCAAACGGAAAATTTTACTACTTCAATGCACTTCATTGTTACCCACTGCATGAAATTTGATGAAACTTTCAAAGAATCTTTATTACATATTGCCATTGTGCACCTCCTATTTTACTTTTTGATATGACACATAGTTTGGGTTTCCTATAACAAGATGGACACTGCCATTTTATTCATATGGGAGGCGGGGGGTATCTTGTTTTTCATTTACAACACTGATATAACTTTAAGTTGTTCCATTTGTAGCATGCTATGTAGTATTGATTCTTCCTATCTTTCTAACAGGTAAATGATTAACAAATTGTCTCATTGTTTCAAGCTCATTCTCTCTACATGTAGAACATTAATATGATCTCTTAATCACAAATTATGGATGATATACTGAGATTTATCTGTGAGTGGCATATTGCATGAAAGAATCCTTTATGGAATTCAAATTTTACTACTGTAGACAGGGCTACTTTTGCCCCAGGTTTTTGCCCTGTCACACCTTCAAAATATTTTCACCCATTTTAAATTAGCTCAGGCACAGTTTGTTTAAGAAATTAAACTGTTTTCCATGAATTTGCCCTGTTTTTACTTCATCCATAAGAGATTAAGGCAAAAGAAGCAAAATAAAATGGGGGCAAAAATTTTCCTGAATACAATAGTAGCAGAAAAAGTCTATAGTTCAAAGTCATTATAGGGAAGGACAAAATGAAGAAATTGTGACTCAGATGAATTACTTTCACTAATTTTTTAAAAGTTTTTGGAAAATTACTTTGCACTGTTTCTACAAATTTCAATCTAAATTGATCAAATAAATTTGTACATTAATTGTACAGTTTCCTGGACCTGATCAGCAAATTTTAATGACGATCTTGCAAAGTTTATTTGAAATTGGACCAAGCTATGGAAAGACAAATGTAACAGGATAGAATAACAGAAGCACAGATGGAAGGACAGACTAGACAGACATGACACACACGAATTTCACAACAAACACAAGGCAGGGCATTATCGATAACAAATCATAAAGATTTTCGAAGAAATAATGGTTTTTCTTTCACTATATACAGTGAAAGATGCCAAAATTGGTTGAAATTGGTTAAGGCTTTCCAGAGAAGAAAGAGTTGTTTGGATGTCAATACATTACAAAGGTGTACAAAAACAAATAGTAAAAGGTTACCTAGCTGCAGAACTTTAACTCTCCGAAAAAAAAATATATTGGCAGACCGGAGAGCTACAGTGCCACCCATTGAAAAAAAAATGTATATTTATTATGTACTAATATATTACCAGTAAGAAAATCTAAAGCTAGGAATGGATGATTTTGATTTGTTATCAATGTAATTCTTTATCCATGGAATAACTTTACAATATATTTTAAAGTCAGGGACAATAAAAATCAATTTTCTGTAAGCTTCAATTCATTATAAGCCTTGGCTAAAGCATGTTTTACTGTTCATCATTAAGAGGTACATCCGCCGTATCATGTTACCATTTTTTTTTCTAATATTTCAGGTAAGATCGAGAACTACAAAAACCAAATGTTCAGATCATCGATTTTTTTTCAGCATTTATTCTTTTATACAATATTTCAACAAAGAGGTTCTAAGATAACACATGTTGTAAACTTTTCATATCAATTTTGCACACGGTTCCATTTCATTAAATAATATTATTTTTGAAATGCTTTAGTAATTGTATAATCTACCTACAACTTTCTCTTACTAAATTATATCAATTCAATGAAAGTTTTCAAAGTATTATCAAAGAAGAAAACACACACTTTGCAATTATCCCAGCTATTAAAGATTATATATGCCTTTAAATATAATATAGAAATCAACTTTAAAAACAATATATGAAATAAACTTACTGCTGAATCACTCTGTTTTCGAAGGAAAGCTCTGCGAAGTTGAACAAGATCTTCTAAAATGGAGACAATACTACTCCTTGATCGCGTCTCAAAATCATTGTCAACTTTTAGCATACCTTCCAACTGCGTTTTAATTGTTACTGAAAATTTCCGCACAGATTCCATGGAATCACAATTTAGCTAATACTTTATGGCTATTATCAGCAAAACTTCCCTATAATTTCCTCAATAATGTTTCCATCACAGTAAAATATACAGAGGCATGCTAGCTTTTTTCCTCTAGAATGCTCCAAAAGTAGCTCAATATAACATAGTTCTGTTCTGACAGTATTTCCAGTGAATTATTAAATCTCTGTTAAATTTTTCCACTCCATGACAATTAAATTTATCAACTCTCTAGTGAATTTTCAAAATCAATGTTTTTGTTCCATGATGAAGTGACAATTTACAGTTGAAATTCAATTTACATGGAAGTATTGTGAAATCATTTTGAATTGTGACACACATTAGTCCAGTGAGAGTGCTTTCTCTTCAAGCAACTGTTTTTTCTATCATCTGTCTATCACAAAAGAATTTTCTACAAGTCCTCATATAAAAAAAGTTGTACAAAATTACTGAGCTTTAATTGTTCCACATTTACCATATAACCAAGAGCATCGATGGGGCTTTGAATGAAGTTCAAAGAATCACAGAAAGTTGACCGTCACCATAGGGAATGGTACCAATTTGGTTATCCTGTATTCCACGAATGAGGGCTCGTAATTATCTTCAATATCAAACCCACCAAATCTTATAATACAATCCCCAGTGATGCTGTGACAGCCACCATCACACACAACAGCCTTGCCCAAAATCTGTCTTAACTAAATGAGCCCAAATGATGTTATGGACATGGTAAGATGTATGTAGCCTATATTTATCCAATAAAAAGCAAGCTGATCAGCCTGGGCTATTATACACGATGAGGAGTCCTTCCCAATTGGCTTAGTTTCTTAAAACCAATCACCTTCGTAACCTGAATGAGAATTCCATAGAATGTGGCCACTAATACATGAGTGCATGTGCATTATATTTTGTCCAAACGATTCTTCAAGCTCCATTTTTTAATACCTCAATCACCATGACTTTGAATTATAGTTTCTACATTCCTTCACATATATAAACACAAAAGAATTTCAACATTCTAAAGTCTTGGGTAAATATTTTGAGCATAAAAATGCCCTTGAGCCATGTACATGTCTGGTAAGTATTTTCAAATGTTTGCAACATATTGTTTAATTGGCAATTTGAAATTGCAAGTTCACCATGACAGGCAACAGAGGTCCAACATCCCAGTCGTGTGTCATTTAACGTACCAATATCTGAATAAAATCAGTAATTATTTTTCAAAAATATGGTGTCTCTTAAGAGCCAACCCCCAATTAATAAACCGTACATACTCGCCTATGAGTCAGTTTTTTTGGGAGTTAAATTTTGGTCCAAAATTCTATATCCCGCTTATAGGCAAGTCATAAATTTTAAGAGATTCATATTTTTCTGGAAATTGAAACATAGCATTTTATTTATTTTTCCGACAATTACTGAAGAACAAAGTCTATATATTAGGCCATAATAAATAAATTGCTAGATTCTCATCCGAATTTTTTTAAAAATCGAGGCGGGCGGGCGACTTTTATTTTATATTTTTTTCAATTTTGCAGATTTTTTAATGACTGGGGTCAATCGGTGTAATTTTATCTACAATTCCCGAATAAAAGTCATAGTAAAGGTTCAATTATCTCTTACTTCACATCATCACCAATCTTTTTCAACCAATGACCCTTGTTTAAATTATATACGCATGTATTACAGAAATTACCATCTTTTCAGCTGTCAAAATCATGTCAACTTTCCCTGGGTTTAAAACGAAAGTAGAATGGTAGATGAATACCGATCCCGATCAGAATTAAGACGAAGAAAAACAGAAATAAAAAAAATCAAGGCGGGGGTATAAAATCACGGTGGGCGGGGATGAGAATCTAGGAATATTTTTATTATGGCCTTATGTATAATTAATTATGCATTCAAAGATAATACAAAAAAAGTAATAGTTTTTAATAGTTTTATTTCTATCTTAAGTGTGCATTACTTAAGAAATAAAGTCCGCGTTTTCGTGAATGTTGCAGAATAACCTCCGAGGTGGAGAAATGTTGTTTGAAATATAAAAGCCGAGGCGTTAGCCGAGGCTTTTATATATCAAACAACATTTCGAGACCGAGGAGGTTATTCTGCATCATTCACGACAACAAGGACATTATTTCTATTCTACCAAGGGCGATAAATACGGCCGATTGTTTCCTCTATAGAGAAACGAATTAGGCCACCAATGTCTCGATTACGCTGTTCTATTTAACACCAGAGAGAAATTTTGTTGACTTACCTATATATGGAATGCAGACGATTTGAGCTTTCGTTGCATTAAAAATAGTCTTTTTAAATTACAAATTTGTTCGTAATATGTATTGATCAGTTAAAATGAATATACAAAAACAAAATCATGTTCTTGTTTTACTGCTAAAATCACGTTGTTTAATGTGTAGGGAGGTCCGTGGAATAGCCCCGCTTAGCTATAAAAACCGACATTCATCAGCAACTTGATGCAATTTACAGTGTTTATACTGCAAAAGACGACACATCGATGCGGTCTAAACAAGTATTTCATTCTACAGCCAAACATGCATTTGAATTGTTCAGATTTGATACGTGTTTCTGATCTGATAATTTTTTGATGACGTTCGTGATTTATTGGAGAATAATTTCCGGCGGCTTCCTTTGAAGTTTTCAATAACCGTGGTAGAATTACAGGTAACTCTCGATACCTTGAAGTCCGCGGGACCAAGGAAAAATTTCGAGAGATCAAGAGGTCGAGTTTTCAAGAGTCCGGAATTTTCCAGGTTTGTTTGACAGGTTTTAAAATTAGTCTTACCTGATGTAATGATTTTCATGCAGTGCTAACCTTTTACACATGGTACTGGTTTTTATAAAACAACGATATTCTTTCGTATTTTAGATGAAATTTATTAAACCGAGTAAGGAAAAAAATGTACATCATCAGTTCATATTTATTTATTTATTCTTTATGATACCAACATCATACTAAGCATTCGTTAGGCCTATATAGGAAAACAACATTTTACAGCGTTGCGTAGAACATAACATTGTGACTTTTCCAAACGTCATGTGCATTGAACGAAGTTATGTAAGTATTTGTCCAACAACAGTCGTCATATTGACTGTGTCTGAATTTTTATATTTCGTTAAACTTTGACATTGATTCGAAATAAAAATTAAATTTATTAAGTGTTTCATCTTGTAATCTGCAATTACAAGTTCTCAGCGACACTGCGTTTCTACATTTTCATATTTAGTCGATGATAATTATTTTAATAGCATATAGGCAACTTAAGATTAATTATAAATCCATTATCACCTTGCGGTGAAAGTGTCACCTGAATAAACATCCTGTTTTCACGAGACCCGCGTCTTCTGCCTGGGGTCATTAAATGTCCAGGTAAAGTTGCTAATTATGTAGTTTTGTATACACATAGCCACTTCTAGGTATCAAGGGTAAATTTCAATAGAATATGCATAGCGGGACTGCATTTTGACTTCGAGGGATCAAGAGTTTCGAGAGATCAAGAGTTCGAGAAATCAAGAGTAAATTTGCTTAATTATGTAGAGGAAAAATTCGAGACCGGAGACTCACTTCGAGCCATCAAGAACTTCGAGAGATTGCAGTTGTAAAAATAATAAAAAATAATACAAAATGTGTTTGTGAAACACTATGTGCCCGGGGGCAACAAAGATCGAAAAAAGCTATTTTTAGCATTAAGGTCACAGTCAAGATCACAAGGTCATTGACCTTGGTGTCATTTGAAAGAGCTTAATTAGCGGAGTGACATACCAATTATGAAGTCTCGATCTTTCATGGTTCAAAAGTTATGGCAAAGGTTAAAATTTGCAGAAAAAAGCTATTTTTAGCATATAGGCCATAGTCAAGGTCACAAGGTCATTGACCTTGGTGTCATTTGAAAGAGCTTAATTAGAGAAGTATGCATACCAAATATGAAGTCTCTATCTTTCATGGTTCAAAAGTTATGGAGAAAGTTAAAGTTCGGGACAAACAATCAAACAGACAGACAGACAGACAGACAGGACAAAAACAATATACGCCCTGGATCTATCAATCTGGGCGCATAAAAATACAACCGACTTATAAGTGAGTATATACAGTATCTGTTCTAGTCTTTTTTGTCAGTCTATATTAACAAGGGGTCAAAGGGATTTAATGGTCACCTGAATATAATGCAACAATGTAAAGGATCATTTAAATAATAATAAAAATAGGCTGGAAAGAAGAGAAATCGGATGATCAAAGATAAAAAAAATAGTATGCTCATCAGTAACAACTTAGAAACTTGCCTGTATATGACAACTCTACCTACTTGAGTTTCAAACTGCTTTAGACCATCAACAATTTGTCAAAGAATTTGAATTTAAATCAAAGTACTCAGAAGTACAGAGAGCCGGGCTCATTTACAGAGTAGAATGGATTTCTTACATGAATCACGTTTATATTCTGATGAAAAAATTATTTTAAAACTATCAATATAAAAGATAAGACACTGACAGTTAGTTTTTCAATCCTAATACCACGGTCAGATTTTGTCAGAATCAGAATTAATCTGGTACCGCAGCTGAATGTAAACAAACAGGCCAGTCTGGTTCCCTCTCCTGCTTTACCTCGTATGTGTAGAGAACTACGGTAACACTGATTATCAAAAATCCTTACGCTAATGAACTATGTTCTTTGACTTATGAAGTTTTCAAAGTCATTACTACAAATGTTTATTTTATATAGATAAAACTTCGTTTTATTTTTGTTGCTTTATTTAGCGTTTGTATTTTATCTCAAAAGTGGTTGAAAGTAAGAACTATATTTTTGCACGTAACTTTAAAATGGCGACTGTTGGGTTAACATCCTGCCTTGAACAGGATCACATAAGCCAGCAATTGCTCTTTGAGCAATAAGCCCGGCTAAAAATGGTGAAAAAAACTGATCAGATATATAATAACCAATAAACATTATTTACATAACAACCAATATCATAATTTTTTGATAAGATGGAATTCATTTGCAGATTTCATCAGTCAATGACTTTCACAGTTGTGCATTAAATCGTCATCAATCTTCAGATTGCTTCACATATTTTCTTTATTTACCAATATGCTTTCTTTACCAATTTTAACAAGGAGTGTGTGGACAAGAAATATTCTGCCACGGAATACACTCCTCATCCAATAACAAATTCCGGGTAGTGAACTCTTTTCATCCCATTAATACTATACAACTACAAGCAAAGCAAACATGGATCTCTAAAAACATCGGAGGTTTATAAGGATCAGGTACCATGGAGGAATGAGCATCCCCTGTCAACTGGTCACACCAGCTTAAGCTGGAACCTTGTCACCATTGGGGAAAATGGTGGTTCCAACTAGCAAACCAAGGACATTCTTTTTAGTGCTAAGTTTTATCAAAGACAGGCAGGCATTTATATGAAAATAAAGTCAGTTCATTTTCTCAAATTTTGAGATCTTTCAAAATCCATTATTAAAGATGTAAATTTCATTATATTTAACCTCTACAAGACTCAAAATGAATTCACTATATCTGTACATTTGTTACATCGGAGTTCATTATAACCGTAAAATTTAACAAAGCATTGTTAAGAAGTCTGCCAGGGCCCCCCAAAAACTTTGCAATATCCTAATGTTTGTACTAAACCAGTTAACTGTAATTGTTATGATCCTTCTCATGATCTAAAAGAGGGAAAAAAATCTGTAGACAAATTAGTGTGTAAATAATATGGCTTAACATTTAGTATGAAAAACATCCATCATCATTCAACTTAATGATAGATTGTATTTGCTTACAAGGTCATTACCATATCAACCACAGACCTTGTGAAATATTGACTTAATTTAGCCCATTGACATTCTTGTATCATCAACTTGTTTGTCAAATGCTTGCCTTTTTATAGGAATTGTTCATACATTATAAGCATATCAAATCAACTCAGACATGTAAACTTGACAAAAGTATATTACTATATATCGTTAAGTAAAGAAAGTTGATGACAGACCCGTTAGTCATCATGTTTATATAAGGGCTTATTGTTAGGTCACCATTAGTGTTTTTTTATGGTAAAATATCAAAATATGAAACAGTTGTGTCAGACTGTGTGGATCTTTTATTTCAAGTTCACTGGGATACACTAAGTTGTCATATGAATGGAAGTAACTATTGTTTATTGATAATATAGTGTCAACATATATCTCAGCATTAAGTTGAAGGCAATAGCAAATGTTTCATTCTTCTCCTGTATCAATTTTCTGAATAAATTCTGCTTTATATGAATACCAAACAGAATGATACCTTTAGCCCAATGAAACAGAGTCCGGAAAAATAAGACTGGAGTCAATCAGAAGGAAAGAATGTCTTAGCTTTTTAACTGGTTAAATAGCTTGATGAAAATCCTGACTTGCAAAAGAGCATATCATTCTATAATTCAAGGCAGATTCACATTGATCTCCATGCAAATTACATCATTTTCAGGACAAACTTAAACTCACCCACCCCCACACACAAGCAAATATCACTTTATCCCCCCCCCAACTCTGTTGCAAGGGATAATAATGTTTTCTTGGTCCCTTTATGGACTTCCATGTAAAATTAATATGCAACATTTCAACAGATTGATTTATAATTAAGCTTTCTTTTTGAAATTGATTTCCAAAAGACAATTTTCATATTTGTCCAGTTTGCTTCTGATTTGCTCAAATAAACAGATAAAATCAATTAAACCTCATCTTCTTGACAATCCCACACTGCCATTTTTCCAGTTCTGGATGTGTCATTAATCTCCAGAGGTATTACCCACCAAAATTCGATTATCAGGGGATTCTCACTATTTTTCATATACAGTTGAATTCTATGGTCACTTAAGGAGGCTCTCTACTCCATTACTTTTCCAGGGGATTATTTTAAGTAGTTCAGGTTAGCATCACGACAGCTAGTTCTCTCTCCATCACCCTTTTCCATGATATCATTAGTAAAACTTCTATTTATTATCAGGCCTCAGTGGCTCTAACGTCAGCCACAAAAACAAAGAAAAACGGTGATCAACAAAAATGAGTTCACTTGTTTGTATCCATCTCTTTAATTGTGCCTTTACATTCAAATACATGTCAGAAACTTCATATCTTCATGTTTAAAATAAAAACTCAGGAAGCTACATGTTTTAGAATAAAGATTAACAAGGACTAGGAAAGAAAGCAGTATACCAGTTTTAAAAAATGATATCGATCAACTTAATTCCAAAACCTCAAGATTTCAGGGTGGGAAAATAGTTTGGTAGCTGATGACTTTAAATGTCTTCTGATATTACTTATTCAATTCAAAGAGTTAAAGATTTTATTTTATTAGGTTGATTATGCAAGCTTATGTGCATGTAAAGCTTATGATCAAAGCTCTAGATGACATTTTCATTTTTAATCGTACCAAGAAGGAACTTTGGCTTAATAAATGCGATTACCCTATCCTCTATTTTTCCCTATACAGAACTTTGACTCTGGGGTCTTGGAAATTGAACCTAAGGACAACAGACTTTTACTAACTAATTACAACACCGATGGATAGCATCTTATTCTACAACTTCACTTGATTCCATTTGTCACCTAAAGTATGAATTCCTGGGAAAATCATTAAATCCTTGTTGAGAATTTGACATTCCGGGAGGAAAATATCTTGGAAGTTCATTGGCATTCATGACCATTCACAATTGATGATCAAACGCTGACTAGGAAGAATACGCTAATGATGACAATGATGTGCAAGACTTGTATTCATCAAAGGCATACAATGAAATTAACTAGGTACTTCCAATGATATCAAATGATCAAAAATCAATAACAGGAGGCCAGTGGGCCACAGAACTCACCAGAATCACATCCAGATTCATCAGCGTTTTTGTTAAGATAAAAACTATGAAGATCCCAAAAACAATGTACTGCTTTCTAAGAGCAGGTGATAAAAAGAGAAAGTCAAGACACAAGTTATAAGATTAAAACAATCAGAAGATATTCAAATCATTTCATCAGTCAAGATGTCATCAAACATTTAAGTATCCCCTCTTAACTTTAAATAGATGAACATGATGAACATCTGCCACAAATTGGACATTATACATATATCACATGGCTTCGAGGGTGACATACCAGAATATTTGCCCCTTGGTGACAGGAAAGGCCTGGAGTGTTATGTCACCCGATGCCGAAAAAATTAATTAATTTTAATAAAAAAAAAATTTTAATCATTCAAAATCGTTAAAATTTACACAAATAATCCAAAAATGCCTTCTTGAAATTAAGAAATATGCTGTGTTGTTTACTTTTGCTTAGCAACCGACGTCATAAAATCTCGAACCCGAACTAAATTGCGTAATGTAAAAACATATGAATGTGATCGAAAGGGTGGCATAACTGTTTCCGTCG
The DNA here is from genome assembly GCF_032062105.1 of Saccostrea cuccullata. Lineage (NCBI taxonomy): Eukaryota > Metazoa > Mollusca > Bivalvia > Ostreida > Ostreidae > Saccostrea > Saccostrea cuccullata. The sequence continues at coordinate 224,881 of NW_026931879.1, forward strand.
GGGGTGACATAACTGTTTCTGGCATGACATAACTGTTTCCGATGTGACTAAGCATTTTTCAGGGTTTATAGCGAAACTTATTACATTTGTGATATAATAAGAAAACCTATTCCAAAATGTTATATTATATAAATGGTGCCTGTTTTGGAGGGTAACAGTTGAAATTGACACCCCAAGGAAAACCATTGTCAACCGACGTGTCAGCGGAGGTTGACAATAGTTTTCCGAGGGGTGTCAATTTCAACTGTTACCCTCCAAAACAGGCACCATTTATTTTATTATACTGAATGTCTTCTTGATTTAAGATGTCAGAAAAAAAATCGTTGATCGTCTTTAATTACGTTCATGTTTAGAAAGCTTTCAAACTCCACGCTACTACGAAAAAGATTTACTGACCTCTTTATTGTTTATTTGATACTCTAAGAGTCCTTTCTCATCTAAAGTTTCGTTATTTCTGCACTCGCAAGCATGTTTCGTCTGTCGTTTGTTGTTTTCAAGTAAGCTACATCGGACGCAAGCTTTTATTGACGTCAAGTTTATTCCGGTTCTTTGAAGCACACAACTGACCTTTTGAGAATTCTACGGTGAACCGTACGTGCATAATTTCCATAAAGCCCAATTAATAGACTGCTAATTATGCCTGTATTGACATTTCCTAGAAAATCTCTAAAATTTCATTATAATCTTTAACTTAGAAATTCCCTCCTTATAACACTTTTTTCCAAGAATGCAATTGCTCATTTAAAACGAGAAATGAAATGGTACTTAAAACATAATAAATTCACTTCAATACCTTTGAGAATTTTCACTTAATGCCAAAATTAATAGAACTTCAACTAATTTCAACACTTTTATTCAATGCATGTATCTGACCTTTGATATTTAAATTCAAAATTTAACAAGAGGCCCATGTGCCACATTATGCTTACCTGAGTAACTTTGGCCATGCTGTTCTTCACTAGATATTGATTCCTTTTGTAATACCCCCCCCAGGGGTCATGATTTGAAAATTTAATTTAGAATCTACAATATCCCAGGATTCTTCTACATAAGTATAAGCCTTCCTGAGAAGATTTTTTATGTAAAACTTGGATTCTCAATGGTGGCCATAACCTACCCCCAAGGGTCATGATTTGAACAATTTAATGATGCAATATCAGAGCTGCCAACATTCTGAAATGAAAAATAGTAAGGCGGGGTCCAGGGACCGCTTAGGCCCTATGTCGCTGAAGATGTTTTGTAAATGGACATGCAATCGGAACAATTTGAGGCACTTTTCCATTTTATTTATTTTAAAACATTGACATGAATGCAATCGGCCATCTGAAACCGAAACAACGATTATACAAGCAAGGGTTGTAAGGATTATGAAAATTTAATTATAATAGTAGAAACCAGTTATGAAAATTCCGGTATTGTAAACTTTGACCAAAAAAATCGAAATCGTAAAAATCTAGAGAGAAATCGTAAGGCGTATTTGGGGTGCTAATTTCGTAAGACTTACACCAAAGTCGTAAGGGTTAATGGCAGCTCTGCAATATGTTTCAAATAATATTTTCTGACTTAACATAAAAAAATTTAATGGATATATTATTTAGCTTTGCTTTTCTTCTTTATGTACATATGTGCAAGAGCCAAGACATTTAGTGTTGTACTTGAATTAGCAAAAGTTTCTTCCCACCTGATGCATTAAAAAGAATACACAGCCAAATGTAATATATTTACAGTAATTAGCTTTTCTAATATTCAATTCATCAGCAATCAAGTCCATGCATTATCAAAAAGTGCTTTGGACCTTCCCAAAAGTACAAAAGAGTGACTTGTAAAGGTATTTATTTACCAGCCCACATCATCTGCTTTCAACATCCAGGCAGGGCTTCACACATTAGGTACTATAAAACTTACATGCAGTGAAAACACTGAGGTTCAACAACCTCTAAAACAATTCAAAAACTTTTATATGATGTAGAAATTTACATATCATGACTAAGAATGCTCAAAACAAACTAGAAATATGTCCATAGGACATGAATGCCCTGCCAAGAGAATATTAGCAATGCAACATTTAAATTTGTATTAGTGTATGAAATTTGATGAGAATATTTTGAATAGTGATGCCGTTGAATTGCTTAAATTAGTATGTATCAGCATATGAATTTGACACTAATTTCAGAAAAGTGAGGTCAAGGTCAAAGGAAAGGTCAAGGTCAAAATGTTGATGCAGTTGAAAAACTCTCATCAGTATGTATCAGCATATAAAGTTGAAAAAATATTATGAATAGTTCTTTAAAACTGACTTAAACACAATTTGATAAAAAATGAGGTCAAGGTCAAATGAAAGTTCAAGGTTTAAAATGTTGAGGCAGTTGAATTGCTTACATCAGTATGTATCAGCAATTGAGTTTGACACTAATTTAGGAAAAGTGAGGTCAAGGTCAAAGGAAAGGTCAAGGTCAAAAATGGTGAAGCAGTTGAAAAGCTCTCTTCGATATGTATCAACATATGAAGTTTGATAATACTATCTTGAATGGTATGTTTAAAACTGAGCTAAACACTAATATTAGAAAAGTGAAGCCAAGGTCAAAGGAAAGGTCCAGGTAAAAAAAATGTTGATGCAGTTGTATAGCACTCATCAATATCTATAAAATGCTGATGAAATATCTTGGATAGTTTCTTTATAACTGGGCTAAACACTAATTTAAGAAAAGGAAAGGTCAAGGTCAAAAATGGTGATGTAGTTGAATAGCTCTTTTCAGTATGTATCAACATATAAAGTTTAATAACACTATCCTGAATGGTATCTTTAAAACTGAGCTAAACACTAATTTTAGAAAAGTGAGGTCAAGGTCAAAGGAAAGGCCAAGGTCAAAAAATGTTGATGAAGTTGTATAGCTCTCATCAATGTCTATCAGCGTATGAAGATTGATGAAAATATATTACATAGTTTCTATAAAACTGAGCTTTGAACAGAGCTAAACGCAAAGTGTGACGAAAGGACAGACAGAAGGACAGAAGGATGGAAGATCTGATGGACATGACAAACACTATATGCCCTATTCATGGCAGGGAATAAAAATATGCTTGATTTAATAAGAGGGAAAACCAGTACTGGTTTCTTACCTCTAGAGATGGAAAACTTTGTGAGAACAAAGTTAGGGCCATCAAAGGTCACCTGTAATTTGTAACTGATCAGGTGTATAAAAGGCATATTTTTCATATACAAAGATAATATTTTAAAAATATGACCCGAAATTTTTTTTATTATTATATGTTATATTTTACCACAATTTACTTATCTTCAAAGTTAAATTATTCTTTAAAACTGGTATCTAATGATAAATATTTGGCTGAGAGGATCTCACTAAGGCATGCTACAGGAAATGTCAACAAATGTACCTGAACTTCTGTCAAAAGATTCAAATATAATGCTGCATAAAAGGAAGGTGGCACCTGGACAAATTTTAGAATTATTAATCTTAAAAACAGACAGACAGACAAAGCAATACCTTCAATACATGTATAACCTAAAAATCTATAGGATACAGGATTTGCAGAGTTCTAATTAGTATAAAACCAAATACCCATCATAAAATGAATATTTATCTCTTCCTGAGCATCCAACATCATCAATTCTAGGCATCTTACACTTAATATAAAATTCTGTTTAAAAAAATTGAAAAAATCTCAAAAATATCAAGTGTGATTAATATTTATCAAATAAATGTCGGATACACCTGAGACAATTATAGAATTTTATTTACAGAATGTCCTTGACCTATTAATAGAAACAAAAAGTAAGTTGCGCTTTTAGTACGGTACCTGAAAAAGATTCACAAATCATTTACTTACATATATTGGTGCCTGAACAACACTATCCCAAAAAAATTTCATGTCCAGTGTCTCAGGATAAAGAATCTAATCATCTTCAGATGTTCTTTACAGAGGCTGAAGAGTAAGTCGCTTCACTAACACATCATAATCACATATGACTATCTGCAGGTAATCCTAACACATGCTGGATAAGTAATAATATGTCGTGACTACCGCTAACAGTATTCTATCTTTTAATATATATTTGTTTGAGATAATTCCATCTTTGTAAAGGAATGGGGACTAATCATTCATAATCAAGATAATATTATTAATCATACTTTGTCATACCCCATAAAAAAGGAATTTTGGAAGTTCTACGGAATGCTAACCTCATTTGACCTGGATTGCAGACAAGGTCAGGCGAATAGTCAGAATGGAAAAGACATGTACACAGAGAAGGCAAGGGGTCTAAGGGCTGCCACAAGTCCCTTAGGGGTCTAGGACAAAGCTTCAAGAAGTTCCTGGGTTTTTCCAAGTATTTCATTTTCCTGGGGGAAAATTGTGCTAATTCCCTTTTCTTTACAGTATAACAGTTTTATTAATTAACGCAAAGATAATATTGGATTACTTCACTAAGCAACATGTATAAGAAATGTAATTAACAAACAAGAGGCCCAAGGGCCTTAACGGTCACCTGAGTTTAAAACAACAATCCATAGAGTATAAAGCTAACTGATAAAAGAAGCTTTGTTGCCCACAAGCAAGAGAAAAAGGGTGATATTGATCATCAAAATAATTGGTCTAGTATTCAGTTACAATTGATAAATTAAGATTGTATGTTGTTTTAACGTCCCTCTCAAGAATTTTCACTCATATGGAGACACCACCACTTGCCGGCGTAGAGATACAAATTTTTTCCTATACTCGGCACTCAGGACCATTGAGCAGTGATGGATCTTTTTCGTGCCAGCACCTACTGCGACACAGGACCTTGGTTTATACGGACTCATCCAAAGGACTTGTCTCCACATCCCACAGTAGAATTTGAACCCGCGACGTAAGGATTGACTACTTACTTCATGACTCTAGGGCAGATGCTCTAACCACTGCGCCAAGCAGGCAACAATAAATTAAGAAATAATTAGTCTAGTTTCCCATTTAGTTTTTTTTCTGTTAAGTTTTTTTTGGTATACTGGCCCCTCCCTTCCCCCAGGGGTCATGATTTGAACAATCTTGAATCCACACTACTGACTATTACTTTTTGTTAAAAAGAATTTCATATTCGTGTAATAATGCAAGGCAGTGTGCTGGCAAAAATTTCATACTCATGTGTATTAGTATTCCTAAAGATTTTATAGAGCAGTAACAACAACTGAATATTCTGTCTCGCTAATAAAAAGTCAGTGACTATTTCGTGAAAATAAGGTGTCACAAAAATTGAATGATCTACATTTCTACAGTGTGTCTGAAGATCTTTCTGTATTAAAATGACTATCAGGTAATAATGGCTTCATTGTTTATGAGAAGATTTTTTAATAATCTTTCTAACTAAAACTTTGATAACCTAGGCCTAAGAAGTGGTCAAAATTAAATTTTGTTTGCAGATGCTTTCATACACAACAAATCATGGCTTTGCTATTTTTGAGAAGATGATTTTTCTTATGTATTCATATGTCAAAAATCATCTGTATTCATATGTCAATCTTTGATCATCCATTGTCACCCCACCCTATCTTCAAAGTCATGACTTGAATTTCTATTACCTGAGGATGCTTCTTTGTAAATATAACCAATCATGGCCTTGCTGTTCTTCAGAAAAATGTATTCCCATGTAAAACTTTCATTGAATTGTGGCAGCACCTTACCCCAGGGATAAAAGATTTGAACAAACTTTAAAATATTACTCCTGTGTATTCATATGTAAAATTTTGATCATCCATTGTGGCCCCAGGGGAAAACCTCTTTTAACTTGAATCTACACTACCTGAGGATGAATTGGAATCCATATATATATATAAAGTTTCATTTCTTGGCCCAGTGGTTCTTGAAAAGAAGATTTTTTTTAAAGATGCCATGAATTTGTCACTAATTCTTAATTATGTCACCTTGGAAGAATGTTTGGCCCTTCATTTGAAAAAAAAAATTGAATAATCTTTACCCAAGGACACTTTGTGTCAAGTTTGGTTGAACTTGGCCCAGTGGTAGAAAATAGGAAAAGTTTTTCCACAACACACACTAGGGCTGGGTATTGAAAGAAATTTTTCGATACGATACATATTGCAATACAGAGGTGCGATATGCGATACATATTGCCGATACAGACAAATGAGAAAACACTACTTTTTGCATGTTTTTTTTAAAGAGGTGATAGTATTTTTTGATTGCATAAATTTACAAAAATAAAACATTTTAAATCCTTGTTGCTTTTTGAATGGACAAGTGTATGAAAGATTAATGTTATTTGCCCATATTTTTTTGAGAAAAATCAAATTTCGATCCAGTTAGTCAGGTATCAGACAAGCCCTTGTGCATGTCAATTTTTGGTGATAAATCTACTCGTCTTCAGAAGCCACAAACGACATTGACCCGTTTGTCTGTGTTGATACTTCACTTGACGTCGTATTCGTGGAAGTAATGGCAGATAAAATATTTTACCAAATTGTTTTGAGTTAAAATAAACTATGACTTAAAAAATTCTGATTGATATCTTCTTGGATCACCATGTGACACGCCATTTTGACCGGAAGAAGATTTTTTAGCAAAAAGGTCAATGTCGCGATGCCGGCTGAGATGGGTAATAATATATAGGCTTGTTGTTCCAACAGAACTTAATTCTTGTTGACAAATATAATTACATTTTGCCTTTTTGCTGCTAACTTTTACGTAGGCGATCCTTCACTTTTGACATGTTTACATGCGTTTAAAATTTTAAATAAGTCGTTCGTAATATAAGTCACCTTGACGTTTTTCTTTCTCTTAATTAAACGTTGTTTTCAATACGCAAGCATCTCTGTATCGGTTATCGTATTGCTAAAAAGTATCGATATATACCGATTACCGATATATTGATCCAGCATACATGTTAACTCTACCGATTTAGGCGGGAGTCTACCGCTTTTTCATTCTATCTCCCGCCTACCGATTTAATGCAGAAATCTACCGCTTTTCTACAAAAGCTTCGTGTAAAGTATTTTTGGTTCGCTTGGGTATCCATTTTTGAAGCCACTCTCATAAAATCTCGCTAGATATCGCGTGATTTGACTCGGAATCATACAAACGCTTTTTTGTACTTAGATTTCAAGCACGGATTTGACAACGACAACAACACAAGACTACCAGTGATTACATTGGTTACGATAAATTAATCAACATTCCTGCCATGAAAAAGGAGATACAGCTTTTAAGAATAAGATGAAAACATTTGACAGCATTTTTATCAATAAAGTCAATAGAAATCACTCGATTGACCAAGCCATGTTGCACATCTCTACTTTCGTTTTCGATCATCGCGGGAAATCTGATTTATATTATATGTCTCTGATATAACGAAAGATAGGAACTTGTTTTAGATCTAGATTAAACCATTTTATCATTTGTTTTGTTTAAAAACTGAATGAATATTTTGAATTTTTGCTTCTAGGCTAAATCAGCAAAGATCACTCTTCACAAGGCTAAGTAAAGTAAAGTATAGCCAATCCAAGCAAAATGATGAGCATGACAAATATTTGAATTTGTACAATTTATGTCAAATTTAAGGTGTTTCTGTCTTCTTCTTTGCTGTTGATATTTAAGATTAATTAGTGTAGGTACCGGATTTCATTTAAGGCTTATAATATACATGTATATTACATGAAAGATATCGATAATCCAAGCGTTAAACAACACGCGCGCAATGCTACCGCTTTTGAGGTCTGAATCTCCCTATTTTTCATCACAATAGGTTAACATGTATGGATCCAGCCCTAACACACACACACACTGACGGACAAATAAGATAACAATAGATCACCTGAATTACTCAGGTGACCCACAAATATGTTATTTACTCCTGCACTACTGTATTCAGTCGCAAGTGTTCAACAATGTAATTGAAATTCATTTTCTCAAAGATCTTTAAAAAAAGTATCAATGTGTTGTTGAACATTTAAAAATTAATTAATAACAAGCTGATTGGTCAGGACTTTTAAACATATCTAAAAAAAATTATTTAGTTGAAAATTTCAGATTTTCTAAATTGCATATAATTTGATGAACATATGACACAAAATTATAGATTTGAATCTCTCACTCTCTCTCTCCCTCTTTATTGTAAATTCTTTTCCTTTTTTTTTGGAAGGGGGGGGGGAATGGTGTGTAGCATATGCATACTGAGGTGAAGGAAACTACGCACCTAAAGGTTACTGAACAGTAAAGCAGATTAGATGCCACTTATACACACAGTCAGGTAAAGAGACATAACTCTTTGTAGGTACTTCGGTCTTGAAGTGTTTAAGGACATTGGCACGGTTCCTGGCTTTAGTATAGATATTTTCAAGAACTTCTGAACAGGTTTAATGGTACCAAACATGTTTAATTCTGGTTCGTTTAACCCACCAAGCCAGCCTTCCATTTTAGATTTATAGTCAAATCAATGCTTTCACAATTCTCAATGCATTCCCTATGTAAAATGTTGATAAAAAGAACCTACATTATTTTTAACCATACAATTTCTCTAAAACCCATTTATTTCATAGACATTTTGAATAAAATAGATTGTTGTATCCTATGACATGCATATATTTTGGCTTAAAATGCAAATACAGAAACAAGACACAGAAATTCCAGCACTGATCTTTAATTTGAGTTACTTCCCTTAATATCCAATTATTATTCATTATGATCATGACTTCAATCTATCATGTAATTTACGTTATTGGAAACAAATTGTCATAAATATATTTACATGGATTTATCAAACTTTTATTAGTAGTCTCTCTAGTGCCTCCTTCACATGACCTACAGAAATGTCCTTATGAGGATACCAGCCTAGCTTTCACCACTTTCAGCATATGTGGCATCTTTGCCCTTCCCAGGATAGCTATGGTAAATGACGGCCTGTTGACTGTCTGCTGCCCCTTTAGTTTACACAATGTACAACAAAGCCATCACTGCTTCTCTTTCTTGCATTATAGTTGATTATATCCGTTAAACACGTGTTTTTGTTTACCTCTGTAAACGTTTTATTTATTTACACCGCCTAGAGAATTCCAAACAGGAGATCACTCTCAATGACTGTTTTTATAAATGGAAAAAACCTATATGTATTAAACCTTTATTCTCCAGAAACCCTGCCTTGCCAATGACCTTAAGTATATGCAGTTTTGTTTCTCCTAAACTTAAAACCAAGTTTTTTAATCTGTAAATCTTGTAATGATGGAAGAGTCACTAAGATGTAATGATGGTAAACCAACTTTTAAGAATCATTTTAATATCGATTAATTTTCGGATCAAGGCTTTTTTGGATCTGTTGTTAATAGGCACAGAGACTATAAAGACTGGTTCGCGGCGAGAAATATTCGCGATAGATCGAATCAATCTTCAAAATATTGAAAATTCTGTGTTCTTTCGATACAAAATATAGATTTCTTATTGCTTTAACAATTTTTTTTGCTGCTCCATTATATATGTTTCATTGATTTTTATAGCACTTCACACATTATCTTTGGAGTGGTAAATGGTATAGCACAAATAATCCAATTATGATAAAATTATCAATATATATGTATAGTTCTCACCAGACAAAATGTCCTAGTTAAGGCAGTACAAAATACAGATAGAACAAATTTTCTAAAAATTTATATAACTTATCAAAAAAATTAATAAATAGTTTCTAAGATACAAAATTTCTCTTCATGTGTAATAAATAAAAGAATTCAGCCACACACTTTTTTTGTCCACAAAGTTTTGAAATAAAGTGTATCAGAACCTCATAACCTTACAAACTTCAAAGAGGAAGTTTTTGGGGAAAAACAATATATTTCTTCAAAATCAGTATGTTATTGTTATAAAATAAAAATTTGGAATAGCATTATTTAAAGTTGAATACATATTATAACTAATTTCAGAGTAACAAAAATTACTTGGTTAGTAGATATATAATTTTTTTTGCTTAAAAAAGGTGTGAAAGTACATACAAAAAAAAAATGTGCATACGATTGAATTTTGATTTTTTTGGCCTGAGAAACTATTGATTAATTTTTTTTGGCCTAAGATACAAAATTTCTTTTTATGTGTAATAAATAAAAGAATTCAGCCACACACTTTTTTGTCCACAAATTGCGAACCAATAATTTGTTTTCAAAGAGGAAGATCAACATCAGAATGTGTATTGTTTAAACATAACTATTAGACATATTACAAATGTTTGTAATGCTATATTTAAAGTTCACATTTTTTTTAAATTATTATCTATAAATAAATGGAAAAAATACAGAAATCATAACTTTATCAGTGAACTGCAAATTCACACATAAAAATATAAAGAAGTATCTTGGTAATACAAGTAATTAAAGACTTTTAAAAACTGTTTAAAGTCAGCTAAGCAGAGTAAATTGAGCATATACAGGGGATGGTTAATGTCTCCCCAGCGGATAACAACTTCCGTTCCTTCTGCTTCGCTAGTGTGATCATTGCAAAGATACGAAGCACATTGATTAAAGTGTCTTCCCAAACAAAAAAGGCAAATCATATATAATTATTGGTGTATCAATTTAATGTCTTTTGTGTGTGTGTGTGTGTGTGAGTATTTTTTTTTAAATAAATAAATTAAGTACAATAAATAATTTTCGAAAAGTAATGGGCGCACTAATGAAATTTTTAAATGTTTATTCACATATTTAAGTAAAATGTTTTTGATAATATATAAAAAACAAAACATTGTGGAATGTAACACAGGCTGAACTGAGACGGTAAAAATAGCATGTTTATATTAGAGTACTTGTATTCGTAATAAAAGTTTTCAATATATAAGATTAGGATGAAAATTATCCTAACATCTCAAGTAATCGATTATAAAAATTCAAGGCATTTGACATTTTTAGTTTAAACATGGGAAACCATAAACACAATTACAAATGTGTGTGATGCTATGTTTAAAGGTCACATTTTTTAAAGTAAGTCATATTGATATGAGTATAAATGATTACATTGTGGTGAAAAAATAGAATAAACATAACTTTATCAGTGAACTGCAAATTCACACATAAATATGCTCCAAAATGAATGTATTAATAACTCTTATAGATTCGACCGTCGATGTGAGATTCTCTTTTGTTGAATGATGGTGAAACATGTGGTACATTGACTAATAAATAGGGGAGGTCGCATGAGTGTGCCACATTGGTTTCTTAACTGGTTATAGTCTCACATATGTAAATCAATAAAATTTCTAAATTTAAGTTGGGCTTATCCAACCACAAAGATGAAATGTGACTGTTTAAGGGCACTTTGACGTTATCATCCGTGCGCCGTAGGGCGATCTCTCCCCACTACCATATCATAAAATAAATAATTTGTGTTAACATATATTTTTGAAATTTGCTATGTATATTCATAATTTTCCTTCCAAAATTAAAAATAGATTAAATAATATGATGCAGACTGTCTACAAACATTATAGTATGTACTTGTATACTATAAACCAGTAAATATTGCTAAGTGCTGTATTGTAGGAAATAAATTAAATATATAGATGAAATAAGAAACATTTATTTACAGCAATAATCCACAATACTTTTTTTATGTATTAAAGTTTCATGTAAGCCATATCATATATTTCAATTCCTTTTGAAACTTTATAAATATATTTACACTAGCTGTATTTTCCTTTGTTGTTTGGGATGGAAATGAATATTATAATGGAAACTATTTGTGACAGAGTAATTTACTATCTTTACACTAGTTAGTCTAAGAAGTCAGAATTATCTTATTCTACTAAATACTAATGTAATTTAATCAAATGTCTCTCAAAACTGTAATGGATGCAGTGTGGAAAGGGGAGCAACTCCAGTAGGTTTTTCACAGCAAGATAATCAATTACCATTTAATAAAGATACTTTTACCTGATATTCAAGTTGAATCTATAATTATTAGTACACAATGCCTAAAATAAAGAAGTCCTTCCTGTACAAGTTCCTGTTAACCATAAAACAATAAAAATTAATAATACATGTACAGTAATAGGCAAGTAAAAATGAGGGAGAGATCGATCAGGTTTATTTTTATCTTGCATAATTTTGATTACTTCCTGGTTTCATTAACCTAAGCCTATAGAAAAATGAGGACTTTTGGCTAAAGTACAAATTCTCCACTGTATATAATTTGTTAAAAACAGATAGTTTTGAAGCACTTTAAAGTCATATGGAAGAACATGCACTTCTGAACCTCGAAATTTCATTGTCGGCTAGTATAAAAAGTACATTGTCTACTAAAATTCATACATTGTATCCCAATCCACAAGAATGACCAAAAAAAATCCTTTAAACACACATTTAAATCAACCACTCATACCAACATCACATGGTTTCAATGTCAGGTTACAATGAGCCAGAAATATTCAAGGCCATTTGACTGAATTAAATTCAAACCGAGATTAAAAAGTTTACTATGTAACCAAAAAATTCATGCAACATCATATTTTAGTGAACTTACACAGAATTTGCAGTTTTAAATGTGACAGGCTTTATAAAAGAGAAAGTAAACATGATGTTAAGAAGAAATAGATAAACGCTATTGTTAAACAAATGGAATAGACTAATTACGGGACTCAATAATTCCAAGATCGAACTTCCAAATAAATCATTATGGAATGAAAAAAAGTGTAGTACAGAGTATATACATGTATAAGTAACATGAAAAGCATAACCAAGTAGTACATACAGCTAACATATTAAATACAACATCCAACGACTACGAAAATTGCATGAAGCAAATGTCAAAGTAACTCATGAAACAAACTTACAGATCTACATAACGTCGTAGTCCATCTACTACACTGTGACCATCACCAAAGAAGACACTATAATATTGCAGTCACTAAATGTCTGTAAGATAATTAAATATTCCAAATTCCCTGGGTGTTCAACCCTTAGGTTATATAAGACAATTCCTCCCAATGGAAATCAACCCAACTACTCTTTTTCTCCAAGATTGTCCTACATATATATATTTTTTTAGATGTTTACTTGTTAGTTTTTAATTAATGTGGCATATTGTTACAGCACTATTAGACAAAACAATATGACTGTCATTTATCTTCAAGAATTCAACAGAAGTCTGGAGGATTCTCAGTTTTTGGGTAACACATTATTGATTTCATTAATTTACTAGAATGTACAGCTTTAAAGCGTCAGAGTTCCAAGGAGGGGATCAGCCCACACATCAAACTTCAGCATGGGAAAATCAATTTAAAACTCAAAGATTGATGTGACCTAGGACAATTAATGTATTTTGTAGCCTTTGTAGTAAGTGTGATATGACTTTGTACAAGTTATATTCATCAATATTGAATACATGTACTATTAGTGAAAGATATAAACTTACACAGCTATACATGTACACATAGGTAAATTAGTATAAAATTTTCATTATAGGAAATCAATTCTAAATCTATGTACAACATTCAATCCCCTAAAACACACGAAAACCCTTGTCTCGGTGTGATGGAATACAGATCGAGCCACACTTTGAATACTATAAACACCAAAACATTTCTCATTTAGCTTAATTTAATTTTAAAATTTGAATAAACTAGAAATATGTCCATAGGACATGAATGCCCTGCCAAGGGTATATTAGTAATGTAACAGGAAAATTTGTATTGGTGTAAGAAATTTGATCAGAATATCTTGAACAGTGATGCAGTTGAATTGCTTACATCAGTATATATCAGCATATGAAGTTTGACGATAATTTCATTAAAATGAGGTCAAGTTCAAAGGAAATGCCAAAGTCAAAAACTGTTGATGCAGTTGAAAAGCTCTCATCAGTATGTATCAGTATATGAAGTTGAAAAAGTATCATAAATGGTTTCTTTAAAATTCACTTAAACACAAATTGATAAAAGTGAGGTCAATGTCAAAGCAAAGGTCAGGGTAAAATGTTGATGCAGTTGCATATCTCTCATCAATATGTATCAACATATGAAGTTTGATAAAAATATCTAGCCTAAGAATGATTTCTTTAAAACTGACTTAAACACAATTTGATAAAAGTGAGGTAAAGGTCAAATAATAGGTCAAGGTCAAAAATGTTGATGCAGTTGAATTGCTTACATCAGTATGCATCAGCATATGAAGTTTGACACTGATTTAGGAAAGTGAGGTCAACGTCAAATGAAAGGTCAAGGTCAAACTGTTGAAGCAGTTGCACATCTCTCATCAATATGTATCAATATATGAAGTTTGATATCTAGAATGATTTCTTTAATTAAAACTGACTTAAACACAATTTGTTAAAAGTGAGGTCAAGGTCAAAAATGTTGATGCAGTTGAATTGCTTACATCAGTATGCATCAGCATATGAAGTTTGACACAGATTTAGGAAAAGTAAGGTCAAGGTCAAAGGAAAAAAAAAATGTTGATGCAGTTGCATATCTCTCATTAATATGTATCAACATATGAAGCTTGATAAAATATCAAGAATTATTTCTTTCATTAAAACTGACTTAACCACAATTTGATAAAAGTGAGGTCAAGGTCAAATACAGTAAAACTTAGTACGAACTAGTGATGGAACGATTGTCGCCGACAATCGATTGTCGGTCGTTAGAAGCTCTTCGATGCTACTAATCGATTATAAAATAAATGTCGCCGACATCGCTAACAAAAAATAAAATTGTCATACTTTAATTTTATTACCAAATCCAAGCGCAAAGAGCATAAAAGTAGTGATAAATGTTATGGAAGGATTCCGTGTCTTATTGATACTTTTACCGCCATGATTAAATATGGGGTTAGACTAATACCAGGAAACGGTAATATTGCAAGGTTTTACTATACAAAGGAAAACATAATTAGTCTAGTCAATCTTTAAACGTAATTATAATTATAAATACAAGTCTAACCTCTGGCTAATTACTTTTAAAACTTGCAATTTTAACTAATTAAAACTAATTTTAAGAAATAAATACATGTATTAAATGAAAGGTGGGACTAATATCAGTAAAATACCCATTGCATGGATTTTGTAAAAAAAAAAAAAAAAAAAAATATATAAATTCCCATTCTGTTTCAATAGTCCTATTGTTTAAAGTAAACAAAATATTATTTGCCACTTTTTAAAAAAGATATTTCAGTTGACATTTTTGAATATTTTATGTAAGTAAATGGAAAATAGAAATCTGAATAAGTTTTAACTTTTCTATATCAATTTCATTAAAGTTCAAAATTTCGATTATAATCGATTATTAATCGATTATGCCCAGCCGATTATTACCGATAGTCGATTCTGATTTTTTTCCGATTCCCCATCACTAGTACGAACACGGATATAGCGAATTCACGGATATAGCGAAGTTTTTCTGGGTCCCCAGCAAAATTCTTAAAAAATCTTTGTAAAATTTTACGGTTATAACGAAATCTGATATAACGAATTTACGGATATAGCGAACTCATTTTGATCCCCAATGAGGTTAAATATAATGAAATTTACATCTTTTATAACAAACATTGAAAGATCTTTAAATTTGCTAAATTGAGCTGACTTTATTTTCTTGTAGCATTTGTATATAAAATTTAATTCATAATAAAACCTTAGTTATCAAAGGTATGTTTTGTAATATTTTGCTTCCCTAACATATTTGGTAGTAATACTTGAAGGAAAACATTCATATTGCAAACTCGCTATAAATGTTTATACAAATTCGTTATACGGATATAACGAATTACGGATATAGCGAATTAAATTCAAAGGTTCCTAGGACTTCGCTATAACCGAGTTTTACTGTAAAAGACCATGGTCAAAAATGTTGATGCAGTTGAATTGCTTACATCAGTATGTATCAGCATATGAAGTTTGACACTAATTTCACTAAAGTGAGGTCAAAGTCAAAGGAAAGGTCAAGGTAAAAAATGTTGATGCAGTTGAATTGCTCTAATCAGTATGTAACAGCATATTAAGTTTGATAAAAATATCATGAATTATTTCTTTCATTAAAACTGACTTAAACACAATTTGATAAAAGTGAGAACAAGGTCAAATAAAAGGTCAAGGTAAAAAATGATGATGCAGTTGAATTGCTTACACCATTATGTATAAGCATATGAAGTTTGACAATGATTTAGGAAAAGTAAGGTCAAGGTCAAAGAAAGGTCAAGTCAAAAAGGTACAGTTGAATTGGTCAAAAATGAATTATCTCTTTCATTAAAACTGACTTGAATTGCTCACTGTCAGACATTTGGTCTGACAAAGTCAAATGTTTTGTCGGACCAGACAAATCAGCATATTGAGAAAGTCATGTGAATAACAGCACCAAAATGATTTTAAAAATCTAACAATCTTGGGATGAATTATAACATAGACACAAATGACTGTTTTCTGACTTTGTGATAACAAAACTGGCTTAAACACAATTTGATAAAAGTGAGAACAAGGTCAAATAAAAGGTCAAGGTCAAAAATGTTGATGCAGTTGAATTGCTTACATCAGTATGTATAAGCATATCAAGTTTGACACTGATTTAGGAAAGTAAGGTCAAAGGAAAGGTCAAGGTCAAAAATGTTGATACAGTTGAATTGCTCTCATCAATATGTAACACATATTAAGTTTGATAAAAATATCTTGAATGGTATCTTTAAAACTGAACTAAACACTGATTAAAGATAAGTGAGGTCAAGGTCAAAGGAAAGGTCAAGGTTACAAATGGTGATGCAGTTGAATAGCTCTCATCAGTATGTATCAACATGTGATGTTTGATAACACCATCTTGAATGGTATGTTAAAAACTAAGCTAAACACTAATCTAAGAAAAGTGAGATCAATGTCAAAGGAAAGGTCAAGGTAAAAAAATGTTGATGCAGTTGCATAGCTCTCATCAATATCTATCAGCATATTAAGTTTGATGAAAATATCTTGGATAGTTTCTTTGAAACTGAGCTTTGAACAGAGCTAAACGCAAAGTGTGACGGAAGGACAGAAGGATGGAAAGACAGAAGACGGACATGACAAACACTATATGCCCCGGCTATATTCATGGTGGGGCATAATAAATTTTTGTAACAAGAGGAACACCGGCCTTATAGGTAACCTGACTATCAAACAACTTTCCCACAATTGAATTCGGTTCATTTTTTAAAACAGCTGGAGGCCATGAAATTCACAATTTTGAAAGAATCATCCTTGCTTATCATAGCTATACACCTTGCTTATCATAACTATACACTTACTAGTATTTTGTTTACTTAACACCCAAAAGCAGAGGATTATAAAAGAAAATTAAGAAATAATGTATTTTCTCTCTATAATCAGTCGAGCCCCCAAACCATTGAAAAATCCATGACCTTGGGATCACATATTTCACAATTTTGGAAGAGGCACCCTTGCTAATCATAACTATGCATTTAGTTTGTTTCTTTTACACCAAGGTGCAGAGAAGATTTCAAAAGCATTAATGCATTTTAGCTATATAATCAAATTACAGAGCCCCACCCAGTGAGACCCTAACCCTGGTCACATGTTTCACAACTTTGGAAGAAGCTCAATCCTTATTCATCATAAAAAATAAAAATACACTTAGTTCATAATACCCAGGAGCAGATTGTGGAAAAGATTTTCAAAGCATTTATGCATTTTTATTATCAATAGAGCCTTGCACTTACATCAGAACCTATATAGTTCTTACCAATTTACTATTTCAGAAGAGGTACCCTTGCTCATCATAACTATGTTGATTTAGTTAGTGGCCAGGGTCCATGAAATTCAATGGTGGAAGAAGCTAGGTCAAAGTGAGGGGAATACCAGTACATGTAATATTAACATTGTGTACCAATTTTGTGGTTGGTCTTAAAGCAATATCTACATTTGCAAATATTTTTCTTAGATGAACCTATTGAAGAGAAAATATGTTCAATTCTCTATGAACTTATTTGGGGGTTAGAGGTCATAGCACAACTGAATCACTCAGCGAGATGATGTCTTATTTACACAATATTTCTGTCTGGTTTCGGAACTACCACATTAAACTTAAAAGCGATGAAAAAAATAAAATAACTGAAACATAGAGATATTTTTGATTCCACAGATGTTCAATAGATCTTCCTTTGGTGTGAAGAATGTTTGAAATACCATGATTAGCCAAAATCGCACATATCTTTTTAACCCAAAATTCCTTTAAGGTATGTAAACTAAAATGGGAGATATCACCACTTTTGACTTCAAATATATTTAGAAGTCACAAAATAGTAAGATTATTCTCCTTTTTTTTTTTACATAGAAACAAAGAATTCCTGAACTGGACTGCTGAACATCATTGTAAATATTCAAATGTTGGAGCGAGACGAACTTTCAAGACCAAAGAACTTCTAGGTCATTGTGCATCACAAAAAACAGTACTGTAGCCTGTTCGACTGTTCGTGTAATAAATGCAGTTTTACTGTGGAATTCATTCGTATCAAATGTAAATATAAATTAGTTGGTATGTGATCAAACCTACTGAGAAACCCTTCGGGCTTCACAGGATTTGATCACATGACCAACTAAGTTCATTTCCCAGAGAACTTTTTAACATTGTTGTTTATTTCTTAAGTCACTTCAACTTCATTGTCACAGTTAAGGTATAATAATTGTTATTGGAAAATTAATTCATCTATCTAAGCTTAATAAGACAAAAAAAAAGTTACAAAAGAAAGTCAATAAATATCAATAAATCATGACAACAAAATAAATTCACACTTTTTATGATTCCCTTTGAGAGTCATGCTACATTACAAATTAATCCTTCATTTGGATAAGAATAAATTACTACAGACTCTATCTTCTTCTTAGATTATTATCATCTTATCTTCTAATCAAAGCCCTTGAAGATTCTGCAAATGGCATATTAGGATTAGAAGAGCTAGAATCTTCATTTGATGCTGAATTATGGGGTCATGGATATTCTAAGCAGTCTGCTCATAAAAAAGACTACAACAGTTATTGTGACGTTACAACCAACACCTCAAACAACATTGTAAACAATATTCGCAGCTATAGTTACGTATTTGAGCAGGAAAAATGTTAGACAAACCTATCACAGGATTATTCAACATTTGGACATCTTACACATAGCAAAACTTGGAAAGGAAAACACAGAGGTTACAAATTTGTAATCCGGACATTTTTTTCTTTTAATGGCTAAAGTTTTAAAATCTTAATTGGTGTCATCATGCAGCTAGCCTTCGATGCCTGATTTATTCAAATCCAGACTACATATTAAAACAATTATGATTGACTCTTTTGGTGTTGAATATGGTTTGATATTCACCAGAAAAATATCAATATTGACAGAGTCTTGATATTTTTCTGGTGAATAACAAACCATATTCAACACCAATTTGCCTCATGCAGTCAATATTGATATTTTTCTGGTGAATAAAACAAGAGGCCCAGGGGCCACAGCGCTCACCTGAGCACATCAGGCTTGAATTTACTCCACCCCCCCCCCCTCCAGGCATTCATCATTTGAACAAACTAGAATCTACACTACCTGAGGATGATTCCATATAAATATCACTAATCATAGCTTTGAGGTACTTGAAAAGAAGATTTTAAAAGGTTTCCCTATATATCCCTGTGTAAAACTTGGGTCGGCCATTTTGGCCCCACCCTAGCCCCGGGGGTCATGATTTGAACAAATTTGAATCTACACTACCTGAGGATGATTCCACATGAGTTTCATCTTTCCTGGCCCAGTGGTTCTGGAGAAGAAGATTTTTAAAGATTTTTCCTATATATTCCTAGGTAAAACTTGGGTCGGCCATTTTGGTCCCACCCTTGCCCCGTGGGTCATGATTTGAACAAACTTGAATCTACACTACCTGAGGACATCTTTCCTGGTCCAGTGGTTCTGGAGAAGAAGATTTTTAAAGATTTTTCCTATATATTCCTATGTAAAACTTGGGTCGGCCATTTTGGCCCCACCTTTGCCCCGGGGGTCATGATTTGAACAAACTTGAATCCACTCTACCTGAGGATGATTCCACATGAGTTTCATCTTTCCTGGCCCAGTGGTTCTGGAGAAGAAGATTTTTAAAGATTTTTCCTATATATTCCTATGTAAAACTTGGGTCAGCCATTTTGGCCCCACCCTTGCCCCGGGGGTCATGATTTGAACAAACTTGAATCTGCTCTACCTGAGGATGATTCCACATGAGTTTCATCTTTCCTGGCCCAGTGGTTCTGGAGAAGAAGATTTTTAAAGATTTTTCCTATATATTCCTATGTAAAACTTGGGTCGGCCATTTTGGCCCCACGCTTGCCCCGGGGGTCATGATTTGAACAAACTTGAATCCACACTACCTGAGGATGCTTCCACATGAGTTTCATTTTTCCTGGCCCAGTGGTACTGGAGAAGAAGATTTTTAAAGATTTTTCCTATATATTCCTATGTAAAACTTGGGTCGGCCATTTTGGCCCCACCTTTGCCCCGGGGGTCATGATTTGAACAAACTTGAATCCACTCTACCTGAGGATGATTCCACATGAGTTTCATCTTTCCTGGCCCAGTGGTTCTGGAGAAGAAGATTTTTAAAGATTTTTCCTATATATTCCTATGTAAAATGGCCCCACCCTTGCCCCGGGGGTCATGATTTGAACAAACTTGAATCCACACTTTGATTCCACATGAGTTTCATCTTTCCTGGCCCAGCGGTTCTGGAGAAGAAGATGAAGATTTTTTTTTAAATGCCATTAATTTTTAACAAATTCATGATCATCTCCCCTTGGAAAACATTTGAACAAACTTGAATCCCCTTCACCCAAGGATACTTTGTGCCAAGTTTGGTTGAAATTGGCCCAGTGGTTCTTGAGAAGAAGATGAAAATGTGAAAAGTTTACGACGACAACGACGACGACAACGACTACGACAACGACTACGACAACGACAACGACAGACAACGGACAAATTTTGATCAGAAAAGCTCACTTGAGCCTTCGGCTCAGGTGAGCTAAAAAACCATATTCAACAAAAAGAATCCATAATTGTATATTGACATCAACAGCATCGAGTTACCAAAAACAACAAATACTTAAATACTGCAAAGTAATTTTTTTCATGGTGTTCATAAAAGCTTTCAGTGGCTGCTTAGCTTTTGAAGAGTTATCTTTGTTGGTGAAGCATATGGAAGAAAAAATTGTCATTGTTCATTTAATTGCTATAGGATAAATGGTCATTTGATTGATTGTACATCAGAGCTGCCAACATTCTGAAATGACAAATAGTAAGGCGGGGTCTAGGGACCAACTAGGCCCCCTGCCCCTGAAGATGTTTTGTAAATGGGCATGCAATCTGAGGCATGTTTCATTTTTTTTTACTTTAAAACATTGACATGAATGTGATCGGCCTTTTAAAACCAAAATGGTGACACAAGCAAGCGTTGTAAGAATAATGAATATATTATAATGTAAAAACTATAGACTGCCAGCTATGAAAATACCGGTATTATAAACTTTGAACGAGAAAAACTGAAATCGGAAGAATATAGAGAGAAATCGTAAGGCGTATTTTAGATGCTGATTTCGTACGCCTTACGCCAAAATCGTAAGGGTTGGCAGCTCTGGTACATGTACATTGTTTTATCATGTTTATATGGTTCGATCACTGGAGCACTTTCCACTTTTATAAAGATCTCATTATATACAAGTAAATGGGGTTAAAAAATTTAGACCTTTACTCAGTCAGCCCACTGAGCAATGGGAGTTCTTTATTGTGCATATGCCTGCCTTAAATAAAAATAACTTCATTATCTCACACAACCATATCTCAAACACCATATCTTGAATACCATGGATACATATCAAAAGTGCATTGGCAGTCACAATCACTCTCTAACTTTTATATGTTTTTTACCCCTTTATATCTTAAATCCTCGGATATCTCAATCTTATTTTATCTTGGTCCCATCAGGTTTGAGATAGATTCTGTTTTAGATCTTTGCTTGACATTACACATATTAGAAAAGATGATATGGAATAATGTAGCTTCATAGAGCTAACTGTTTCTGTGATTGTCTCCATCTGGATTTCAAAAATGCAAATGTATAAACAGAATCTATTTCAGTACAAATAATAAGCAGAGAGAATCATTATGCAAAACAATAGCCTTTCTAAATTGCTACCAAAAAAAATCAATAGAAAAAATAAACATTAATCCAATCCAGGTTAATTTAATTCATTCATGTTTCAGAGAATACAATTCCTCTCACATTAAACATGCAGTAGAACCATTGGCATGTTCGTCAAAGTCTACTTTCAATTTGATTTTCAGTGCAAAAAAGTTTAACTCAGCAAGGTAGTCTGTTACAGGTACATGTACATAGTTGACTGACCTTCAAAATCAGTCAAACAGGTCACAGGTGATAGATTTTACCTTCTTAATCCATTAAGTTTAATACAGTCTTATTACCTGAATCAAAGTACCGGGTATATAGATGATGTGAACTTTCTGTCTCAAAAAATCATCGAAAAACCCCTAAGAATTCCATGCAGTTCAAATAGGATTTGATAACCTACAATCAATTAGTATTGACAGCACGATACCTTTTGACTTAAAAACACAAAATCTACAGAGGTCAATAGTCTTCACTGCTATCGGTATTTGAAAAATTTAACAACTGCATGCTGTCCAACTCTACCCACCTGTCCTATGTAACGGTTAAAGTTCAACACACCTTTATTTTCACTGATGCCCCACGCGAATTCCTCCTTGTTAACTCACTGTTCTCTACCTGTGTACCAGTCACAAGTACAAAGAGAGGGGTCAATCTCTCATTTCACTCAAATTACTTAATAAATAAATCTATGCAGCCAGTTCAAACAGGTTTTTTTCTCCCCAGTTTTGTTTTTTGCATGTACATGCACAGGCATAATCTAGAAACATTTTCAATTAACCCTCAACTCAGGTATATAAAGGCAATACATACCATTCACAAAATACTTTTGGTGATATGCATTTTTAAATTTTACTTCAACATGCACTTTTCTAGATCACATACATTTTGTAAATAAACTTGACAAGCAGTCACGCTTTTCTTCCCTTCTTACTAAATATGGATTCCCTTTGTGGCCTTAGTGAAGCTAAATATGTACAATTAAATTAGATATCCAGTTATTTTAAAATAGAAACTTTTATTACCTAATCCAATAAATTTTGTTGTTTTATTATAAATTAAATATTTTCATCTATTCTGTATGTGTTTTCAGTTTTTCTTATCTTTTCAAACTGATCTATTGACTGGCGATCTATTGACCGGTCAATAGACTGCACTTTCTATTGACCGGCAACGTATTTCGGAAAAAAACGATCAGGGTTTCAATGGTCGGATATTTTATTTAATGAGAGTTACTTTTAATTAATACACTGTGGGACATGGAGACCGGTCCTCTATCAACCGAGGTCCCGTGTCGCAGTAGGTGCACTGCTGGCACGAAAAAGGTCCCTCTCCACCGGCAAGTGGTGGCCACTGGTGGCGTCTCCATATGAGTGAAAATTTTTTGAGAGGAATGTAACCAATAGTCTATAGATACAATCAATCTTTAATTAATATTAAAGATGCACCATATCTAGGTATAATATGGTACGGGAACCTTCTGTACTGAATATACAATTGTGAACACTAAAGGATACGGAAAATAAAATTAGGTAATAAAACAATTATTTAATGCCTGAGCAGTCAGTAGACCAGAATATTTTTCCCAAGGTGCAGGGAACAGCTCAGTGTGTTCTATTGCCCGAGGCCAGCGGCCGAGGGCAATAGATCACACTGAGCTGTTCCTTGCACCGAGGGAAAAATTTTCTGGTCTGTTGACTGTTCAGGCATTAAATAATTGTTTTATTACCTAATTTTTTTCCGTATTAAGTGTTCACAATTGTATATTCAGTACAGAAGGTTCCCGTACCATATTGTAAATGTATACCTAGATATGGTGCATCTGTAATATTAATTAAAGATTGATTGTATAGATATTGTTTACATTCCTCTCGAAAATTTTTCACTCTTATGGAATCGCCACCATTTCCCGGTGGAGAGGGACCTTTTTCGTGCCAGCAGAGCACCTACTGCTACACGGGACCTCGATTTATAGGTCTCGCCGAAGGATTGGTCTCAGCGTCAGTGTATTAATTAAAGTAACTCTCATTAAATAAAATACCCGACCATTGAAATCATACAATTTTTAAAACCAATGTCGAAAGATCAAATAAGATGATTATTTACCATGTCTGTACATTGTTACAAACAACTAAATTCGAAACCCGGATCGTTTTTTTTTTCCGAAATACGTTACTGGTCAATAGAACGTGCAGTCTATTGACCGGTCAATAGAACGCGCTGTCTATTGACCGGTCAATAGATCGGTTTGAAAAGATAAGAAAAACTGAAAACACATACAGAATAGATGAAAATATTAAATCTCTAATAAAACAACAAAATTCACTTGATTAGGTAATAATTGTATACTACATGCCAAATGTTTGGAGTAATAAACTTTACCAACCTCAAACCCCACTGACATATCAGTTTCTGGGAGATTTGCCATGTACAATTTTCATACAAAAAAGATAACATTTGTTTTTAAATGTATGTTAAAAATAGAGTATAGTGAACAAAACAACTTTTAGTTCCTGGTTGTTTAAACCATACAAGGCTTGAAGCTGCTTAGTAATTTCTTGCCTTTTATCTGTCAGAGCCTAGTTATTATTATATAACAATCCATGACAGAACCTTCATAATACACATTCCTTCTGACTTTACAGCATCAAATATCCTCACAAAATCATCAACAACCTCTGTAGAAAACAATGAATCAAATGCAGCATAAAATCCATGGTCTTTGAAAATTTTCATAATTTTTCTGTCATTTCTTGGCACACTCTCTTCACCATTTAAGCAACCTTCACTATATATCGATCAAGTTTTCAATCCTTGTCGATATATAGAGTTATGGTTCTGACAATTGCTATAGAACCTATGACAGTTTCCTTATTCTAGGGACTTAAAATTGCTATCTGGTCATTTGGTAATATAGTATTTAATACTACATGTATAACAAACTTTGTGAATCAAGTATTCCATTTTTTCATCTACTGTACTACAATTGTGTTGTGTTGTGTATATAAGCACTTTTTTTTCATTCAATGCAACTTTGATTGATGACCAACTCATATACATGTATGTTATAATCAAAAAGCATTTAGATCAAACACAGCTGATTTTCATTACATCAACATTGACATATATATCTTCAATTATAAAGATGCAATGTCCATGTGATTAGAAAGTCCAAAGCTACTAGAAATAAAAGGAAATATAACACACAAACAAAGGAAAGTAAATAACCAATGATTTGGATTGATTCCAACCATACTGACATAAATTAATACATTCAACATAAATGACTGATGTAAACAAGAATCCAAGGTCTGTTAAAAAGTATAGATTTTTTTCAATTCCAAACATCAATTTACCATGCAGTCAACGTTACTGGCACTATAAAATTTAAATACATAGCTGGTGGATTCATCAAATTTGTCTAAACTCTAGTTTTAAGTCACACAATAAACCAATAAGTTCAAATCCACCTAGTTCTTAATTGTGTACATAATTATCATTAAAAAAAATTATATTAACAAGTTATTATTTTTAAATATACAAATGTATAAGGAAAAATATAAAGAATGTAAAAGTATGACCAACCTTATTCAAATTTACCAACAAATTGAACAAAAGTGCTATTTAATTATTCATTTAATCCATGTACCTTTATATGATGAGTGTCAAATCAAATGGTAAAAAAATTATTCAATTATTTACAAACAGTCGAAAGATTTATACAGGTATTGAGTGCATCTTATGCTATTATAGGATGTAATTAACCCTGGACGCTCAAAAGTGTCATGGATTACCTTTAAACACAAAACAGACCTTGGTTCTTTCTAAGAACAAGAAATCGGTGTATGTTTTATCAAACTGTGAAACCTTTTCAGTCTCTCTCGCATTTTTTGTTTTATACATTTTTAATTTTAGCACATTTCAATCACAACAGTAATGTAATTTTTCGTGAGTAAAACTTTTTGTAAGATTTAAATCAATAGGGATTTAATGTCATTGAAAAATTAAGTTTATCAGCTAGTCTTGACAATCAAGAGAGAAAAGGGAGGGGGCTATTTATTTTCTCAAGACTGACAACTTGTCAGCCAGGAATTATTTATACTTTTTACAATATGTTAAAACTTAGTGATTTTAATGGTCACAAATTTACACTTGAAATGTTTTAAATATCACTGACACAATACACTCATGTTACTAGAGGAAAAACATGAATTTTAGATATCTATATATTTCAGTCCTTGATGATGTACAGTCAATACATTTTAACTTAAGTAAATAATAAAAAAAATAAATATAATTTTCCACATTAAAATATTAGTACATGTATTAAAATCAAAATAGTTTGGAAGATAACAGTCAATTTTAGAGAATATAAATATTAATTCAGTATGTATATAATACATGTTCAAATATCAAAGATAACCAGTGAAAATTTACAGCTTATTTACAATTGGGTCCATATAGTTATAAGCAATCTGTGTCCCCCACTTAAGGAAAAAAGAGAAACGTGCAGTTCAAGAGAGGGGTTGGAGGGGGACTTTAATAGGGGGTGGGCCATAGGGAGTTATGGTAAAAAATTTCAATGAAAAAGGCCAAAAAGCTCAAAAGCTTCTTGGGATATCTTTTGAAAATATAGTTTTACATAAAATTGAATATATGAATATATGACCTTGACCTTAGACCTCAAAATCAATAGGGATCTTCCTTAAGCAATAGGGAGTTGTGGTTTAAAATGTGGCTTAATTTTCAAGATATCCCAAAATAAAGAAAGCTCAAACAATTAAGAGTTAAGACAGAATTATGAATTTGTGACCTTGACCTTTTGTCCTCAAAACCAAAAGGGTTCTTCCTTAGGGCAGTTAGGCCACAAGACGTTGATATTTTCAATGCAAAAGCTTAAAGGCTTCTCCAGATAATTTGCATAGAAATGTATATGTTACAGAGAGATGGACAGACAGACTGACAGAAAAACCCAAACTAATATCCCCCACTTTCAGTAAAAGCGGGGGACAACTATATGTTATTAAGTAAAAATGTTCAAAGAGAAGTTGGGAAAAGTTGACACCAAAATGATTCTTATACTTAACATTCCAAGCATTGCTCTTGTTGATTATACCTTATATGTATAATTATTGAAATCATGGGGTATAAACCACTAATTACCAGAAAACTTTGAAAAGGGTGGGGTGAGGGTCATCTTTACAAGTTGAGTTGGAGAGTTGTTTCTTAAGACAATGTAAAAAGAGTCAAAGTTAACATATATAACATCATGGTACCTTTGGATATATTAATAAACAGGATGATTATTGAATTGACAGAAAATTATCAATTATCAAATAAAACATTTTTCTTTTTTAGCTTACATAACTTCCAGTCTGCCTTCAGTCCAGCTTCTTAAAATTTATGATACATATGCACAATGTGGACCTGATACACATTTACAACTGCACAGTGTAGTCTACAGTAGCAGGAAACAAAGAACAATATGCATCTCATTAGGCATAACTCATAAACTGGGCGCTAATTGGAGACAGTCGCTGATTGTGTCATAATGCTAATGATAGATATTTTTTTTTTTTTGTATGACAGAGCTGCAGATCAACATAAGATGACCATCACATGACTTTAAATGAGAAGCGATCCGTTACAACGCAGAAAAGATTCGATTCATGAATGAAAAATATTTAAAACGGGAACTTACCACATAAAAATTCACTTGAAATGTATTGTCTTTGACAGAAGTCGCACTCGTAAATTTCCTCCAGGAATGCCGCCATCGATATCCAGCTTTTTAGTTTTACAATTACACTCTCTGATCAGTTTCTTCCACGTTTTCTCTGCAAAAGGTGAAGGTCACGTGATCGTTTTCATCTTCCTTGCATTGTCTGCCCCTGAATGACGGACGCATAATCTGAAGAAAAAATACACGAAAAAGAT
The DNA here is from genome assembly GCF_032062105.1 of Saccostrea cuccullata. NCBI lineage: Eukaryota > Metazoa > Mollusca > Bivalvia > Ostreida > Ostreidae > Saccostrea > Saccostrea cuccullata. Next base: position 252,969 of record NW_026931879.1, read on the forward strand.
AAAAACTTTAAGAAAGAGAGACATGGGGGGAAAAAAACAAATAGGATGATTAAAAAAACAATTGCACACACATACAAGATAATCACCATGATCACGCATGAAATTCCACTGATTCACATTATTGTCCTTGACTTAAGGAAGGGGATGGGGGGGGGGGGGGAGCTGTGAGTTTTTAATATGCAGGTTTGCTCACAAGGACTTGGGCTGGGTATGCAAACTATGTAAAAAAAAATTAACCCCGACATATGTTTGAGAAATAATATATATTATTTTTTATAATCTCGACCTACATTTTATTATGACTAATGGTGATAGCAGGGCTTCTATTAGCTGCAGATCTGTAGCGTTATGGTTTTATTTTATTAGTCTTTGACCATCTACAGATCCCGTAATGCATAAAATGTGCAATTTACGGCGCAAGATTTTTTGCACACTGTTTGGAAAAAGTTTTCCCCTTTCAAAACACTGTTAAATTATTTACCTCATCCTCGATAATTCTAGACGCATTTTTAAGTACATCTGTATATATTTTATCCACCCCCAACCCTTTATAGTCGTCCTACACGCGATAAACCTGCTTGAATTAAAATTTTCTGCAATTCCTCGGACAATTCAACTCAAGCAAGTTTGTCGCCTGCTATAAAGGGTTTAGAGGTAGATAAAATATACAAATTGGTTTAAGAATGTGTCTGAAATTAGGGGTTGTAAGGTAAATTTATGATTTACTGTACCAAAGTTGGAAAGGGAAGAAATTCTCCCTAATAATGCGCAAAAAATCTTGCGTCGTAAATTGCACATTTTTTGCATTACTGGATCTGTAGCGTTATGGTCAAAGACTAATATATAAAATCATAACGCTACAGATCTGCAGCTAGACCTCTATTAAAATATTACACAAATATGAAAAGGTTTGAATGTTATAGCTTAGGAGCCTGGGTTCCTCTATGTATTTTCACAGACCTCTGAATTTCTATCAATACTGACTAAAATCTAAGAAAAGATGTTTTCACAATGAATATACAAGTTATGTATGAGAGCCCTAGCTAGCACCTAACATGATTTGATCTTGTGACCTTGGCCTTGAAAATTTACCTACTTTTCATATATATTTGACATGTGCAACACCTGCAACAAGATATTTCCGAGCATGCTATGATTTCTGATCCTTTGACCTTTACGATTGACCTAATTAAAAAAGTCAACTTCGGTGATAACTTCTGAATGACATATGATAGGGAGTTCATATTGACACATAGACAATGTTTCATAAAAATGACATCTCACCCACAAAGACACCGGAAGCGGGGGACCACAATTTTTTGAATTTTCTTGTTTCCCATACCACTGACGGGTTTATTAAAGGGACACGTCCCCTCGATTTCGATAATTAAAAATATAAGGCTGCATGCATCATATTTGTATATTAACGAAAAACTGTCATTTATTAAAATAGGACCACCTCAAATTACATCAGAAAATAAAAAAAAAGATGGATTTATTTAATAAAACACAACTTAAAAATGCAGCTTTACATGGGCTTTACTTTTCAAGCAATATAAATCATCAGAAAACTGATTGCATGTATTTCCACAATATAAATCTGCTGCCAGTTTTGACGCCATATATACATATGTAATCCCTTAGACCATTTACGTCGGAAAGTGAAAAGCGGATTTTTATGTGCCCGAATCGATAGACAGGACGCATAATGTTTTTGTCTGTCTGTCTGCAAACTTTAACTTTCTCAATACCTTTTCAACCATGGAAGATAGAAACTCCATATTTGGTATGCATACTCCTTCAAATGACACCAAGGTCAATGACCTTGTGACCTTGATTGTGACCTATATGCTAATAATAGCTTGCCATAACTTTTAAACTATAGGAGATAGAGGCTGTAGATTCGGTATGCAAACTCCACTAATTAAGTTCTTCCAAATGGCAACAAGGTCATTGACTGTGACCTTAACTGTGACCTACATGCTAAAAATAGCTTTTTCGAACTTTGTTGCCACTGGGCGCATAGTGTTTCACAAACACATCCTCTTTACACTTGAAAATAGCCATCGTACTCATATAGGCAACAATCTTTCTCTTGACTACCGTTGCTGATGAACGCAGTTTAGAAAAATAAAGTCACAATATCATTTGTGAAATTACGTTTTACGAATGTTTAGCACAAAATCTAATAAGGAAACAGACTAGTGCAACAGTGGCTTACAAATATGTAACAGCTGCATGTGCTTAGACCATGAGCACTTACCTGAATATCTATAAGTTTGATGTTGAGAAAATTCTCTTAAGGGAAATTTTTGCATAACTTGATTATTGATACTAAAACGCTGGTGAATTTAGAGGGGGCCCGGGCCCCCCTTTTGTGTCCAAAAAATACACAAAATTTGATAAATCAATAATGTTTTGGCTGAGGACCCCTACCCTGCCCCCCCCCCCTTTTCAAGATTTTCTGGATCCACCTCTGCAAAATGTCATTGTGTTATTAGGAGTATAACTACATCGTTGATTGCTGACATTATGAGGTTAAAGTTTATTTTTAATTTTGCTAAAATTCAGGAGCGCCCTTCACCCTGAAAAAAATGTCACCCAAAACAAAATAAAGGGATCCGTCCCTGCTTTTCCTCGCACGTTCTCGTAATAGGGCGGTACAATCTGTTACGATTTCTGGACGCCCTTTGGAGGATACCAACGCCTCCGTGATGGCATCCTCCTCAAGTACTGAAGACTTTTTTTAAAATGAGTTCGCTTACCTTCATATTTTGCTCCGAGGAATTCTCCTTTGCACTGAAGCTCTATATTACACAAACCACACATCTTTATTAGCGTTCTCATTATACTGTTAGGTTTATACCTTACCATAATGAGAGCGTTTGGTTAACCCGTGCTCTTTGGTTTATATTTTCTATGTGGCATTTTGTTTTTGTCATACATTTCCTTCAAAGGGACCAGAATCGTGGGGTTAAATTACTGAGTATGTTTTACACGTTTTCAAGAAGACAGATGCTAAATAATATATCTTTTAAGGAATGGTGTAGAAATGTAATTTTTAGGTGAAAATGGAGCTGACGGATACCAATTATATTTTTGAGATTTATACAAAGGAAAATGAGATTCGACTACAAACGCACAATGATCGACTATGCCATAAAAATCACAGGAACACGTAATGGAAGTATAATCATTATAGCACAGAGGAACTTAATTTGATCAATGCACAAAACAGGACCACGAAAGATTTTATTACAACCTTTTTTATTTGATGAGTGAGGATTAAGCAAATTTGAAGTGAGCAGAGAGATCCTGTATTAATTAAAATTAAACCAGAAGTCTCTGTTGAGACTGTAGCTCTCCTGGTTTGTGCTTATAACAAAGGATGAGAAAAGAAGCCATTGCTATTAGATAGGGCTGGGTATTGGCCCGAGATTTCGTATTGCGATATATTGCGATATTTTAAAATGTATTGCGATATGTATTGCAATATTTTCAATGTAAAATAAATGGCATTTTCTTACTATATTTACTCTAATTTACATGCAGAATGTACATAACAATGATAAGTAGCCAACAAACAAAAAAAAATTGTTGATTTCATTTAAGTTATGCTCTGAAATGTTCCCACAAAGCAACTTCTGACTCACTCTTTGGCTTAATAACTAACTTTCATAAGTCCATTTTTATATTTAATGGCAAAATTCCTTAATCTAAGCATATTGCCAATATATCGATATTACAAAATCGTATTGCGATACGATATTTTTTGTCATTGTATTGCAATATATTGAAATATCGATATTATTGCCCAGCCCTACTATTAGACCAAAACTGTAGAAGGAGTAGCGTTTTAAAGGAATTTCACACATTTCTATTTTTAGTAACAATGGCAACACTTTCATCAAAATCAAAAACCGATGAACTACTCTATATATCTTAGAGTAGTCTACTTGTGTGCCAAGTTATATTGAAATCAGACCAAAACTGTAGGAGGAGTAGCGTTTTAAAGGAATTTCACAGGAAATTCTTTTTTTAGTAACCATGGCAACACCGTTCATCGAAATCAAAATCTGATGCACTATTCTATGTATAATAGTGTAGACTACTTGTGTGCCAAGTTATATTGAAATCAGATCAAAATTATAGGAGGAGTAGAGTTTTAAAGGAATTTCACAGAAAATTCTATTTTTATTAACCATGACAACACCATTCATTGAAATCAAAAATGGATGCACTATTTTATGTATCTTTATGTGGTCTACTTGTGTGCCATGTCATATTGAAATCAGATCAAAACTGTAGGAGGAGTAGCATTTTAAAGGAATTTCACAGGAAATTCTATTTTTAGTAACCATGGCAACACTGTTCATCGAAATCAAAAACCAATGCACTATTTTATGTATCTTAGTGTAGTCTACTTGTGTGCCAAGTTATATTGAAATCAGATCTAAATTGTAGGAGGAGTAGCGTTTTAAAGGAATTTCACAGAAAATTCTATTTTTAGTAACCATGGCAACACCGGTCATCGAAATCAAAAACCGATGCACCATTTTATGTATCTTTGTGTAGTTTACTTGTGTACCAAGTTATATTGAAATCAGATCAAAACTGTAGGAGGAGTAGCATTTTAAAGGAATTTCACAGAAAATTCTATTTTTAGTAACCATGGCAACACCGGTCATCGAAATAAAAATCCGATGCACTATTTTATGTATCTTTGTGTAGTCTACTTGTGTGCCAAGTTATATTGAAATCAGATCAAAACTGTAGGAGGAGTAGCATTTTAAAGGAATTTCACAGAAAATTCTATTTTTAGTAACCATGGCAACACCGGTCATCGAAATAAAAATCCGATGCACTATTTTATGTATCTTTGTGTAGTCTACTTGTGTGCCAAGTTATATTAAAATCAGACCAAAACTGTAGGAGGAGTAGCGTTTAGAAAAATTGTTTACAGACAGACGGACAGACGGACGGACGACGGACGCATTACTATCGCATAAGCTCTTCTGGTCTCCGACCAGTAGAGCTAAAAATGCATACAGCCAAAATAAAACTTCAAAGTTTTCGTAGGGTCTAAGGCAGGCAGACAGAAAAAGGGTAGACAAGATAATTTTCGGAAACATTAAATATCGAAATTCTGCTTCAGGTGGGGGGGGGGGGGGGGGGGGGGGGGCGCACCATTTGTTTTTTGTTTTTTTGTTTAAACACAACCATTTACAATTGAAAATAATGACTGAAAGGCGGATTCTCATTTTTCTTGTAGCGAAGTTTAACATGGTATAATGTAATAATGTTTTAAGAAAATATGGTTGTAAATTAATTTTATTTATATAATACCTCTTTATTTCATTTTGTTTGTCAAAAATTTCCTGACAAGCAAAATAAAAAGAAGGTATACTATCTTTTGAGGGAGCACAAGCATATAGTGGCTATATTTTCTATTATAGTTATCTATATATCGGCAAAATTAGGAGGGGGGAAGACCCAACCCCCGTTCCTACGGCCATTTGTTTCTAACTTTCTAAGAAGTTCATTGTATGCCGATTATGGATAATTTCACACAAATATACATCTTAGCTCTCTTAACATTTATAAAATGCCAAATTAACAAAGAAAACATTGTAATTGTTAAATGGGAGCAAAGATTATCATTAACTCAACTAAGAACTAACTAAAGATATTCCTTACTGAATTCTATTATTCCCCTACAAGAATATGAACCTATGAAAATTAATGAACTTCTGTGACATTTTTGAGACATAACTAAATTAATTCATTCATGAATCTTTCATTATTTACCACAAATATTTTAAAACAGATATATATTTCTAAACATGCCATTAACAGCAGCCCATACCTTTCCCACTGCAAAACACTTTAGGACAGTCAACTTGAATAAGCCATGTCTCTCATTATTTCACTGTGTGTGTGTTTAATACAGTGTACTTCGTTACTGCAAGCATTTGCAGCTGGTAATCTGGTACTTTATCAATATTACATGTGCAAGCTTATTCAACCAAAAGCCTCTGAACTTTTTTAAGATTGATGTTTTGTAATCAAATTTTCAGCATCCACTTAAAATATCAATTCTGATTTCAAAACTGTATTTTATTACAAATAAATAAAATATGGTCATAACTGAAAGAACAAATTTTATCATAAAATTAATACACCACTCCAAAATTATATTTTTATACAAAAAGGAATAACGTAAATATTCAATATCTGAGTAGTTTTTGGTATTGTTCACTGAAAGGGATCCAGAAATTTTACTTCCCTTCAGCCAAAATAGTCATTACACAACTAGTATTTTTATTTATATATAAATTTTTTCTTGCATTTTTTAAAGATAAACTAAAACAAAGACCTTTATATGAATCTGCTGCAATAGAATTACAATGTACATGATATACAAACTTGGAATGTTTTTATGTAATGAAAAATAGAATTTAGAATATATAACACATAATTGTTTTTCTTAAAATAAGAGTTACATGATAACATATTATTGTTCCCTAAGAATCAGTGAGAGCTTTAATTAGCATTTGACAGTTTGTAAAAGGACACTTATAGCAGTTTGTAGTTGAAAGGTTGATTTCTTGGACATGTTAATCTTACATCAAATGAAGAAAATTAATATAAAAACCTCAAAAAAAAATGAAATAAAAAGACTTAATGGTACAAAAAGCAAAAGACAAGCATTTTCATGTTCAACTGATGGCCCCAGCTCAGAGCCAACTGCTGGGTAAAATATAAAAGAATAGAAGCATATGTGATATAATAAATAGATCTGATTCAAATCCCAAAATATACCAGGTAAGCTGGAGAAACTCTGGAAAAATGGTTTATGTTCCGCCACCATGCTCATTGATTAATTTACTATTTTACGCTTTATGCAACAGAAATATCCACTTCTGTGTTAAATATTCTTTCTGATTCTTAACTTTTTATTATTTTATCTGTTATATTGTATTAGAAAATGACTTCTTTTGCCTCTTTGGTGTGCATATGTTATTATTTCATATACAATAATTTTAATTTTTAGTCAAATTTTTTCAAATTGTGGATATTTTACATACAATGAAGCGCATTGAAGTGGTAAAATTTTCCGTTTGACTGGAACGTTTTGAACTATCTTTAGAACAATGATTGTTATACAATGACACGCCCATTTCTTTAGAAAGGAAAAAATCGGTCAAATGGTTCATTCGAATACGCGCAGAACAGGTATTACATAAATATAATGGCCAATGAAATTGACAGTCTACATAAACACCGAGTAAGCACGTGTTCGACCGATACATGTGTTATGGTAACTCCAATAAACATGATAAAATAAATAATTACTGAGAAATTCGCTGAAATACGTGATTAACAGAAGCGTGAACTCTCTAACTCTCTCTCTCATAACTTTAAAAATCTTTTAAAAATTTGTAACTCATGTCCTTAAACATTACAACGAATATTTCTTTTTCGTTTCTAAAGAAATGGGCGTGTCATTATGTTATCATTGACGTTCAAAACATGACTCAGAACGTTTCATCCAAATGGAAAATTTTACCACTTCAATGCGCTTCATTGTAATTGTTTCCTTTAATGTAAAATGAAATATCATTTCACCTTTGATTGTGTTGTAGGCATTATGCTCCCCTTGTTTACCAAACTTCTTATACAAGTAGCATGAAATCTGCATGATTATCCCCTATTTGATGTCACTTCAGAACACAGAATTATAAAAGTTTATAAATGTAAGAATATATATGATCAGAAAAAGAAGAAAAAATGTTCATGGTAAAAAAGAAAAAAAAATGCCTTTTGTAAACAATATCTTGTATCACACATAGGAAAATTACATATAGTATTCAACAAAAAATAGATGTAATAAAATATAAACAATGGAACCTGCTTTTTTTTTTTTTTTTTTTTTCAAATCTATGGCACTTATTTATGTCACTAAATATGAATGTTCAGTTGTATAATACCAGAAAAAATTCAACATTCAACATTCTTTATGATTGAGAGTTGAAACTAAAACTTGCACCTTACATATTCAAGTTCCAGATACATAGACTTAAAACAAGTTATTCAATACTAGTAAATCTGGCTCATAGCCTACCAATAAAATAATCATAATAATAATAAAATATTAACAAAATTTTATCCTGTATACATTAAATATGAATTGTTTTGAGCAATTTCCAAAAATAAATAAGGAAGAAAAAGAAAAATGAACTGTTTATACATTTCAAACATTTATAAAGCATTTTATTATGCATTCTACACTGATATCATTTATTTTTTCCTACTAATTCCCATGGAAATATATTATTTAATTGTTCAATTGCAGTCTATATATAGTACATGTATTACTATTTAGAGAGTTTGCATTATTTGCATTAAAATCATCCCTATAATAAAATAGTGATTAAATATTTACTATATTTCATTCATGAAAATGAACTTCTTACACATAATTAATAATAAACAAGAGGCCAATGGGCCACATCGCTCACCTGAGAAACTTTGGCCATGCTGTTCTTTAACAGATCCCACCTCTGTAATACCCCAGGGGTCATGATTTGGACAATTTAGAATCTACACTACCCCAAAGTTTCAGCTTTTCTGGCCCAGTGGATCTTGAGAAGAAGATTTTCAAAGATTTTTCCATATATATTTCAATGTAAAACTTGGATTCCCTATTGTGGCCCCGCCCTACCCCAGGGGGTCATGATTTGAACAATTCAGAATCTACATTACCCCAGGATGCTTCCACATAAGTTTCAGCTTTTCTGGCCCAGTGGTTTTTAAGAAGATGATTTTTAAAGTATTTCCTATATATTTCTATGTAAAACTTGGATTCCTTATTGTGGCCCCGCCCTACCTCTGGGGGTCATGATTTAAACAATTTAGAAAATACACTACCCCAGGATGATTCCACATAAGTTTCAGCTTTTCTGGCCCAGTGGTTCTTGAGAAGAAGATTTTTAAAGTGTTTTTCTATATATTTCTATGTAAAACTTGGATTTCCTATTGTGGCCCCGCCCTACCCCCGGGGGTCATGATTTGAACAATTCAGAATCTACACTACCTCAGGATGCTTCCACCTAAGTTTCAGCTTTTCTGGCCCAGTGGTTCTTGAGAAGAAGATTTTAAAAGTTTTTTCCTATATATTTCTATGTAAAACTTGGATTCCCCATTGTGGCCCCGCCCTACCCCCGGGGGTCATGATTTGAACAGCTTAGAATCTGCACTACCTCAGGATGCTTCCACATTAGTTTCAGCTTTTCTGGCCATGTGGTTCTTGAGAAGAAGATTTTATAATGACCCCACCCTATTTTTGTAAATTATTGATTATCTCCCCTTGGAAAGGAACTTGGCCCTTGATTTTAACAATTTAAATTCCCCTTCACCCAAGGATGCTTTGTACCAAGTTTGGTTAAAATTGGCCTAGTGGTTCTTGAGAAGAAGTTGAAAATGTGAAAAGTTTACAGACGGACGGACGGACAGCTAGACAGACAGCTAGACAGATGGACAGACGGACAACAGGTGATCAGAAAAGCTCACTTGAGCTTTCAGCTCAGGTGAGCTAAAAAATATAACATGAATACTCTGAGATAAAAAAAAAAGAGAAGAAATTCCAGTTGGGGAAAAGAAGAAAAAATATTTCTTTACATATCAAAAGAAATTAAGCATTAGTTACATGTATAACATGTATGTGTTTTGATTTAAAAATTTTTAAAAAAGGGACCTACTTAATTTATTCATTGCATTTATATGCAAAACAACCTTTTAACAGATTGTTACAATGGCCTTTCCTGAACATGTATCTTAAAATATGGGATTGCTTTTATACATGGTGCATGTGCACATAAATAAGCTACCACACCCAAAATTATGAAATAAATATAACTATGAATTAGAATCCGCAAATCATAGATCGTCATGAATGATTGTTTTCTTTGGAGGACTCGGGGTGGAACCTTCAGAGGAGGGACTAGTATCCTCTGGAGCTGGGTACCCCGACCCCCCAGTCTCTGGGGTAGGGGGTATAGACTCGGGGGTATGTCTTGGGGTATCTGAGTGGTCCTCAGGCTTCCTGTGTGAGGGTTTGTGTTTTCCTTCTGCATGATGATACAGTCGAGATTTCTGTAGCTCAATCAGCTCCCTCCTTATCTAAAATGACATAAAATTGGAATGTTGGCATGTTATGTATGCATTTCCTATCCTAAAACTTGAATCCTCCTTCTTTACATGTGCCCTATTCTATTGCTAAAGCCATGTTGGAAAGAAACTTGAATCTACCTCTATATCCATCATTAATCTAATAGATCTTCCAAATACTTCAATGGCAAGGCAGTAATTTTATTGAATTTTTTTTTAAGAAAAAAATAATTTTATCTTTTAAATAGGTACAAAGACATAAAATAATTTCAAAAATTAAAATTTGCTCACATTTATGAATATTTCATAAAAGTCCATTGTAAAAGTATAACAAATGAAATTTTTAAAAGTAAAAAAAGTCTGCTTAGAAAAATTCAGTTAAGCCTTTGGCTCAGATGAACTTATAATCAAATGAGTATGTACTATAAAATAGATCTAAAGAATTTATGTCAAGATACAAGTGATGATAAATTTTCAACAGATAAGATTTCACTGCACTAAAGCTGTAAGAAATAACATTTTTTCATCTTTATCATTAAGCATAAAGAAAATGTGTCAGTAACAAACCTCTGAGTCATCCACAGTTTCCTCCTTTTTATTGTCTTGATTCCTTGGGTCTACTTCATTTCCCTCACTGTCAAATCCTAAAATGTAAAGCAATAGATAAGCTAAGAGACCCATACACTTGGTATTAAAGATATTTAACAAACTTTTCAAGGACATTTAATTGATCTATACAGTTCAGAATTTAAGCTTGCTGTAAAACCAAAAATCTGCAGGACTTTTTTCAGACCTGTTTCATGTGTTAATTGCCAGTCAACAAATCTGGATCCCCAATTTTTATAGTAATAAACTACATGTATTCCAATTTTTTGGCAACCAGCAGGTCTGGGTCCTCTATTTTTGCATTACTTATCCTATATTTGTTTGGCAACAATAATGTCTGAATTCTTTTATTTTCCCTGTCTCTTCCATGTTTGTAGGCAGCCAGCCTGTCTGTGCCCCCTTTTCCCTCACTGTTCCACTTTTGCAGGTAATCATCCTATCTGGATTCACTCATTCCATGTAATTAGTAGCCAGCTTCTTAGTCTTATCTATTCCATATATGTTGTAGACAGCGAGCCTGTATCCTAATTCCTTTGTTGTTTAATCTTTCCTGTGTTTGTATAGTGAGCCAGTTTATCTGTATCCCTTGTTGTCTTATCCTGTGTTTGTATGAAGTCAGCCGGTCTGAATTCCTTGTCTTACTTTTCCTGTGTTTGTAGGCAACCATTTTGTCTGGATCCCTCATTGTCTTACTATTCTGTGTTTGTTGGAAGCCAACATGTCTGAAGTCCTTGTTGTCTGTCTATCCTGTGTTTGTAGACAGCCAGCCTGTCTGGTTTCTTGTTGTCTGTCTATCATGTGTTTGTAAACAATCAGCCTGTCTGAATCCCTTATTGTCCTACTATTCTGTGTTCGTGGGAAGTCAGTCAGCCTGTATGGTTATTATTCTGTGTTGTGGGAAGTCAGTCAGCCTGTATGGTTACTATTCTGTGTTGTGGGAAGTCAGTCAGCCTGTATGGTTACTATTCTGTGTTTGTAGGTAGTCAGTCAGCCTGTATGGTTACTATTCTGTGTTTGTAGGTAGTCAGTCAGCCTGTATGGTTATTATTCTGTGTTGTGGGAAGTCAGTCAGCCTGTATGGTTATTATTCTGTGTTTGTAGGAAGTCAGTCAGCCTGTATGGTTACTATTCTGTGTTTGTAGGTAGTCAGTCAGCCTGTATGGTTACTATTCTGTGTTTGCGGGAAGTCAGTCAGCCTGTATGGTTATTATTCTGTGTTTGTAGGCGGCAGTCAGTCAGCCTGTATGGTTACTATTCTGTGTTTGTAGGCAGTCAGTCAGCCTGTATGGTTACTATTCTGTGTTTGTAGGCAGCCAACCTGTCTGGAATCTTTTTGCTTGGTTTTACCTATTCTGTGTTAGTAGGAAGTCAGCCTGTCTGGATACTTTTTTTGGTCTTACCTTTTTCTGTGTTTGTAGGCGGCAGTCAGTCAGCCTGTATGGTTACTATTCTGTGTTTGTAGGAAGTCAGTCTGTATGGCTACTATTCTGTGTTTGTAGGCAGCCAACCTGTCTGGATTCTTTTTTCTTGGTTTTACCTATTCTGTGTGAGTAGGAAGTCAGCCTGTCTGGATACTTTTTTTGGTCTTACCTTTTTCTGTGTTTGTAGGCAGCCTGCCTGTCTGGATACTTTTCTTTGGTCTTACCTATTCCATGTACATTTGCAGCATGTACATCTGGATCCACTTTTCTACCCTGGCTCTTTTTCTTCATCTCTTCATTTTCTTTTATAAATTCAAGGAAATGATAGCCTTGAATCCTTGGTTTATAAGTGCCATCCTTCAGCAAAACTAAAAATACCAGGTTTAGGATTTGATATAACAATATATTTCATTAAAACAATTTTTTGAATTTGTTATAGCAAATTAAATTTGTAATACATGTAACAGTTTAATCATCAATTTTGACTTCAATATGATAAATTGCAGCATTTGTTCAAACAATATTTATTCCTTATCACAAGTTTTGAAATTCCTTAAAACAAATAAAATTTGTTAAAACAGATTTATGAATTTAAAAGTGTGATTTATATATTACAGCAGTAACATTTCACTCAATCATTAGGTAAGTGTATACGGATGTGTTATAACTGCTGTAGGTGACTTACACAGTGTTTTATCATCAATATTCTGGTTCTGTATGTCCTTCAGCCAGGCCTCTATCTGATCCTTTGTAAACGACTTGTCTAAGTAATTGTACACTTTCCCCTAAAAACAAATAATACATTCCTATTAAAGAGGCTGGGGGTGGCAGCCATTTTCAGACTATTTTGATCTCCTTTAAAAGAAGAGCTCCATATAAAGATATACAGTGGACCCTCAGATATCCAGATGCTTCAGTATCCGGACGATTTTTCATCGGAAAGGAATTTTTTAATGTTGTTTTGTTCTGATTAACTGGTAATTCAGGTATCCGGACACTTCACATATCCGGACAAATTGACTAGGAACCAAAGCGTCCGGATAAATGAGGCTCCACTGTACAAAAATGATCAAATTTTAAAACTAAAATGTATGAATTTTTTCTTTGCCAAATGATAGTTGAAATAAGCTAAATCTGGTGGTTAATTTGTGGTTAATTTATTGACCCCCCAGCCTCCTTAATCTCAATAGTCTTATGCAAATAAACCTTTCTCAATAAACTTCAATCAGGAGAAAATACCTAAATTCTAATCTGAATCTAAATATTAAAGAAAGATTTGAATTGGCCCTGACCTCTCTCAGATGAGCATAAGACAGAGCTGGTACGGAGGAGGAGGTAGAATTCTGATAGGTCTGTAAAATCTGTCTCCCAAAGCTGTTAATATCACCAGATCTGACAAAAAGGTATCCATGATATAAACACTCAAATGATGCTTTCATATCCATGTAAAACATTGCATACCTCAGGTGTTAAAAATTTAATTTTTACAACCATAAATTAATTACTTGCATGTCATGTACGTTTACTTTCAAAAAATATACAGGAAAGATCAGCTCATGTTAAGATTTTGACTTTCTTTAATTAAAATATCTGTATTTGAAAAATGTACACTCACTGTAGTAAACAGAAAATGAGATCAGGGTAAGCTTGGGCTTTAACAAGGCTCTGAATGGGTTCTAACAGCTGTCTGGAGGATTCTGTGTCATCTACAAAGCTGATCACAAATGGCCTGTTCTGCTTGTATAGTTGGGGCAAGATGGAGGGTGTCAGTTCAGCCTAAAGAATGATAAAATACATGTACATGACTTATGGAGTCTAGTTTTCAATTAAAATCATGACTGTCTGTATTCTTAAACAAAATAAACAGTATAGTTAACATATTTTCATGAAAGTAACTTCCAGTAAATGAATGTGTACAGAAGAACCAACTCAGCAAAACAAGTTGGCATCATAAAAGATAGTATGCAGCATGCCTTATCTTCTTTGTAATTCATTTACCAGTGAAGGATTAAGGGATTTCTCAATGAAGCTGCTGAGCTCCTCAGCTGAGGTCAGATCTCCACTGAAGGTCACGTACGGCTGAACAAGGTCATTCCTCCTCAGGATAACCACACAAGGGAGGTCCCCACAGCCAGACTTCTGGGCACTGTGACAATAAAATATATTTACAGCCATTTGTCAAAGTTTTGCATTTTTATAAACTTGAGGAAAATAATTGCTGTCTCAAATACTGTATGAAGGTGTAGGGGGTTGTGATTAACTTTTGGTTTTCACTATATATTCCATAAGGTTGCAAATGTAAGAAATGGTGAATAATTTGAGCATGATATAAAATATGTTATATCTTCATAAAAGAATCATTCACCTTGGCATTTACGTGAATCCAAGCACTCACAATTACATGTAGGTATCAAATGAAAAAAAATAAGTGAACTTTATACCTGATAATGTAAACTACGGTCATTTCAGTATATTGTGCTTAATGTGGCACTAGCATATCTAGTGGATGTTCTTTGCATTCGGGGTTACTGACTACTTACAAATCTTTTCCTTGTCCGTCACTGTTTATACCAAAAGTGAATTTATCTCCCAGGCTCCTGGCCACTTCTTTATAAGTCTGCACCCCTAAAAAATCACAAAATCACATTAAAACAAAATGCTATCTCAAAATTTATTTCAAAGTATTAAAAGTATTACAAATTCCAATCTTATTTAAAAACAAAGTAAGACACCTTTATTCTGATCATCAAAGAGGGCTACTACAGACACAGTCCCTGTGATGTTGGATCCATCAGGAAGGATCCCTGTGAAGAATTTCTCAATTTCTTCTTTATCGGCCAGAGAAACAGGTTTCTCTTGTTTCAAGCTGTAAAATAAATACCCCATATAAAGTTTGTTTTTATTTGTTTTCTTTTTTGAGATTCAGGTTATTAAAAAAATGTAAATTTCTGTCAATTTTAAAACTAGAACTGTCCAAACGGGACAAAATAAATAACCGCCCCGCTGGGTTTTTCAGAAGTAGTAAGTTTTTCCATAATAAAGATATGCATCAAACATGAATCATACAATTTTTCTTTCAGTGACCTTGAACTTGCACATATGACCTTAGGTCAAGGTCATGACACACCCTTAGGTCATGGGCAATCTTTGTGTGAAATGAGAACCTTCCAAGTTTATCCATAAGAAAGATATGGACCGGACAGGAATTATGAAATTTTTCTTCCAGTGACCTTGAACTTCCCCAAATGACCTCGGGTCAAGGTCACGACACACCCTTAGGTCATGGGCAATCTTTGTGTGAAATGAGAACCTACCAAGTTTATCCATAAGAAAGATATGGACCGGACAGGAATTATGAAATTTTTCTTCCAGTGACCTTGAACTTCCCTAAATGACCTCGGGTCAAGGACATGACACACCCTTAGGTCATGGGCAATCTTTGTGTGAAAAGAGAACCTACCAAGTTTATCCATAAAAAAGATATGAACCGGACACGAATTATGAAATTTTTCTTCCAGTGACCTTGAACTTCCCCAAATGACCTTGGTTCTAGGTCATGACACACATTTGGGTCATGGGCAATCTTTGTGTGAAATGAGAACCTACCAAGTTTATCCATAAGAAAGATATGGACCGGACAGGAATTATGAAATTTTTCTTCCAGTGACCTTGAACTTCCCTAAATGACCTCGGGTCAAGGACATGACACACCCTTAGGTCATGGGCAATCTTTGTGTGAAAAGAGAACCTACCAAGTTTATCCATAAAAAAGATATGAACCGGACACGAATTATGAAATTTTTCTTCCAGTGACCTTGAACTTCCCCAAATGACCTTGGTTCTAGGTCATGACACACATTTGGGTCATGGGCAATCTTTGTGTGAAATGAGAACCTACCAAGTTTATCCATAAGAAAGATATGGACTGGACACCAATTATGAAATTTTTCTTCCAGTGACCTAGAACTTCTCAAAATGACCTTGGGTCAAGGTCATGAAACACCCTTGGGTCGTAGACCATCTTTGTGTGGAGTAGTAGATTCTAATGTTCCTTCGTAAGAAAGATATGGACCGGACATGTTTGCACAGAGAGACGGACAGACAGACAGACAGACGGACAGCTAGACAGACAGACAGATGGACAAGGTGATTCCTATATACCCCCAAACTTCGTTTGCGGGGGGTATAAATATTGCAATTATATATAATCTGAAGCTACCAATACTTACAGTTTATAAGCATTCATAACATCTTCAATGCTCAGCATGCCGTCGTAGTCTTTCAGGAATTTTCCTTGTTCGTAGATTTTCAGTACTGGGTATCGAGTTATGTTCTCTGTAGCACATACATCTGTCCAGTCATGGCAGTTCACAACAGTAAACGGTCTGTCTGTCTGGTTCTCAAACTTCCTGGCAGCTTCTCCATAGGCCCGCAGAATGGCCAGACTTCTGTGATCAACTGTCGGAGAGTAGTAAACAAATATACTAATCAATATAGTAATGTAAACATTACACAGAGGAAGTTCTTATAGGTGAATTCATTTTCATATGTTTAAGTTACCATAGTAGACACTTACATGGCAGATAGAAGAGAGTAAAGACAAGGTCTCTCTCCTGGATGGTGGGGGTAAATGTTTTATCTGTAAGTCTCTCTACCAGCTCCAGGTCCATTTTAATTTTCCTGGCCCTCTGTATTGCCTCAGCTACCTGGTCATCTTCAGTCTCAACTAAAAAAACAAGAAGCCCATTGTCCTTAATGCTCACCTGAGTTACTTTAGCACCTCTGCTGGTCATCAAAAGATAATGTAAAGACTTTTATATTGCCATGATACCGGTAAATGGTGATTCCATATCACAGGAGTGAAATGAAAATTTTAAAAATCTACATTACCAGGTAAATAAGAAAGCTTCAATCTACGTTTTATCTTCTCTAGAGTCTATTGGTTCTTCATCAGATGATTATTTTTTTAAAGATTTTCCTAATATACTTCAATGCAAATCATTTATCCCCATGATTTAAATGATTTAGAATACAGTAAAACTTGTTTAGTAGGAACACAGATATACAGCCCATCAGTTTACAAAATGACAAATATAACATACAACATATAATACAATTGACCCTCAATGAGTCTAAACAAGGGGGGGGGGTGTGTGTGAAACCCCAGGTCAATTGTTCCTCAATCCCACTGTTCCACTCATTTATAGAATACAATTATCATGATTTTAGATTTAACAGCACATAATAATTCAAAGTTATGATAATTTACAACAATGCTGTTTTGATATACAGACATCTGACAATAAGATAGAGAGATTACACAGATAGAAATTACATGTAGGTCAACCTGATAAATATTTCGTTACGTAATATTACGGCATTAAATTTCCCTAAACCAACCAAAGTAGATATGCGGTTGTACCCAATAATTGGATTACATTGTAATTTAAATGTACTTGGCAATTTGTAATAATATTCATTTATATATTTTTTTTCTTGGATTAAAATATCTAGGGCATTGGAAAATGAAATGAAGTTCATCTTCTATTAGACGACTATCACAAATATCGCATATTCTATCTTTTCTGCTCTTGCCTTGGTACCTTACGCATTCTATGTTCAGATAGTGCGACGAAAGTCTGATGCAGGAAATATGCTTTTTTGAATTACTTTGAAAAGATTTTGTTAAATAGGGTTGCATTTTACAGAAATCAGATTGGACAATGTGCTTAGATAAAAAACATTTTGACGAATTATCCATAACTGCATTGCACTCTTGGAGATGTATATTTAGGATTCTGTTTTTATATATATCCATGAAATGAGCAAAGTTTATAACTTGTTAATTGATTCATCCAAAATTCTCCCTGACCCAACCTAAACATCACACACCCAGTTTTTACGTGTTCTCGACCCATTTTTTTGCATCATGTCACAGGTATCAGTATGAAGACTTTAAAATGCAGTTTTCTGTTAATAGTTTACACCAGAACTTCATGATTTTTAGTTTTCTTTGTATAATATGTGGATATCACCCCAATTCTCTATAAATCATATAAGTGCATGCATTGGGCCTAACACCAAGGGTATATTTACAAAAGGATAAATGCAGTCTTTCCATTAATGGAGATTTATGAAAACCCCAGATTTCACTATCATACGATAAAACGATACCAACCTATGTATCAAAGAGCTGACAGTGGGTTTCGGTGTTGAATTCAAATTTCTGAATATTACGGTTTAAACCAAATAGTGTTTTTGACCTTGTTCAGCTAATTTATTTTGTGTAATGTTAAATTTACCATTGTAGTTTAAGCATATATATAATCCAAGGTAATTGAAAGAATTGAAAATTTCTACAACTTCATTTTTATATGTCCATGAAAAATTAACGCATCCCCCTTTCCTGAATACTAAAATTTTGGTTTTTGTGGTGTTAACGGTCAAATTCCACAAGGATACATATCCCTGTAAAGCATCAAGCAAGTTCTGTAATTCTACTGGCAAGTTAGCAAATATTACTGGGTCATCTGTGAACATTAAAACAAAAAAGATTTAATTCCCTTAATTCTACAGATAGGCATTTATCATTTATGAAGTGATTTTTCCAAGTCGTTAATATACATATTGAATAATATCGGCGATAATACTTCTCCCTGTAGCAACCTTTACTGGGAATTCTTCGGATATCTCGCCTGCATTCTTGACACAGGTGCAGGGGCGTCGGCAAAGGGGCGGCAGGGGCGGCGGTCGCCGCCCCAATAATTTTGCAAAAAAAAAAAAATAGTGACATTGTTTTTCTTTTAAAATGATTTTTTAAACGGCAAAATCTGCTCATTGGAGCGGCGAGTATAACGGCATTCTGCATGTTCTGTGGTCAATGAAGCGGCAAAGTGTGTACAAGCTATTGTTTACACAGACGTCAAAACGGGATATACCTGTACCTGGCGTGTGTACACAATTAACAGGGTAGTCATTATGATTGCTGTAAGTGCGGGTTTGCTACAAATTGTTCATTGTCCAATTAATTGGCCGATCGATGTTTGGAAGCTTTGATGAACCAACATGATTGCAAGTCATTAAACAATTATCGAAAATATTACAACGTATGAGCATATTAATAAATTAAAGGGGGAAAACTGGAAATTAGTTAGAATCACTGTCTAAAACAACTTGAGATGTTTTTTTTTTAAAAATATTATTACACTTATTCTACATTTCAATTTCAAAAATAGCCGGATTAAAAAGTTTTAATCAACCTGTTAATTTTAAATTTCCTAAGCGTTCTTTCGGCAAGAAGAATCCAGAACTGCGTTCATTCAACCCAACTTGGTTTAAACAATACGCATGGTTACATTATATGACGAAGTAAGTACATTAAAAGATATATATATATTTTTTTTTATCTTTTCAATGATATTTTGAAAGGATACAAATTTTAATATATTGATTGTGTTGAAATCATTGGTTAATGTACAATGATTACACTTTAAAAGAGAAAAAACGATTTAAAAAAAAAATAATATATTGAAATTAAAAGGCTATCAAGTGTATCGCCATCTAGAGGACGTTCTTCTGAAGTCTGTGCGTGGCGACAAGACATACAAAGAAGATTTGGACTTTGTCTTAAAGTTCTATGGAGATGATTTGGACAAGACCTCTCTTTCTTCACAGCTGGATACATTTACAACGCTCGCACGAAACAACTTAAATGATTCCTCAACTGTGTCCGTTTCCTTTTTGGTGACCTTAGTGTCTCAGATGTCTCCAGCTTCCAGATGCCTATTCTCCGAGATTGTGACTCTACTGAGACTTATTTTAGTGATGCCAGCCACTAACGCTACAAGTGAGCGAACATTGTCTGCTTTGCGTCGAGTAAAGACTTATCTTCGTGTCACTATGTCCCAGGAAAGGCTGAATCATTTGATGATCCTGCACACGCACAGGGAGGCTACAGATGCGTTGAACATTTTGGCAGTTGCTAACGACTTTGTGTCAGCACGGGATGGACGGAACTTCATTTTTGGACGCTTTTAAAGTGCAGTGACATTGTGTATTATTAAATGAACAGATTTCATTTATGTAGTGTTTATTAATGCTTATTAGTTGATTTTTTAAAGATAAGTATATATGCATCTCAAAATAATATTTATTCAACTACGTGCTTCTCATATGTGCTTATGACATGACGTAAATAAAATCATATAAAACGATTTTGTTTTTTTTAATCAGGTGGAGTCTTTGAAACATTGACAGAATGGGAAAATATATCAATATACTGGTAGAAATTTGAATTTAAGGTCTTCAATCCCTAATAGGAACAAATTCAATGAAATTGAAAACATAACAGATATGTAGGCATTGAATACTCTTTTTTTTTTAGACATACTTCCCATTTATTACTATAAGTATGTATAGTGGGATGTTCCTAATTCATGACTTTGAATTTTGGTAAGATTTATCTCCCCTTTTTTTAAAAATTCAATTAAAAAATTTTAGCCGGTAAAAAAATTGTTTCCAATTGTCATTCTATTTTTAATGTTTCAATGCATCTTTCCACCGCAGGATTTATTGATATTCATATTATTTGAATTTTTATTTTGAAAAAACGTTTTTCCCCATAGACTTCAATGCAATCTTTATTAATTAACTACTGCTTAATTAATGAAATTTTTGAAAATTTCTCGCGGGCTTTTCCTCTATACAAATGCTATAATATAATATCAGAGTATTATGTACTTGACAGACATTTAAGGGTAGGGAAGGTAGGGTAAGGGTAGGGAATTTGGTCCCATTAGGGATGGAAATCCTTAAGTAAAAACACGTCAGTTAACCCCCCCTTTCAATCTAGTTCGCCTCCCCAATGTCAAATACTTGCCGACGCCCCTGAGGTGTGCATGTCAACATAAAGCAATCCGATAATTTGAAGAAATTTTCTGGTGATTCCCAATCTGATCAATTTATACCATGATTTTTCTTGGTTGATTGTATCAAATGCCTTTTTATAGTCAATAAAACAGCAATATAAACAATGTTTATTATTCAACTTTTGTGATATTAAACTTTGAAGTGCAAATATCGCGTCAGTAGTTGATCAGCCATCCTGAAATCCAAATTGTTCATCAGTAATAATATTTTCTGATGTAAGGGGAGGGAGAGAACAAAAGAAATTAATTACAGGTGACCTATAGTCTGTTTTAGATGAACCCCAGAAAAAGTCTGACAATTTAATGAATGGTATTGAAATCAATATTAATAAATTTATATCTTAAATTAATCAACTTAATTAATACACATATAATAAAAAATTATAATTTTTTAAAATTTTCATTTGCATTAATTAAATTTGTCATTTTTTAAATTTTTATATCTATGATTTTATTCATTTTTAATTTCTGTGATTTGATATTTTAGCTTATTTGAAATGTTAAAGTGCAGGTTCTATTACACTCTGTATCACTGGTATATTTGAGAAGATTAATACATTCATGCAAAAGTAAGGTACTGGTAATGCTTATGAAATATGGAATCTGTACCGTACATGGGTGTCTCCCCACTGAGCCACAATTCTGAAATATCACTTCAAAACAAGCAATTGTAAATGAATATGGACATTTTTCTAAGACTCTACTTCTAAACAATTTTTTTGGGGTACATTATGAGTTTAATATCAGTTTTGGACATTTTTAATAAATTTCTAGTGTATTAAATAAATCAAATTACATTATGATCATTTTAACAAATTTAATGTTACAACGAGAGAGGATTATCTGAGTTGTGTTTTATAATGTTTTGATTTTTTGTAATAAAATACTTATTTTTATCAAATAACAAATTTATCATGTAAGACTTCTAAGACTTCTATGGCATTGTACCACAGGCATTTGTTTCAGAAAAATTTTTAACCTATACTATAATGATAACATATTTATTCTGAAACAAGTGCTCATGCATTGTACTTATGCGTATAAGAAATTATGAACATGTGTGCATAAAAGCACTTATCTCAATTTCAATCATGTACGTAGACTACATAAGTTTTAATAATTAGCATTAATTAAATTAAAAACTCACTCCCTCTTCTTTTCATTTTTTCTATCAATCTCTTTATTGTCTTAGTTATTAAAAAGTAATAATCCCAATACACATGTATGTGGATTTTTTTTTGGGGGGGGGGCAATTTTTTTTTTATATCTATATTGATAAATGCATTTATTAAATCATTTTTTAATTTATTTAATAAATCATACTTTACATTCTCCATTCTCTTTTCATAACTATTGCCATAACTTGTGCTATAAAATATTAATATTTAATTATTTTTCTTTTCTGAAAATTTAATTGATAAAATGATATTAAGTATGTATTTTAAAATAATTAATATTATACACCTTTGAAAAAACAAATTATATGTGGAAAAAATCAATGCATACCCAATAATATCAGGCATACTTGAAATATAAATGTAATTTAACACTTATTACAAGAAAAATGAACATTAATTAAATTAAATCTTTTGAAAGTTATATTGGCAAATTGTCAACTAATTGATGTTTTTTTTCATCCGTAAATATGCAAATTTTAATCTACACATACTTTCCTCACTGTATCTGTCCTTTTCTTCCAGCTCCCCCTCAGGATAAGTCTGACCCTCCACTTCATCCCCCATCACATCACCAACGCCCTGTCCTTCCTGTTCTCTCGGTCTGACCTCGTATTCATGTAGTTTACTGGCAAAGAACTCAAAAGCACTATCTATTGACCAGGCCTCAGTCATGTGAACCAGATTTTTCTGAAATGGTACACATTTAATGATATCTTTTTTCTGTTTTTAAGAGAATGGATTCTGTCCATATAAAATTATTATACCAGGTACTCATCATATATCTTCTGTTTTTTGTGAAGCACAAAAAAGGAGGATCCATGGCTCTGTGCAGAGGTAACACAAACTCATTTCTAATGCTTATGTCTTCAATATATATATATTGCTTAGAGCACATGCATAACATGAAGATTGATGTAACTGAACTAGAAAAACTCATTATGTTGGCAATGTTTATCATGCAATTCTTATAGATACCAAAGAGAAATATATTACTTTGTAATAAATATAGTCACAAAAGCCTGTATAATTTGAAAAAGAGAGAAATTTTTTTCACCTCTGATTTGTACTGCACAGCAACAGCTGGTGTATTTGGAGGAAAATCATCCAATCCTACTGCCTCAGGAAGAGTGGCCTCCCTTAAATGTCAAAAATATAATGCATTAAAAATTAAACATAAATGTAAATTCTGATTATTAATTGTGACTCTTTAAAATATATCAAAGTGGCCATAACCAGAACTGTCTATAAAAATTGGTAATTTTTTACATATAGATATATCCAAGCTTATTAACCAGGAATTCAAGTCCTTAAATTTAATAACAAGATTTTGTTTCTCAGTAAAGAGAAGTGGGTTCAAAGATTTAATTTTAATTAATTGGTTTCTTATTAAAATTACTTTGCGTAGGGGCAGAGCGACGATTAAGATATAATCTGATAGATACAGAGACTATAAAGATCACGGTGAGAAATATTCGATGACGATTATAAAATTCTTTTCTGGAATAAAGGAATTCTTTGGAAAGTAAATTTTAATTTTTTAAAGCAAGAATCCATTTATATTTAAAACCCTTAGCATAAAGAATAAGAGAATAAAGATAAAGAGAGATAAAGAATAAAGAAAAAGAGACACCTTAATTTAGTTTCTTAATTAAAACAAAAAATTCAAGACAATTAGTTTTGGTCTCTTACAAGCAAGGTCCCTTATGACCATAGTAAGATACATCTTAGTGAATCTTTCCTAGTAATTTTAATTATATAAAGAATATAAAAATGGTTTTAAAAAATTACATTACTATGCCAATTTCAAGTAAATCAATTGATGTTTTTGGCTATAAATTGAAATGACACTAATAGAAAACATTTTTTTAATCCATTAAAAATGGAGAAAATATGCACTTCCCTTTATTAAATTAGTATTTTTCACAACCAATTTTTTTTTAATTTTTACTAATTTTTTTTTTCCATTCAAATTTTTGTAAAAAACTAAAATGTATTATGAGAGAATTTTAATGCTATCATTGCCATTTAGTTAAGTACCTAGAGGCTATGTAGCTGACACTCGTTGGTATGCTTTTTATTTTATGGAACATTATATCCGTTTTTCAAGACTTTGACCCATTTTTTATTTGGACAGTAAAAATAAATTAATGCATAGATCCGTGTAGAATTCACTTTATCATGAAGTGTCTCTCTTTGTTTTCATTAAAATATGTATGCAACAATATTGATTGAACACATTAACAGTAATAAAGGCAGCTGTGATATATAAAGGTATTTAAATGAATAAACATATTACTTAAGGAATGGACACTCGTTATCATGAGAACAATTTCGTTTTTATTTTACATCGGGTTGTCCAGACATTTGAAACATGTATATGTATGTTAACGCATTCAAAACTCTAAAACATTGATCTGGAACTTCACCTCTGATGATTTTTATTTTTACGGACATGTAATTCGTAAAAATTTAATGCATAAAAAATAAAATCACCCTATTTCAACAAAAATTCATAAAAATTTTCAGCAGTAAAAATTACCCGTTATACGGTAAATCATCATATATTATATCCAGACATTTTCTTCGGTAATTTTTAATACTAAATTTGCCAGAAAAAATCTTGATTATAAGTCGGACATAAAACTTAATATTGAAATCCACACCTTATAGGTGGTATTTACTAAAGAATATAAAAATGGTTTTAAAAAATTACATTACTATCGTGTCGTGATCAGATTTGGCTATAAATTGGGAAGAAAAAAAATGTTTGTAAATGCTAACTCATTTTTTTCCTTCAAATTTTGTGTACTAATATGTTAGGAGAAAATTAAGAGATTTCTATATAGCTGAGATCCTCCAAAGCTTATTTTACTGAACATCAGCTATGTGACATCTTCAAAGGATAGATAATTTAATAGAGATCTAGAATTCATTATTATGTGCCAACATGTTACCCTTACACATTAACAGTAATAAACATTTTACATGGTGGACGTATGTAGATTCCCGGTAGAACAGGTACACCAGATGTAGACCCAGGTCAGGGGTGTAGGGATGAGTAATGCCGTCACCAGGAATGTCAAACTGAAATGGACAAATTAAATCCCAAATGGAAAATTTGTGTAACACTGAAATCCACACCTGTGTAGTATATATAATTAATTGGATGAATAAGTTTACAGAAAATGAAAGAGCCAGACAGGTAATACTAGATTTTTTAAAAAAAAATCTAGCAAATTTTACATGAAATTTTCAGTTATGGGAAAGGATTAATGTTTACATATATTGCACATTTATAGGAACAGGTATTAGACCTACATTTGGTGGAGTGTCAAGTTTTCTCATAAAACTGGCAAGGGAAGACAAATCCATTTTATCATCATAAAACTTGATAAAGCAGTCATCTTCTTTATTGATGACCTGACTACACATCAGGAACCAAACTTTGGCCTCATCTAAGATCTCCGGGTGGGGGCTAAAAGGAAACAATACAATTTTTCTCTTAATATTTAAATCAGTACACTTTAGCCCTAGTGTTTCTAATTACGGTACTACCAATACAGAAACTTAATTATTTTTAAGTAAAGGAACACTGCCTACAGCAGGATTAAGTGACAAAATCTACCTAATGAAATTGATTACATGTATGATATAGGATAACAAGGAAAACTAAATGCCTACTGTCATAATTTTACATCGGAAAGATTTGAATAATAAGAACTTTATAAACTGACAAACAATTTATTAACTTGAATCAGCATGTATAATACCTAAGTTTATAAAAGTCAATTAATTAAATGACATAAAAGGATCTCTAATCCACAAAAGTAAATTTTCCACAGAATTTCTTTAAAGTTAAAGATTAAAGTTAATCATATTATATAGGGAAAATATTCAACATTTTTACTAATAAAAATATGGCAAATTCAACAAATATATATTGTAGGTAAGGTGAAAAATTGTCATGATTTATATATTTTTTATTTCTGTAATTTTATCTTCTATGATATAAACTTTTGTCCATGATCATTTCTTAAATGCCAATAAGCATTGGTATAATTATTCCTGTTTTTAATCCTAAAAAATGTTTTTCCTTTTATAGGATACAAATGTCAACTTTTATAAGACGTTTTCTAAGACTACCAAAGTATAAAGACGAATAACATGAAAATTGTTGCATGAAAAAAAACACCAACATGCATTTCAAACTCTAATATTATTAACTTGATTCAGTAGCATGCTTTTAACACCAAGATAGAAATATTTTGCTGATAGTGGTATTCCTGAGCAATCATCAATAACCTCACTGATGTCATCCTAATAATAACCACGGAAATTAACAACAATGAACACAGGCATTCTTCATGTTCAAATTTCATGTATTCAGATCCTTTAAGAATATTCAATTTCAGAACTCAACACAAGACGTACATAAGTCCTGTCACTGCTTCTGTGGCTGTACTAATGGCAAACTGGAATTTGTGATGGAAAGCATAAGCCACTTCCATGAAAATTCTATGTTCTGAAAATAAATTTTCATTTACTGCAGTTTACCAAATTTTTGCAACCCTTTATTTTCTCTATATTCATGAGATAGTAATATTGTATCTATAAGCAAATAAAAATTTTCACAAATTATGGTTATTGTTTAATATATAATCTCCGGTAAACTTAAAGCAAAGCAATTTAATACGAGAAACACATTTTTGTGGCCAGATAGCATTGCATATATAGTTATGTGAAAATAAACATGATTTAAAGTTTTAACAATTTTTAAAAAGTGATATACAGGAGTCAAATCTGGGTCAGCTTAAAAAACAGTTTTACCAGAAATATACACAGCTTTCAAATAATAAAAAAAACAACTGATTTCTAACCATATGTTCCAATGGCTTTCTGGAATGAGAAGACAACATCATGAGTCCCTTTGTGTTTGTTTACGAAGTTCTCCCTCTCTTCTTTGCTTTGTAGTATTGGAACTTCTCGAAGTAAAGCCAATCTTTTAAGATTAGAAAAAAAACAATGATTAATTTAGTCACATATCATCTCAATAAGTGGAAAGCTCTTATAATATGAGCAAACTAATAAGTGTCCTAGGCTAGTATACCCAAGAAGCTCACTTAAATTATACCCTTGTTCTGATAAGAAAACTGTAACAGAAAATTGGTATGGACAGACACTTTTTTAAATAAGAAGTTAACTAGATTCAACCAAAACTAAATCCTAGCAAATGGCGTGATTAAACAAAGACTGTGCTAAAATTTCAAGAATCTGAGATGTCAGTAATAACTGAGAAAACTGCAAGAAAAATGTGCTACGAACACACGGACAGACAGATGGACAGACATCAGTAAATGATTTTAACATAAACATATTGTTTACATGACTCAAATGATTGCAATAATTAGGTGTCAAATATTGTGCTGGACTCCTAGTGCACTACCAGTAGTTTATGAAGGTTTTCAATATATTCTGGTCAAATGCTGGATGGACAGATGGAATGAAAAATGTACATACAGTAAACCTCGATTATAATGTCACTGGGACCTGTGAAATTACTTTGCTATATCCGTAATTCGTTATATCCATATAAGGAATTCGTTAAACTTGTGTAGTTAGGGATACAAGATACAGTAAAACTCGGTTATACTGAATTCCTAGGGACCTGTGACTTTAATTCGCTATATCCGTAATTCGTTATATCCGTATAAGGAATTCGTATAACCATTATAGCGAATTCGCAATATGGATGTTTTCCTTCAAGTATTACTACAAAATATATTAGGGAAAGCTATATTACAAAAAGGTTTTTATTATGAATTGGATTTTATATAAAAATTCTTGAAGGAAATAAAGTCAGTTCTATTTATTAATTTTTTTATAATCTTTGAAAGTTCGTTATAAAAGATGTAAATTTCATTATATCTAACCTCTACGGGACTCAAAATCAGTTCGCTATATCCGTAAATTCGTTATATCAGAGTTCGTTATAACCGTAAAATTTTACAAAGATTTTCTAAGAATTTTGCCGGGGACCCAGAAAAACTTCGCTATATCCGTGTTCATACTAAACGAGTTTTACTGTAACTTTTCTTTCAATTCGCATTATACGTGTTCATGCTAAACAAGTTTTACTGAACTTATGCTCTGTTCACACAGAGAGTTTAATTTGAATTAAACAAAAGTTACTGTGAATTTGATATGAACCGCCTTCACACGCAAAATTTAATGCAAATTAGTTTAATTTGAATTTATTTACTGCGCATTAAATTACTTTGCATTTAAGTTCATGTGAATGCTAAGTGAAATTTTTACACATATTAGGCCAGAATTGTCACAGGCTACATGTTGGCAGATACATTTAGGGATCTGTGCTATATTTGGTTGAAAAATCAAGGAAAATTATGTTAATCACTAAAATGTAAAATGATTACTGCAGTATATAGAATCTCAATTTCCATTTAACCCACATGTCGAAAATTACGGGGATTTCTTATACTTTCACTATATGCCTAGCATTTATATTAAGTACGCTTGGACAAATTTCCGCGGAAAACGCTTGATCGCATACATAGCGTAAATTAAAACCACATACACACCTCTGCATACATAACCTGATTTACAAATGACATCATAATAGCCTTGCTGAATAGCCTTATTGAAGAAATAAAATTTTAATTCGCATTAGTTTACTTTGCTTTAGGTGTCATAGGAATGAAATTTAATTTGCTTTAATTCACTGCTAACGAAACTCTTCATGTGAACAGGGCATATTATTATTATATAAGGCAGCTGCAGAGTAAAAGCCTCAGTCAGCAGAGGTAATCTAACCATTTACTTGAAGATTGAATCTTTCGAAAAAATTTAATCAAAATAGAAGTTCAAACTTACTGTAAAATATTTGACATCATTGAATTAACATCAAACATGGTTTCAATTTCCAGGGCCAGCAGTTCGTTTCCATTACTATATGTGTAAACCAATGCATCTGTTTTATCTTCTGTGCATCTGTCAACATCAGAGTTAGCTGGATCTTTACAATTTACCTATAAAAGAAAATGATCTGCATATGTCCTGGTATGAATTGTAGAATGTACATTATGACATACATAATATATGAAGACTTTAACATGCCTTTAAAATGAAGAAGTCTAAGACCTTTATTATGGGATGGTCACTAAAAAAAGTATCAATTCATATTCCATACTCTGAGAGTCTCTATATATAAAGATTACTTGGTTGCATGATATATCACATATATCTACATCTTGAAACACCATTAAATGTTTCTGATTGAGGGAACCCTGTCAGGTCTATATCACTATGTGGTAACAATCGTCAAGTGTCATAAAGTGTGTCAAATGTGGTGTCCAGACATTGAAAAAAACAAAGTCAAATAAAGGAGAGATAGAATTAAGATATGTACATCAAATGAAGACACTTTCATTTCACTAGCACTTAATTTGATTCTGGCAAATCAAAATCTTAAATGGGCAAACAAGTATAAAAGTTTTCTTTTTTTTGGCCCACTGGGGAAGTACCGTAATAAAAGCTATGTCTATTATAAATCCAATTCTAATTAGAGAAACCCTATGATTTTGGTCTCGGGTGTGAAGAAGTCTTGGAAACTGTACAGTAATAATATTGTATTTTATAAAAGTATCAATGAAATTCATTGTGCACAATGGAATCATGCTATAGTCAAAGAATTCAACCCTTGTAGTACATATTAAGTCATTGATAAAAGGGTTTTTAATAATATTCTAAATGAAAAAAAAAGAAATTCAAAATAATTAAAATGATATCTTTAAAAATTGAATTTCATCTAGTTAAGTGTTCTTTCACACAAATTTGATGTGAGCGTCAGGTGGACCCATCTCTGCATGACAATTCTTGTCAATACCTCAAAACACTCCTTAGTTAATATGCCAGCATTATTGATTATGTGTTTCATATGGGTTTCAATAATTTTAAAGATGTCTAAAGCTAGAATGCCATTGTTTTACTGTTTTACAGTGTTTTTTACACTTAGGTTTAATAGCAATTCAAAATTTCATTTTGAACAGATAAAATAACAGTCAACAGATAAAATTATTTTAGAATTTCTAACCATGCATAAAATACATCTACTTAGACTTCATATCACAGAACATATGATTTAATTGTGCAATAGCAATTACAATATACCGTAATTTTTGGGTTATAGGTCGATGGGGTATATAGGTCGAAAGGCTCATTTTCAGCCTTAATTTTTGAAAAATCCTAAGATAGGATGAACTTACTACATAGGACGAGGCTTTGTTTCCCGTTTTCTGTTTTAAAGATTCTTACGCAGATACAACGTATCAGTCAACAGGTAAACCCCTAGATTTACCGGGGTTATTCCGTGACATAAACGTATCAAGAAATTAAACAGGTATTTTAATGAGTACAGAATTTAAATAAAGTTCTTTTTTTTAAAAAGTAGCTAAAACTTCTTTGAATTGCTTGTACCAGTATAACCAAAATATAGACAATCCTCGACAAAAAAGAAAGACTTCCTGCTATCTCTGCTGCAGCTCTTGGTTGATGAGCCGTTCCATCTTCCTCACTGTCTTTCTCTCCTATACATCTCTTTCCCTACTATCCATCTTGCTTACACTCTTTCTCTTCTATCCATCTTGCTAAATACACTTTCTCTCCTATCTATCTCGTTTACACTCTTTCCCTACTATCCATCTTGCTTACACTCTTTCTCTTCTATCCATCTTGCTAAATACACTTTCTCTCCTATCCATCTCATTTACACTCTTTCCCACTATCCATCTTGCTTACACTCTTTCTCTTCTATCCATTTTGCTTACACTCTTTCTCTCCTATCCATCTTGTTTACACTCTTTCTCTCCTCTCCATCTTGCTTACTCTCTTTCTCTCCTTCCATCTTGCTTACACTCTTTCTCTTCTATCCATTTTGTTTACACTCTTTCTCTCCTATCCATCTTGCTTACACTCTTTCTCTCCTATCAATCTTGCTTACACTCTTTCTCTCCTATCCATTTTGCTTACACTCTTTCTCTATCCATCTTGCTTACACTCTTTCTCCTCTATCCATCTTGCTTACACTCTTTCTCTATCCATCTTGCTTACACTCTTTCTCTTCTATCCATCTTGTTTACTCTCTTTTTCTTCTATTCATCTTGTTTACACTCTTTCTCTTCTATACATCTTGCTAAATAAATGCTTTCTCTCCTATCCGTCTTGCTTAAACTCTTTCTCTCCTATCCATCCTGCTAAACACTCGTTCTCTCTTATCCATCTTGCTTACACTCTTAAATCTCTCCAATCCATCTTGCTTACACTCTTAAATCTCTCCTATCCATCTTGCTTACACTCTTAAATCTATCCTATCCATCTTGCTTACACTCTTAAATCTCTCCTATTAATCTTGCTTACACTCTTTCTCACCTATTCATCTTCCTTACACTCTTTCTCTCCTATTCATCTTGCTTAACACTCTGTATATTAACATATGTTCATGCAATTCAACATGTATCATGATACAGCTGTCAATGGTTAAATTAACTGATGTCCTTACATATTCTTGCTAGCTTACCTCCATGCTTATACAGTAAAACTTGTTCAGTATGAACATGGATATTGGGAATTCACAGATATAGCGAAGTTATCTTGGATACCTAAGTACATAAATTTAAAGAATGCCTTACTTGCCCAGTTGGATATAACAAATTATGGATATAGCAAAGTGATTTCATAAGTCCCAGTGACTTCATTATAACTGAGTTTTACTATAGCTAATATAAAAAGAATACATGTATCTTGAGATACCTAACCAAAGTTACTAGTATTTTTAGGTGGGCATATAATCATTGGATTGAATTTTTTCATTGCTACCTTGTTTAAGTAGTTTAAATCATTTTGTTACATTAAAATTTCTCAGTAGAAATTTCAAATAAGTCAATTAAAATTAACTTGTACTGTATCACAATACATACATGGTGATACAATAAGTGTATCGTGAGATCTTGTGAGCAATACAATTGTTGTTTCCCTGTATTGTTACACCTCTTTTATTTATGACTCAGTTTGGTATCCATACCAGGAACTTAGAGGCACTCTTAATCAAGACATGCTAATTCTGGTACAGAGCTGAACTGAAGTCAAGAATCCAGGAAGATTGGAGCATCTCCTTAGGCCTTACTGTTTACTCAGAAGTGACTGTCTAACTTCTACAGCCACTGTTAATGCTACTTTCTTTATATGGTTATTATAACTGTTCACTTCCCCCACTTTACATTTTCATGCAAAATTTAAGTGAGCATTAGGCCAGGTAAAATTAATCTTTAGATTCTCATCCTAATTTGCAAAACAATTGGGGCGGGTGGGCGGATTTTATTTTTTATAATTGTTAATTTATATATAGGCCTAAGTATCAACAAAACAATGGACGCCCCCTATTATACACATTTTTTTCATTACCTTAATGCAAATATGAATAGATTTAGTTCTTTTCATATTCTTTTAAATATTTAAAGAAAATTTTTGCTTTAAAAGTTAAATATTTATCGTTAATTAACAAATTATCAAGTACACATTATTTGGCACACCCTGAACAAAATGAGGTGGGGATACCAATAAACTGTGCTTGCGTGACTTCTTATTTTGCAAAATCTATATAAATGTTCTAATAATTATTCTACTGAAAAATCTAGGCCTTGTCTTAAGTCTGTCTACGATGTTGTAGATTTTTTTATTTCAAAGCTAAGTCACACAGCTGGAGATCGTTATGTATAACTTGACCAGGTGTCAGTTTCCTGGTCTATTTTTACTTAGTTACAATCTCTTTACATACTTTCTCCTGCCAGTGATGGTATCTATACGTGTTTATGCTATTTTTTCTTCTCTGTCTTCTCTATACTGACAAATTATCTTTTCCTTACACATTTAAACTGCTTTTATTGCCGATTTTTCTCCATTCTTCACATGGCGTTTTTGCTATAAATAGCGACACGCGACTTTTAATACAGACGGGAGATAACTCTTAAACTTTGACCCAAATTCTTACTGAATAAAAATACATGAAAATACCCAAAAATCAAAATAAAAAACATCGGGACGGGACATTTTGAGAGGGGCAGGCGGGGATGAGAATCTAAAGATTAATTTTATATGGCCTTAGAGACATTTATAACCAATCATATTCCTACCAAAAGAAGTACCATTATTAACATAAATTCTAAGAATTCATTCAAACGACAAACACTCAATATGTACAAAATATGAACTACTGTGAGCAGCTGAGCTTCGATATCTTGTCATATATCTTCAATCAATGTGAGTTTGAAATCCAAACAATGTTTTCTTTCCTCTTTCTTGTTTATTTTCATTTATTTTTTCTTAAATTTTTCTGTAGGTGTGTTAACTTCAATATATCTGAGGTGAACCCTTTAAAATAAAGTTCCTTTTTTCGCCCAATCAAGGTTGAGTTAACAGCTAGTTTAGTTATTTTAAATTTTAAAGAATGAAATTATGAGTTAAAAATCATTATGATAAAAAAAATCATTATTTACCATATCAGTAATTTAGCAACATAATATTTTTAAGTCAACAAGTGTAACTTTATTTTTACATGTAAACTTCATGGTGAAATTTTCATTAAAATCTTACCACTCCCAGCTTTAAGTCATACAGTCCTAAATACTCAGCAGATTTATCATATTCATGAAAGAAACTTCTGTGTTTGGGGTTATCTGAAATTTGAAAAAAAAAATTCATTTCCATCTTCATCTTTTTGCAATAAAAATTTCCAAGTTACTGACCAATTACTTTCAGACAATATAGACTATAAAAAAAATCACTTGTCTGGGACCATCAATTCGGATATTGACCTGCTCCAATAAAATTCCCATGTATCTAGATTCACTTAGACCTGCAACAGCTCTATTAGTAGAATCCATTCCAAGCTGTTCTTAGCACTTAACATGACATCCAATAAATGAAGTCATAGGCAGCATCTGTAACAAGTTTGGCTGTATTTCTGTCTCTCTGAATACTCTTTCATTTCCAAGCAAATGTTATGTTTACTTACACAAGTTTAGTCAACATTTGTGGTTTATTGGAAATGAAAAAAAGATGTGTCCAAGATGCATAGATATATTATGAAGATTATAATTAATACAATTTAAATCATGCAATTCTCTTCAGAAAACATTAGTATAAATGAATCTAAATGTTTGTAATATTTATTTAAAAGTTATTACACAGATTTTCATTTTTTTAAAAAAATGTGAAATTTAAATGACTTAACAAAATATAATGCTAATAAGTAATTAATAGATTTCCTAATTATTTTCACAGACATATTTGGTGAGGTGACAAATGCAGCCAATTCATAAAAACATCCACACTTGAACCAAAATCATTACCTTTACTTTTAATTTCATATGTCACTGAATTTAAATTTGCCTGCCCACTATAAGCTTTATAAGAAGAAATATAAATATTTGAAAGATTTTAAAGAATTTACTCATATAACAACTGTCCACTAAACAAACAGGATCCTAGTATGTATTTATTATTTTTTTTTTACTGAATAATTACTTTAAAATATATTTTATACACAGATGTCTTTTCTTGACTTTCATATATATGAATAACAATCTATTGATCCAGTATGCTCAAGATTCATGCAGAGATACTTTTGACTTTGGACCATGTAATCCTCTGAGTTATATAATAATTGTAGGGACTTATAAACCATTAAAAGGTTTTAGTGTAGACAGAGCTCCAGATATTTTTTTTACCCCAAAGTGTATTTACTCCCTGATTTTTTATTCAATGTAGATTTTGATTTTTAGCAAATTGATTGAAGAGTATTTTGTTTATATATAAATGTTTTGACCTTTATTTTGATTTTGAGCTTGTTATCGAAGTTTGTGTTTTTGAAGAGGGAAAAAACTTCAAAGGTCAGTCCTGCATTTATTTAAACAAATTTTGTAAATACCAACACAACTTTATGCTAAGATTGGGAAGCATTCTTTTTTGACAAGGAAGATTAAATACAATAGGTCAAGGTACCATAGAGTCAGAGACACAGAAAACTTTTCCTTCATTTAAGATATGATAGCAAGAGTAAACTGAGAGAAAAGCTAGAATCTTCATTAATGTGGCAAGTTGAGAGAGATGAAAAATTGGCTATGAACCCATGATAAAAAAAGGTATGCCTAGTGCACAGTCTTTCTACATAGAAATTGGTTTTAATCTAAATTTCTGATTCTTCCTCCCGAAATGAAATGGAGATCATTGTCGTCATTACTAGAATATTCCTGGTTACTCAAAGGCTAATAAATCTGTTTTGATGCATAATTGTATGCTTTATTTTAATTTTCAATGCATAGTTTGTAAAATTTAATGCGTATTTCTGCAAATACGCACATTATCTCATAATCTGGAGCTCTGGTGTAGAAGTGAAACAGTCCATCAGATAATGCTGTCTGTCGTAACTACATCTAAATTAATTCTTAAATTCAAAGATTCGTATCTTCGTGTCTACTAAATTGATTCAATAATACACTGACAAACTACACTCAAGTGATTTTCATTTATGAAGCAGGATACAGTAGGACAGCTTGTACCTTTAAACTCTAGCTAACCTATCTAGTACCTTACGAATGATTTCACATAAGTCAGAGTGAAAAATATAACTAGCAAGACAGAAGATACTTACCTTCCTTATAATAGTATAAAACGCTAACTGTTTTACTTTGCTTAAATCCCGGAAGATCTTCCTTTCTTATTAATTTAGCATGGTTAAATTGATCGACAGTAAATCCTACAGCAACACTTTCACAGAATATTGAGAATAACGTCACCAGCTGTATTGTTATAATGTTTCTGCGTATCCTCATGTTTAAGAAATTCCAATAAAGGAAATATTAATGTTCTTACGCTGTCAATAAATACAGCGCTACTAAGATTTCCTCTCCAACTCTCGTCTGCCACACACACGTCTTGCAAATCTTTGACGTCACTACTTTCATTTCGAAAGACAATGTCGAACCCGATGCAATTCGGCATCCAGTAAATACCTGTGCATTTTAAATTTAAGCTATATTCACAGGCACCTGAATTTTCATCAATATTATAAGTCGCTAAATTAGCCAAATATCGAAAAATTTACCCCCTCTCTCTATATATATTATTTACTGAGTATAAATAGAGGGGGTAGAATTTTTTTCGATGTTTGGCTAATAGACTATTTAGCGTTTTGTTGAGAGAAATTCAGGTGTTTGTGCAATATTTTAAAACGAAATTATCAATACCATCGATAATAATGTATTTAATATTAGTAACATCTTATGTTATTTTATTATACTATGGGCTAAATAAACAAGAGGCCCATCGGCCTAATAGGTCACCTGAGCATCATGTAACGACTTCCCAACCAGAATTTGGTTCTGTTATTTGGGAGAAAAGAAATGATATAGTTGATTGGTTCCGTAGACAGGTAGTCAATCACACAGATTGGCGCACCTCAGAGCGAATAAAGGAGTCTGATTAAATCTATGGCGCAATGAGAGTCTCATGCAGCCATGTGTTTTGATTTTTATTTGTCTATAAACCATGAATTTTGATGAGATTGATTTTTATTTTGAGGGTGGGGTGGGAGTAATCTGACGAAAAAATATAGTTAAATGAAAACGACATGTATTATGCTTTAAAGTTAAGAAGAATCTATTTAGCTTTAGATTGGGTCTAACTTAGTCAAATGTCTTGATTAATTCAAATCTGCGTTCGAATGGATAACGCTAACAAGTGAAATTACAATCTTTAATTGATTAAGAAGCTCTCCGTTTTTCACAATTTAAATTCCACTCAATCCGAAACATGGGAAAAAATATTCACATTTTTAAACAAGAGGTCCATGGGCCACATCGCTCACCTGAGCACTGTGGCTAGGAAAAATGTAGAAATTGGTTTATTGTTGAAAAGTTTAAATTCAAAAGTAAACCTTTGACCAGTTATGGTTTTGCTATTCTTGAGAAAATGATTTTTAAAGAATTTTCCTTTATATCTCTATGTAAAACTTTGGTCGGCCATTGTGGCCCCGCCCTACCCCGGGGGCTCATGATTTGAACAAACTTGAATCTACACTACCTGAGGATGCTTCCAAATAAATATGATCAATTAAGGCTTTTTTATTCTTGAGAAGAAGATTTTTACAGAATTTTCCTATATATTTCTATTTAAAACTTTGGTCGGCCATTGTGGCCCCACTCTACCCCCGGGGGTCATGATGTGAACAAACTTGAATCTACACTACCTGAGGATGCTTCCATATAAATATGATCAATTATGGCTTTGTTATTCTTCAGAAGAAGATTTTTAAAGAATTTTCCTATATATTTCTATCTAAAACTTTGGTCGGCCATTGTGGCCCCACCCTACCCCGGGGGCTCATGATTTGAACAAACTTGAATCTACACTACCTGAGGATGCTTCCAAATAAATATGATCAATTAAGGCCTTTTTACTCTTGAGAAGAAGATTTTTAAAGAATTTTCCTATATATTTCTATGTAAAACTTTGGTCGGCCATTGTGGCCCCACTCTACCCCCGGGGGTCATGATGTGAACAAACTTGAATCTACACTACCTGAGGATGCTTCCATATAAATATGATCAATTATGGCTTTGTTATTCTTCAGAAGAAGATTTTTAAAGAATTTTCCTATATATTTCTATGTAAAACTTTGGTCGGCCATTGTGGCCCCGCCCTACCCCCGGGGGTCATGATTTGAACAAAATTGAATCTACACTACCTGAGGATGTTTACCCATAAGTTCCATCTTTCCTGGCTCAGTGGTTCTTGAGAAGAAGATTTTTAAAACATACCACCAAATTTTCATTAATTCCCAATTATCTCCCCTTGAATGAGGGCGTGGCCCTTCATTTGAACAAACTTGAATCCCCTTCACCCAAGGATGCTTTGTGGCAAGTTTGGTTGAAATTGGCCCAGCAGTTCTTGGGAAGAAGATGAAAATGTGAAAAGTTTACGCCGACGCCGCCGACGACGACAGACAACGGACAAATTTTGATCAGAAAAGCTCACTTGAGCCTTCGGCTCAGGTGAGCTAAAAAAATCAATTCAAGATAAAAACTGGAAAAAGGGGGGAGGGGCTTTTCGATCTTGTTAGTTTCCTTATTTACAAAATATAACTTTTTATAAGCTTGTTTTTAATGATTTTTCCTTTTTTAAAATTACCTCTTTTTATTTTATTATTCGCGTTTTCTACGGGGAGGGGAGGGGGTTACAGGTCACACCTTTGTTTAGTACATACATTTAATAACTCTGAAAATTCCCGGGGGGGGGGGGGGGTTAAAAACTCATTAACTCTGCAAATTCCGGGGGGGGGGGGAGGGTCCTGACTCAGCCTTAGATCCGCGCATGCAAATATACTCTACACGATATTTAATTTATGATGTACATATGCATGACCTTCCGGCATTTGCTAAACTACAGAGAAAGATAAATCTAATCTAATAAAACTTTGGAAAGCATTTTTACAGGTGTAAATCATTAAATTGAGCCTGGGGTTAAGATAACACTTAATTATCGTTTTGAGTAAATATAACACGACGGAGTCAGTTTACGTATTATCTGAAATTCAGAGTGACGATCACAGGATTAAACTAAGAAATTGAGGGACAGTAATGGCCACTAGTATTGGAAATAAAGTCCGACGGAGGGGGCGAAATGATGAAGACCTAGAAGGCCTTATGATTGAGGACGCACGGTGAGTGGGAGGGGGGCAAAGTACGTGTTTACAAAAATCTAACGATCGACCTAGTGAATCGCTTATTGATAACAAGGGACTACTGAAATAATGCAATGACTCTAATAATACACTGTAAAATAGCCTTCCTGTTTGACGTTTATAAAACGAACGTAAATAATTACTAGCATTCTTAGAAACAAACCATAAATTTATCTTTTATTCAAATCAATAAACAATTTAAATGTATATATATCATTATATGATATAGTGGTGTCCTCTGGATTTGTTAAATCGTGTAACATATTGGGAGAAATGGGATCCTTGATAGATAACAGGTTATTGTGCGCCATGTGTTCCAAAAATGATGACGTTGCCTAGTTATAACTTCAGTCTTCCAAGTCTGATTAAGTCCATTCCGGTTAAATATAAAGCACTTACTATATTTTACATGCGATGTATACTTCAAGAAGTATTCTTCAGTAATATTTGATTAACATCCACTCAGTTTAGGTCTCTCTCTCTCTCTCTCTCTCTCTCTCTCTCTCTCTCTCTCTCTCTCTCTCTCTCTCAATATTTCTTTAACGTCACACTTTTCGGTAGGATGTTCATTATTCGGTGTTATTAGCCATGGCAATGTTGAATCTTCATTTTAATTAATTATATTTTTAATCATGCAAGGGAGAATGGAAAAGAGAATAATTAGAAGACACGAATAAGAAATAAAAATGTTATGTTTGAGTTTTGTTTTTATGGTCCTATTGCGGATTGACAAACCAAATACATGTAATTCTATCCCAATGTATATTAAAAATCTGAATCCAAATGCTACCTAATGTTGTTTTACTGACATATTATTACACGTACTTGTTAATCTAAAATGATATATTTTACGGTTTTAACAGTGAATCGGACACGTCCTACGATGACGCTAAATTATCTGATGCTCGGTAATGTAACAGGTGGGGTACGGGGGATGTTGCAGCACATGTCAAAGTTTGCATGGGCTTTTTTAATTTCTTTTTTTCCAGCTCAGCTTTGAACTACTATACTAATTTTTCTAATATAACAGTCGTGCATTGTGCATGGATAATTGTACTGCATGAGTTTTATAAGGATGACATTTTAAAATTAGAATTGATTTCTGGCGAAGAATCAATGAATTTAGATTTTTAATGTATCTTGCATGCTTCTTCTTCAATTTGAAATGTGAATCCGTATTTTACTTATAATTATGTTCCCCAAACGAAGTTGGGGAACATATTGTTTTTACTCTGTTTCTTATTATTAAGGTCTTCCGTCTTC
Organism: Saccostrea cuccullata; assembly: GCF_032062105.1. Lineage (NCBI taxonomy): Eukaryota > Metazoa > Mollusca > Bivalvia > Ostreida > Ostreidae > Saccostrea > Saccostrea cuccullata. The sequence goes on from NW_026931879.1 coordinate 293,347, forward strand.
ACGGAAGACCTTATAGTGATTCTACTGTTTCTTATTAAGGTCTTCCGACTTCCTTCGGAAGACCTTATTGTTTTCCTTCTGTTTTCTATTATTATTATTATTATTATTATTATTCCACTTTTCATAGTACAGGTCATATCTCAGCTGTGCGTGGTTCAATTTGAATGATTTTTTCAGGGATGGTGCATCATGTTAATATCTCCAGGGGTGTCCCTCACTTTTTCGAAATTTACTTCCGTTCGCGTTTTTTGGGGAAATTTGTATTTTTTAAATGGAATTTTGTCGCAAAAAATTCTCGAGAACAGTAACAGATATAAAACAGAAACTTACGGACGTGATAGAACATCGAATGTAGATGTGTTGATCGATCTTCATTTTTCGTCGTTCTGACTTCCGGTCGCAAACGGAAGTGAATTCTAAAAGTCTAATTTTTCAACTTTTTTGTTTTTCAATATTTTTCTTTGGAATTCACAGGGTTGATAGAGTATCTTTTAAGAACTCTAAAAATGTTTTCAACATTTTCATGCGTGCATTTGTTGCAAAGATATGACCGATCCAAAATTTGTCTCACTGTCGGGGGTTCGAATCCCGCTGGGGGCGTTGCAAAAATTTTTTCTTTGTTTCTGTCTTTATTTAGTTGCATATGACTTTTCTTTCTTTTTTATCATGTATGGAAGATTTTGTCGATTTTTAAAAGCTATATTTTGAGATATTTTGTGGAATAACTGTAATAATCACGATCTATGTTGAGAGACTGCTCTCAATGAAAGTAAACGATAAAAATACATTCTGAAATCTATTTCATGGCCTGACGGAGCAGAGATTTCTAACGAAAAGTCGGGCGGAAGACCTGCTTGTTGCCCTAGCAACAAGATCGCATCTAGTTATTAAGGTCTTCCGTCTTCACGGAAGACCTTATAGTGATTCTACTGTTTCTTATTATTCTTATTATTATTCTTTTTTTTGACAAAATTTTGTGCAGGCGATTTCTCGAAAACTATTCAGCGGTTTTTCATGAAACTTTCACAAAATATGTGTTATTATATGAAGTTGTTACATCCGAAGAGAAATTTGGAAAATTCGCTTCTGGTGCCAAGTTATGGACAATTTCCTGATTTTAAAATGCGATTTTGTCGCCCCTTTTTATAAAAAATGGCTAAGGATATGAACTGGAGACTTATTGGAGATGATAGATCATGACTTTGTGGTTTGCAGAATCGCCTTTTCGTGCGTCGTCAATACTTCCGGTTGTTACGAATTGCAAACTTTAGAAAATCGTATTTTCTAACTTTTTTGTTTTTCATTTTTTTTCATTTATATTTGGTATGGTTATAGAAGCCCTCCGTATAATGCTTACTATATAATTTGTTTGAATGTTTATAAATCGTAAGTCTAGATATCAGCATTCAAAAATCTGAAGCGGGTCCAAAATGGCGGCTGTCTCTGTCAACGCCGACATTTCGCAATAGTGGTTTACGGAGGCAACCGAGCGTTTGCTTTAACGAAAGTAACATAAGAATAAATGCAATGTAAAGGAATACTTGGATTGTCACGTCGTAGTTTCGTTGCAGTTCTGTGTCAAACTAACGTCTTCTATGATTGGTCTTGGCTGGTTTTAAAAGTAGAAAACAAAAGACGATTGAACAAAATGTGCAAATGAAATTCGATAACTTATACCTTTTGTACATTACGTAAAAACAGATCTTAAATCATAGTTATAAGTAATACTTTCTCAAAAAGGAATATCAATTAATATTGTCAATATTAATCGTAACCACTGTTTTTCCTATGCACACTTGTGTCATATTAAACTAATAAATAAGACAAAATAAGAAAACGATTTTTTTAAAGATGCTTCACGGAGTTTATTTTAGCATTCTTGTCTCAAAGACCAGATTCAAGTTATTGAGCATAAATGATATCTGATTCCTTGACCATCGGACGGCGAGCCATGTTTTCGCGTGAAAAGTTTTAACCTTTTTCGATTAACTAATCGGGATAGTTCAGTTTGGGGATAAAAAGGAAATTGAAAAAAAATCATAACCGTTTCACCGCTTTAGTGTTACACTGTACATGCATTTATACAATATGGAATTTTTAAAATGTGTTTAACATATTTTCAAATCTCGAATCTTAGGCTATAAGAACGTTCTTTTTTTTTAAATTTCATTGACACTATCACATCCATTTAATAGAACATTCCATAGAAAAGCGCGAAGATTAACTCCTGGCGTTTGGCGGTAAATTTTGGATAGTGACCTGCCTTTCATAATTTTTAGAGAGAAGCATATTAGTTAATATATACAAGTAGATTTAGAGTAGAGGCCGCGCTAGCGTAATATTAAGTGCGTTGGAATTTCATGCTAGCGACTTGGGTTCAATCCCCCTTGTGTGCAAATCTTTTTTTTTTACTTTTTCAGCTCGATTTTACGTCTTCTTTCCGGAATCGGACGGAAGACCTCTCGTTGCTCGCAACGAGTTTCTCATCTAGTTCTTATTATTCTTTTTTTTGACAAAATTTTGTGCAGGCGATTTCTCGAAAACTATTCAGCGGTTTTTCATGAAACTTTCACAAAATATGTGTCATTATATGAAGTTGTTACATCCGAAGAGAAATTTGGAAAATTCGCTTATGGTGCCAAGTTATGGACGATTTTCTGATTTTAAAATGCGATTTTGTCGCCCCTTTTTCTCAAAAATAGCTAAAGATATGACCTGGAGACTTATTGGAGACGATAGTTTGTCACTTTGTGGTTTGCGGAATCACCTTCTCGTGCGTCGTCAGTACTTCCGGTTGTTACTAGATGCAAATTTAAAAAAATCGTATTTTCTAACTTTTTTGTTTTTCAGTATTTTTCATTTATTTTTGGTATGTTCATAGAAACCCTCCTTATAATGCTTACTACATAATTTGTTTGAATGTTGATAAATCTAAACTCTAGATATTAGCATTCAAAAATCTGAAGCGGGTCCAAAATGGCGGCTGTCTCTGTCAACGCCGACATTTCGCAATAGGGGTTTACGGAGGCAGCCGAGCGTTTGCTTGAACGAAAGTAACATAAGGATAAATGAAATGTAAAGGAATACTTGGATTGTCACGTCGTAGTTTCGTTGCAGTTCTGTGTCAAACTAACGTCTTCTATAATTGGTAAAAGACTAAGTGTGCAAAGGAAATTCGACACCTAATATCTTTTGTGCACCATGGAAAAACAGATCTTTAATCATGCTTATAAGTAATGCTTTCTCAAAAAAGAATATCAATTAATATTTTAAGTATAAATCTTAACAACTGTTTTTCCTATGCACACTTGTGTCATATTAAACTAATAAATAAGACAAAAATAAGATGTTTTTTAAAAGATCGCTTCATTGAGTTTATTTTAGCATTCTTGTCTCAGAGTCATTAATCAAGAATGATATTTGATTCCATGACCGCTGTAGGAGGAGCCATGTTTTTTGGCGAAACATTTCAACCTTTGTCGACTTACTAATCGGGATAGTTCACTTTGGGGATAAAAAGGAAACTGAAAAAAGTTAAAAATTCATAACTGTTTCACCGCTTTAGTGTTAAATGCATATATACAATATGGAATTTGTAAAATGTGTTAATATACTTTGTAAACCTTGAATAGACTATACGAACGTTCTTTTTTTAACTTCATTGAAGATATCACACCTATTTAATAGAACATACCAAAGAAAAGGCGCAAAGATTAACTCTTGGCGTTTATCGCTAAATTTTGAAAAGTGACCTGCCTTTCATAATTTTAAGACAGAAGCACTGTTTTGTATATATATACAAGTAGATTTAGAGTAGAGGTCGCGATGGCGTAGTATTTAGTGCGTTGGAGTTTCATGCTGGCGACTTGGGTTCAATCCCCCTTGTGTGCAAATCTTTTTCAACTTTTCTGCTCGATTTAACGTTTTCCTTCCGGAATCGGACGGAAGACCTCTCGTTGCTCGCAACGAGTTTCACATCTAGTTATTATTATTTTTCTTCTTCTTCCTGGGTACTTTTTTGTCCGGGAGTGATCTTGTAAACTACACATCCGACTTAGGTAAAACCTTTTTAGGGTCAGTGAGCATGTTATGTAGATTTGCGGAACAAAGGTAATTTTGCGCGCACGTGCTTGCAAGAGCGTGCACGTGCAACGCGTGAAATGATCAGTATAATAGATTAGCCGTAACTTTTCTATTTTTGGATGAAATGCTTTCAAACTTATAATGTGAGGATATATTAGTAGCATACACAACATGACATGGTCAAAATAGCAAGATCTCACGCGCATGCACGTGCGCTTCACTCTGATTGGCTGAAACTAATGTCTCAATATCTTTCTTGATTTTTGACAAAATCCTTTGAAATTTTGAACATAGCCGTGCATAAGGATGTCCTACAACATGATATATAGCAATTATCAAAAAACACGTGCATGCACGTGCGATGCATTCTGATTGGTTAAACTTTAAATAGCTATAACTCCCTTGATTTTCAACCAAAGAGGATAGGATTTGGAACATTGATAGACATAATGGACTTCTACAATAAGGTATGGTCACCATGCACATGCATACGCGTGCGTGTACGAGCGCTGCAATCTGATTGGCTGAAACTTTAAACAGCTATAACTCCCTTGGTTTTCAACCAAACGGGCTGGAATTTATAACATAGATAGATGTAATGGACTTCTACAAGAAGGTATTGTTACCATGCTCATGTATGCACGTGCGTGCACATGAAATGAGTAAAATCAAAAATACACTTGAATGAGCGTATTGTTTAATAATTTTGGATTCAATACTTGAATATTAATGTATTAAAATATATAGTTTGTGTAGACAAGATGATATCGTCATTATGGACATGCATTCACATGCGCACGCGTGCAATGCTAAAATTTTAATGATCTTGGAACACTTCTGGGTTAACGTTGTTAAAATCTCAAAAGCATAGAGTTTGTCTTATTTAATGAAGCTTACAGGGAATATGGCACCAAAAGGAAGTTGGGGAGCGTTTGGGGAACATCTGTAACGGTCCCCGTTACAATTAGCACTAGTTATCAAGGTTGTGGCTTTCAATGCTCATTTCATAACAATGCAAAAGGAAAATTCCTTACACTGTAAAAGAGTTATTATACATACAGGTGCAAGCTTTCATACATACGGAAATGCATAATCTTTACTACTATTGTGTTAATTCATCGATAATTCAGTGCCTTAAAATATCCATAGACTGCAAAATTTTCATCGCAATACACAGTTCTGAGTACACAAGCACTCATCGAACGATGATGATGTAGAAAATTTACATGTTACATACAATGAGTATTACTGAGCAATAAAAACTTTCAATCTATCAGTTTTTGAAAAAAAAGTAATAATTTTTCCATTGCAAACGGAAAATAGTTTGAACTGAATGCAAGATGTATTTCAATTTTTACAAAAAGATTATGCAAATGTAAATATACACAGGAATAGTAAATCATGAATGTTTTAAAATTTCCAGTGACATCAAACCTAGACGTTCATTGGAAAGTTTCCACTGGGACCTATGGCTCCTAATGACTCTACAGAACTGGATCTTTGACTTCGGTAGACCCATTGCCGCTGTACGTTTCTTCCATAACAGTATAACAGAAATCTAGAGGATTTAGAACACTAATAACTAAACGCAGTTCTTAGGCTCTCACATGATCTGTATTAATCGTAATCGACGGAAGTGGGGGGGGGGGGGATAGGATACATACTATACTGTAGATTCCTTATTTTCGCGAGTACTTATTATCGCGAATGGGCTCTTCAACGTCAAATCGCGAGAATAATAATTCGCGAATGGACGGTTTATCTAGAGATCTTACATAGGTTTCGGCACAATAAAAATGAAGGCGAGTAATTTTATTTCGCGTGTGGTGCTTCTCGCGAAATTACGCGATAATTATTTCCTCGCATATATTAAGGAATCTACAGTAGTTACATATACATATAATGTGACCAAAAGAATTCGTCTAATCACCACATATTTTACCAGTTTTGTAAACTCTATCTCACTCCAATAAACAAAACAGAGAGAAGAACCCAAATACAGACACATTCTATTACAATATCCATTGATTTTTATCTCACCTCGACGAAGTCGAGATGAGCTTATGCTATACCCCCGGCGTCGGTGTCGGCGTCCCAGTTAAAGTTTTAGGAACAGGTCCATTCCCAATTAACTATAAGTCCTACCTTGACCAAACTTGCATGGATGATGCATCTAGAGATGGATACTACCAGACTTGCTTCGGATGCTGGATCTGACCTACATTTTCCAGATTAGTGACAAGGTTATTCCCAAGTTACTATAAGACCTAACGGGACCAAACTTGCATGGATGATGCATCTAAGAATGAACAATCAAAACTTGCTTTGAATGCTGGATCTGACCAACATTTTCCAAACGAATAACCAGGTCAAACTTTATGGAACAGATCAATCCCAATGAAGTTAAAGACCTATTTAAAGCAGTATGAGCTGCATTTTTGAAAATTTTATTTTGCTGTAAAAATGTAATAAAATGTATTATCATGATAAATTAATGTATGTAATTCAAACCTTTGTGATCAATTAGACTTAAATAAAGCATTAAATTGTTTCTGAAGAAAGACTTCTTTACAATCGAATATACAGTATTATATAAGAAATCATTATTGTATAGGACGACAATAATGCAATTTTGATTCAATAAAAGCTTTTTTCTGCCATTCAAATAGTTATTTACAATTTTGCAACAAAAAATTCCAAGATCAAAGTTGCAGTTCATATTGCTTTAAACAGAACTTGCTTGAATATTGTTGTCAGAATAAATACTAACTGTTAAGAAATTATTATGTGAGATTTTCATTACTTAAACTGATAACATTTGTCGAGATGAGCTTCGTAATCTTTGATTACCTATTTTTTTTTTTAGTTGATGATTCCCGAAGAACTCTTCCCAATGCATCTGCCCAGCGTTGGGGACTACTTTCATATGATGTATAATTTAATTACTCCATTTTGTATCCTGAAGGTAAATTAAGTATCAATAGTACCTGAAATAAATTTCTATATCGCCAGGATAATATGAAGAAAAAAAATGTAATTTAAGAGAAATTGTTTTATTTTTAATGTACATTGTATAGTGTAAAGACATCCATTTTCATATGTTTTAGCTCTTTGAGAGAAGTCATACCAAAACATCATCAACTTTCAGAAATATCTGTGTAATTATTTTTGTTATGGGAGCCAGTATACATCTTGTGGGAGATTCGGTTAACCACAGACTTGTCAAACTAGGATATAAGCTTCATCTCTCAGTCCGAGACAATCCCATGATGCAATCTCTACAACCACGTGGTCTCGTATGTACATGCATATTTTATAATCACTTTTTATTTTAAACTTCAAATTTTACGTTTTAAAATACTTGCTTATTTTTACATGAACTATTTCTTTTTGTTACAGGTTGAATCATTTGTTCTTTTGTACAATTACGACGAAATTATAGGCCATTTGATGTGGTACGTATCTCATAGCATTATAGTATTTGAGATAAAGCTAACTGTGCCGTGATATCTGATTCTTTTCCTTTTTAAAATCCTTTTCAAACCACTGAATTTACTTTTTCAGGTACATTCCCTTTTTTCTTTGTCTTTTTCTCTATTATATTGGATGTTTTCTGAACTATCAGCCACATGAGCGTGTTCGCACTACATTTTCGTGGTGGATTCTAACCATTGTGAGTGGTATTTACTACTGGTACGTATATACGATTTACCCTTAGTTAGCACCAAAAGCCTGAAGATTGCCATGCTTAATTTCTGTCATATATCAATTACTAACCTTTGGTTTTTATATATAGGAATATTCTTAAAAATATAATGGCATCAAGTTCTTAAACTTTGAAAACATTGATTCCCTATACAGTTTCTACATGTGGAATGGCCAAAGTGTAATGAATGTATGAAAAGTATTGAAAACCTGCATGAGCTGTTGAAAATACTGTATAAAGTTTAATCTAGCTACAGAAAATAAAGCCCCCCCCCCATTTTAACTGAATTCCATTGTGGAATTGACCTCCTTCAGACCGAATTTACTTTGTTTGAGACTGCATGAGTAACATTTATTTTATTTTCAGGTATTTGGTGACAGAGGGACAGATATTTACTGTGTATTTTATAACATTCGTCTTCATGCTGGGATATATGGTCTACAAGAAAAGTACAGGAAACTCCCAGCTTGATATTAACGGACTATTCCTTTTGTACTCTTTTGCCCTCACCTTAGTATTAGTACTTCTGTGGGTGATGTATTTATGGAACGATGAAGCACTTCGTACTAAATATCCGGGACTTCTCTACATACCGGAACCCTGGTCTTACTACACACTGTATCTTAGACAGAATTAAACATCGCTCAATTCACGACTTAGCTGCTGATCTGTAGCTCCCTGGTCTGAAAATTTTTGGATTAATTTCTCCAAATTCTTACCCCAACTGTACAAAACTCGATTTCAAAATATTTCCTTGACCCCTTTCAACTATACTCTTGTATTTCATATCTGCATGAAGCGCGATGGACCGAATTATCTTGCAATATGGCAGTGTACCTAGGCAAAAGTTTCAATGGACTCCATTTCAGGCCCATAAAGGCTATTTACAACGGGTATAAGGAATGTTTTGTTGTGGAAATAGTACAAGAATATGTTAGGAACACACGGTTAGTAATGTTTTGAGGTGACAGTATGAAAAACACTGAGAAATAAATCGAGAAACAGCGCACTTTTTTGTGCACAATAAATAGATACAGTTTTCTCAATGTGTGGCTCTGTAGCTCTCCAGTCTGTCAATATATTTTTTTCGGAGAGCATCAGATCTGCAGCTATGCACGACTCACAAGAAAGTGTATGGAATATTTTCTGTTTTCTGACCATGGAGCATTTTTAACAAGATTATTACATAAAGGTAGCAGTTATAAATATATTGTTAAGCTACTCAAAGTAACTTAATTGCTTATTTTTGTTTATGAGGTCAATATGTCGATTCGAGGGTACTACATCATTGCATTGACATAAAAATATATTGTGTATAATTCAAGGAATAAATGAAACAAACTTCTGACAAAAGCATTGCATGATTAGTTGCATGGTTACATTTTTGAAGTTCTAGCTGAACGCATAGAGAGAGAGGGATTGGAGTTCTCATTACCTGATTTATCAATTTGGAATTTCGTGATCTATTTTCGTTGCGATTGAGGGGAAAATAAATCAAGCTAATTCAGAGAGACCCTCCTCCCAAAATAGAGCCTTTTAAAACTTGTAACATGTTTTTCTTTGTTATACAGTATAACTATCTGAATCAATTTCATTCCTTGAAATGAAGATCATTTATCTCGTCTTCTGCTTCCATCATGGAGGAACTAGAAAGACGTTCTCCAGGGACGTCAAAAGGTCCTTTATCTGCCCACAAACCAAATATCAGGACTATGACCACATTACGTCATGAAGGTACTCTCTTGTGCATCATCTAGGGCATAAACAATGCAGGGATTTGCAACTTCACTCAAATTTATTTCATTGGAGACATAAATCTGTGAATGAAATGAAAAAAAATGGACTAAGTATATTAGATTAAACATACCGGTTTTAAAAAATATCATTCTATTGCAATGGATAATAATACATCATGGTTTACTGTATTCCAAAATGTACGCATTACGAAAGCAGAAAAAACAAATAAGAAATGATATTTGAATTTTGATATGACAGCCTTGCAGTTCAGCAGCATTTTGTACCTTGAAAAATGTTTTAAAATGCAAGAAATCCACTATCTCCAAACTCATCTTCACAACAAATAAACAGGTCTGTACATATTGGTTGCTTATAGTATATTTAAACAATAAAATGCTTTCTTTGTTTGTTATTACTGGAATTAACGGAAGCAGCTGTTGCAGAAAAAATGCATAGCTATGTAATTTTTTCTGCAATAGCTGCGACCTTTAATTCCAGTAATAACAAACAAAGAAAGACATGTTATTGTTTATATTTATATCTGTTTAAATAATCATTCAAAGTAAGATTAAAAAGATTAATTATTGTATTAATGATGCGAACGTCTTTATACGTTTCATTGATGGAACAGCCACTGATCAAGAAATCTGTACAGGCGACATGCCTAATGTAGTTCTTGCAGTGATTAACGCAATGGGTTTTCTTAAGAAATAAAGGAGAAAAAATTATTCAGTGGATGTAAATATTTCACAATTGTTTTATTGATACTCAATCATATAGATTGTAAGAGCAGAGCATAATAGTCCTTGTGCTGGTCCACAGATATCACTTGTCAATGACAATCTTACAGAGAAACAAATACACATCATTCATCTGCAACGAAGTAGTTTTAACAATTTTCTAAAAAAAAAATAATCTCAGAGTTAAAAGGCATATGGTGTAGATGTGCGGAACGAGGGACATTTGCCTGCACATTCATGCTATTGCACATTTGACTGTGTGCACTGAGTAAAATGAATGATATATCTAAATATTGCTGTAAATTTTATTCATTTTCAATAAAATGCTTTGAAACAATCAAAATTTAAAGAATTATCAGAAGTGTAGGCAAATTATACACTCATACATATATATATGCTTCACTCTGGTTGGCTGAAAAAATATTACAATTTATTACTTTCTTTTTTTTAACAGAATACTTTGATTGTTAAAATACATTTGTATACCATTAGGATTTTCAAAATTCTTGAAAACGTACATGCATACTGCAATTTGATTGGTTAATCTGTAACTTCTTTTAAATAACTATGATTGGGATTTACCAAAATAATATTAAATCAGCTGTAACTTTCTTACCATTCAATGAATAACTGTATTACACATTGAAAACTAATATGAGAATCAAGTAATTTTTCATGCCCCTAGCTGTAATAAAATATTTGGGGGTATATCAGCTTTTGCCCTGTCTATTTATTTGTTGCATTAAGAAATTATGATTTTACATCAAAACACTGCATTAAATTAGAAGAATTGAAGAAGCCATTGCTAGTAATTATTTGATAAAATAACGATATCTTACAATGATGAAAAAATGATTTGTTAAATCTCCATTAAATTGGCACTCCATACATTCAGTAATGTACATACCGTATAAGAAGAATTTTTAGGGATGTTTTAATTTTGGCATTATCAGTGAGGGTGCTGACATCGATAGAATAGAATATCGCTAAAAATTAATTGCGTATTATTTGTAATAGCTTCTTTAATTAGCATTTTAAAATCACTAAAATTACTTTTCACTTAAAATAAAATACCAGATTTTAGGTAGAAATCGCTAAATTTGCGTCTTCCTAAAATTTTCACTTTAAACTAGTATAAGATTATAAACACCAAAACTTCTCCTCTGCTTTTAAGGGCTTGGAACCTTCTTCTTGATGTAACATGCATGTTTGTTATTTCAAGCAGGCAGCATTAAAAGTTTTGTGCCTTTTTATACCCCCGTAAACAAAATTTCTGTTGGTCCGCAAAAAAAAAAACTTGATGATAACTTTTGAGTGGGTGGGGCATTCCTTGTGACAAAAGCTTTCTTTGGTACCGCCAAATTTGACATCTTGACCTTGGAGTTTGACCCACTTTCATTAAAAAAACTCCAAACATTCACACATGTATTCATTCTGATATGACCGTTCAGTTGGTATAAATATTTTTGACCTTGACCTTAGAGTTTGAATCACTTTTGAAAAACTTTAACCTTGGCCATGACTTTTGAGCACTGTATATACACTGTGTGTATATATATATATACATGTATATAATCCAAAGTTTTGATAAAAAATCCACACAAGTATTTAAATAGTAAAAAATAACAGAACGCCGATTAAAACTCTACCGGTTTCAATTGTATCATCAGGAGTTTGACATATTGCTATAGATACAAACATTTCAAAGTATATTGTGACGTCATGTAACGTCAAAAGTGTTGCGCATTAGTACAGTTCATTGTGACGTCATTATGTTACGTTATTACGTTAACAGTTAGACAAATAATGCGGGAAAATTGTAAATTGTCTATTATGACAGGGCGTTTAGCTTTGGTTTAAACAATGAAATAAAATGTTTTTCCTTGGTTTCACGTTCCTTTTCGGAAGTCTTGTTATAGAACTTGTATATAGGAAACACTGTAAAATTAGGAAAAATGTTTTCAGCACATGTTCTAATATGTCCGCTCACGGCAGTGCACTGGTATTCAGTTTGACGAATTTGTTGACGATGGACGGTCATGCGGTGTCTTAGGGTGTCCCCGGTTTGGCCAATATAATGCTCGCCGCATCCTGAACATGTCATGACATATATCAAATTTGAACTTTCGCAGGTAAAAGAAGAATGAATAACGAATTTTCTTCCGTTTTTAAAAATAAATTGTTCGGTTTCCTGTAAAAAGGGACAGGTTCCACATCTTGGATGATGACATTTTTTAACACCGGCTGTTTCCTCTGTATTGTTAAATTTGGCTCGTGTTAAAATCTTCTTTAAGGATGGGCTCTGTCTTTTACTTTTGATCAACTGAAATTCACTGAATACGTCTTTCATCCTTGGATCATTCTCTAAAATTGGCATGTTGGTTTTGATGACTTGGAAAAATTCTTGATTTTTTGGATTGTGTGTAGATACGTAGGGAATGAGATTTTTTACGGGTTTTTCTTGTATCTGAAGTAGGCTGTTTCTGTCATGTAGTTTGGCGTTGTCTATTCCTTTTTCAATTAGTAATGTTGGATAATGCCTTTGTTTTAATAATTCCCGTAACTCATCAAGTCTGAGGAAAAATTATACAAAACCGTGGAAGAAAATTTTGGTGTTGAGTGCAAACATTTTATTCGAAACTCCTGGAAACGATATTTGGATGATTGCTTTATAATCTGGACCAAATCTACCGATGAATTACAAAGTTTCTATGATATTTTAAACAGCATGAACCCCAACTTAAAATTTACAATGGAGAGTGACGAAAACAAGTTACCATTTTTAGATGTTATGGTCATGAAAAAAGAAGGGAAAATCGTAACTGACGTATATTACAAGGCCACGGACACAAAACAATACCTTCTCTACGATTCCTGTCATCCAAAACACATCAAGAACAACATTCCATATAATTTAGCTAGGCGACTCTGTACCATAATATCGGACAAGGATATTTTAAATGTCAGACTTGATGAGTTACGGGAATTATTAAAACAAAGGCATTATCCAACATTACTAATTGAAAAAGGAATAGACAACGCCAAACTACATGACAGAAACAGCCTACTTCAGATACAAGAAAAACCCGTAAAAAATCTCATTCCCTACGTATCTACACACAATCCAAAAAATCAAGAATTTTTCCAAGTCATCAAAACCAACATGCCAATTTTAGAGAATGATCCAAGGATGAAAGACGTATTCAGTGAATTTCAGTTGATCAAAAGTAAAAGACAGAGCCCATCCTTAAAGAAGATTTTAACACGAGCCAAATTTAACAATACAGAGGAAACAGCCGGTGTTAAAAAATGTCATCATCCAAGATGTGGAACCTGTCCCTTTTTACAGGAAACCGAACAATTTATTTTTAAAAACGGAAGAAAATTCGTTATTCATTCTTCTTTTACCTGCGAAAGTTCAAATTTGATATATGTCATGACATGTTCAGGATGCGGCGAGCATTATATTGGCCAAACCGGGGACACCCTAAGACACCGCATGACCGTCCATCGTCAACAAATTCGTCAAACTGAATACCAGTGCACTGCCGTGAGCGGACATATTAGAACATGTGCTGAAAACATTTTTCCTAATTTTACAGTGTTTCCTATATACAAGTTCTATAACAAGACTTCCGAAAAGGAACGTGAAACCAAGGAAAAACATTTTATTTCATTGTTTAAACCAAAGCTAAACGCCCTGTCATAATAGACAATTTACAATTTTCCCGCATTATTTGAAATGTTTGTATCTATAGCAATATGTCAAACTCCTGGGACCTTATTCACAAAGCCTCCGTAATTTCCGCAGTCGCGGAGCGTTTACGGAAGGATTGCGGAAAGTTTACGGAAAGATTGCGGATGGTTTACGGCGTATTCACGAAGCTTCCGTAAACTTTGCGAAATTTACGGAAAGTTTCCGCAAGTGAAACACGCTGAACGGGCACCTGCATTGTACAAAAAAAGAGTCATGAACATATTAAAACTTTAATAGTTTTGAGCGTGTTTTGTTTATTTTTTTAATCAAATGTGTTGCATACTCCAAATTAAAGAATCAAAACTTAAATGAGTAATATCCTTCTAAGAAAAAAAAGAATAAGAAAGTATTTTATCACGTGTTTATATTTTAATAGTGAACAAAAATAAAGCTTTCTAAAGGTTATTTATAACAATTAAAATCAAAATATTCATACTGTTGTGATTATTAGTTAACTAAATGCGTAGTCGGGGGGGGGTGTATTTTTTTTTTAAATATACACTATTGAAACTGGTAATCATTTAAATAATAAATGAATAACCAGCAATTTACAAATAATGAATAAATAATAAACGTTTTCGGCGTAACATATATATTTGTACATAGGTTTAGATAGATTCTCTTGATACCTCTTTTGTCCCGTGAACCTATTGTGACGTCATGACTAAGAAAATGACATCATTGAAATTCTGACAATTAACGCTGAAATTATGGAAGATAGAAAAAAGAAGCCGCGTTTTAGTGAGAAAGAAATTGAAATATTAGTTCAAGGAGTTAAAGAACGTTCAGATGTCATCAACTCAAAATTCAGTGACATGATCAGCAATACAAAGAAAAAGCAAGCGTGGGTGGAAATTTTGGAATCTGTAAATGCTGTCTCATTCTCGAAGAGAACTGTCGACGAAATTAAAAAGAAGTGGGATGATGTAAAGAGGGGTACAAAGAAGAGAGCTTCTGCCGTCCAGAAAGAACGTTGTAAAACGGGGAGTGGAAAATTGGAGATTATACCTTTAAGCCCAATGGAAGAAGATATTGTGTCTGTAATGGGAGAGGAGAGAATTTTTGGATTCAGCTCGTATGTAGACACCATGATTCCACCTGTAAGTAAGCCTAATTTCATTCCGTCATTTTTGGTATTTACTTAAATCTAAAACAATATATTTGTTTCGAGACTTTCAACAATTTTGAACGATGTTCACATACTAAATTTCAATATCTGCATATACACACATAAAATCATTTTTACAGTTTTTAAAAATAATGACTGTTTTATAAACTTGTACATAGTCTTAAAAGTTATTAAAGTCATTTTGATTTTTTTGAGAGACAAGATATAAGGTGTGTATGTGTTGGGGGGGTTACATGTCAATAAAGGAAAATATGTAATACTGGGGAAGCTTACAGGTTACATAACCTATATAGGTTACACGAATTGTCGCCTATAATCTCTTTATTAGTAGCAATTATAACAAGTCAGAATTTGAGTGTATATCGGTGTTTTAATTTTTTCTCTGCGTTTTCTAATATACAATTCTAGTAACTTCCCCAGTCATACAGAGGGCGTGATTTCTACATTGATCCTTGTTTCCGCTTTTTTTTTTTAAGATATGCATCTACTAACGGTTAATTTATGTACCTTCATTCTGAGATGATACTGTAAATACAATTATAGGGATAGTATGCCCTTAAAACTTCTGTAGAAACATGAGTTATAAATCTTCATAAAAAATGCAGATTATAAATATTGATTTTATTATGAATTTCCCACCTATAAAATATCTATATATATAATTTTTTATGACATTATATAAGCAGAAAATATCAAGTTTATCATGTACCAAATTCCACTTAGACACCAAGCAAAGCTGTTTCTGGAGAGAGTCCACCACAAGAAGTGGAAGAGGTACAGACGACTGCAGAGGGAGGCATCAGTGAAAAAGCACCAGAATCTGCTTTCTGTGCGAAGAAAATGAAAAGGCGGCCTTCTCAATATGAGGCTGATGAGAGGTGATTTTATTTACTAGTATTTGAATAAAACCTTGATTGCATTTTTCTGAGTAGCATCCCGTCCATTTTCGATAGCAATGAAGCAACGGCACTTGTTTCTTCAATATTTTTAGCCCATAGTATATTATAATTTTTTTATACAATGGGTTAATTTAAAAAATATTACAGAAACAAGCGCCTGTGCGATGGAAGTCAATAACAGTGTAATTGATGCAAATCACCTATGGGATCTTACGTTTTAAGTTTTCGTAGTTAAAAAAATAAATGTCTTCTCCAGAAAGTAATCTCATGTGCCCTGAAAAAAAAATATTATAGTTCTTTTCAAAACCTTCATTTATTTACAAAGTAAGTAAAATGCACTAGGCACAAGTTCCAAAGTTGCAATTTTTTTTTTTTTTTACGATTAAAACTTCAGACTCCTGTGTACAAATATAGATGCTCTGAAATTGACACTGGCAATACCAGTCTAGAACAGGATATATACATATATATATATATATACATGTACATGTACAATCGGAAGTTTAGAGTTTTATTGTTTAACCTGCACTTAAATGTACAAAAAGTTACAGTAAGTCGGGTTTTATAAAACCAAGACTATGACAGTTGAATTTCTAAAATTGTGATAAATACATAGCTTTTCTAATCTTCCTTCGTGGATCTGTCAGAAAACTCGGAAAATCGCGGCAATCTCGGATATATTTTTCGAGCTCTCCAGACTGAAGGGCCCGAATTGATGCTTTTGGTAAAAAAAAAAATAGTAACACAATGGAAATCTTTTAAATAGGTACTCATTGGCTCTTCTGACCTTTGATTTTTCACCTCGAAATTGAAAGCAAGGCAAAATACAGAATGTTGTTTTGAGTTAAAGAGTTATCGATTGTCGATGTGAAGCACACTCTTATAGATTTACTATTCTAAATTGTAAACCCCCCCCCCCCCCCCCCCCCTCCATGCAACAATTTGTCTTTTTTTTAATTATAATGCAGCAAATTAAAATTTGGTTCAGATATCCTCTGTGTTTTATACTGCTACAGCGCTACCTCACCCATCTTTTTAAAAGATAAGCTTGTCTTGAGATAATTATACGTTAGTACGAGTTTTTGAGTATACTGAATGATTGTTCTTCGGTAGCTTGATACTACAGAGAGAACTAATCAAGATTCAGAGGGAATGGCTCGATGTGGAGAAAGAGAGACTCGGCATCGAGAGGGAGAGGCTTCAGATAGAGCGTCGACGCTTGGAGATGGATGAGCGGGCCAGGGGATTTTCCGCCACATGTAATAATTCAGAACGCAATGCATCGGAATTTCAACTCTTCAACGGTGCATTTATGCAAATATGAGGAATGTTAATGTGCATTTGATAAATCTTTTAATTCATATATCCACTGTTTTCTTTGATTTGCATGTACGTACAAAACATAAAGTTCCATTCATTATGAACAGCATATATGTAAGATGTAACTGGTAAATACAATGTATTTTTCCAGAAAAAAGAAATTAAACAAATGACCAATAAGTTCTAGACATCGTAGTTATATCTCTGTTTTCTTTTTGATCTACAAAGAAATGCAATAAAATTAAATAATACATACACTTGCTCCTATTTTAATCACTTTCTGCAACTTCTTTACATCTATTATCTCCTTCATGTTTATTTCACAATAAAAATAAAACTTTGGTGACTAAAATTCACCATTTTTTCACAGAATAAGAAGAGATCTCTGTAAACTTTCACCTAATTTCTAAAAAAAAAAAAAGGTTCCGGTGTTTAATTAAGTTTGAAAAGGGGGGGGGGGTGCTCCTGAAATTTACATTCCGATATCTGTATATATGCCGAGCTTCTAAATATTGAAAACATTACCTATTATGCAAAGCTACCAATTCAAATACCCGGCCAGATCAAATGTCATCGTACAAATGAAATCAGTTTAATTTGTATTTTTTAAGTACCTAAAACCTGTCTCTTATCAACATTTGTCTAATTTCTTGTCCTGAGTGATCTTGTACATCGCCTGGCATGTCATTATCATCATCATTCTGCTCATCATCGTCCTGCTGGAACTCCACGGGGAGACCTCGATCTTCACAGATGTTGTGCAGCACTGCAGTAGCTGTGATTACTTGTACAGCTGTAGATAGGCAAACTGTTAACGGTCCACCTGTGTTACAGTATATTACACATGTTATACCGATTTGTCTTTACGTGAAGTCTAAAACTCTATTTCTGTCCTCATATGATGTCACAGATTATTCTATTTATTAAACACTGCTTGTGGTAGATAAATTTATCAATATGTAGATATACGGACCGAAAACTGTCCATATTTTTAAAAATTCTTTTCTATTTTTTAAAATTTATATTCATAAATTCATCCAATTTTTTTTCCTTTTTGGTGATAATTTACATGATTTTTTTTCGACCATGTTAATCATATGAGATAATATTTTTATCTTTCATGGCATCAGGCAGATAATTCCAAATGCAATAAAACATTCTGTATATTTTTCTTAAGTAAGGCCACACCAATAAAATTTTTTGTTCGTCGGACCCGCGCGCTCGTATTTAAACGAAACAAGACAAATAATATTATATAATTTAAAATTTCCCGCACCATTGGAATTTTGTGCTATTTTCTGTTCTATTTCCGCTCTATTTATCGTATTTTTCATCTGCTTACTCTGTAAATCAGAAAAAAATATAATTGTCCGCTCAAATTTCTTCACGCTCTGCCTAAAAAATTTGTCTACAAAAAGTAATAATATTATTATTTAACCGCTAGCCCGCTCGTACTTTCTTTCATCAAATGTCCGACGAACAAGAAATTAAATTGGTGTGGCCTACATTAAACTCAGCTTGAAAATTGTTAAGTGCGTTTGTCATAACATTGTGTTGAGGGGACAGACAGCCAACAAGTCGTCAATTTAGAATACATGTAGGTACGTGTATGCTGGGAAGTTCAAAGATGTGACATGTGTCATGTTGTGAATTTTGAATTTACCGGGTGGCAGTAAATACAAAATTTACAACATGACAACTTGTAAATTTTGTATTTACTGACACCCGGCCGGTAAATTCAAAATTTACAACATGACACATGCATTAATATTTTATTTAGAAAATACCTCGAGAACAAAGATTATGTTATTCACGTAATACTATTGATGATGAATTTTATTTCTTTCTACAGTGTAGCTTGAATATACAAGCAAGTGAAAAACTTTTTTAAAAATATGTTAGATAATTGTTCCTCATTCTACATCAAATCACCTACACAGAAACTTGAATATATACTAAGTCCAAAACTTGAAGTTATAACGGCTGTTTGCACTTTTATAAAACTATCACTAGAATTGAGAAATAAAAGGTCCACATCGGTGCAACATTTAGGAATGAATTTCTATATGTATATATACCAGTATGCGTAAATACAGCAAAATCAAGGGGGGGGGGGCAAATGTGCCCCCTCTCTTCAAATGGGGATTCGGTAGGGTGTGAGGGTGAGATATAGAGGGAGATAAAAGGTTAGCTATGAGTCTCACGTTTTGCTTTACGTTGGATATCCAATTTAACAATATCTTGATTCAAAGAGAAAGAGAAAAGCAATGATTAGACATATTGATATGGAAACATCCTCCAGGTCACGTAGACTCAAATTTGTTCAAATCACAATGGAAATTAGAAATGGATTGCTTTTTCATATTCATAATTATGTTGATTACAATATACATGTATATAAAATTTTCTTTACACTTAGAATATAATTTTATTCACGCCAGACAAGTGACTTTCCATATACTGTGTATAAAACGTGTTGTTATGACTATTATATAACCAAATTTTATGAGGAAAAACAAGCCTTTCAGAAAATCTCATGCATGCTTGTTATAAACTATAGTATACGAACCAAATTTGTGAATGCAAAGCCACCGACTCTTCCATCGTCCGAACGTATCTTCAATTCTCTGTCTTGCTCTTTTGTGTGCAACATTGAATGCCCTGTCAGCTGGTGTACTTGGAACCCGAAGAGGAGTGATTAAATATTGTCTCAACGGGTAGGCTTGGTCGCCCAAAAGATGGCCAACATAGGGCTGATTTTCAAACCACTCTTTCAGCGAACAATTATTCCAAACATATGCGTCATGTGTGCTACCAGGCCATTGAACAACAATGTTTGTCAGTTTTTTCTTATGATCACAAACTCCCTGAACGTTAATTGCGTGGTACCCTTTTCTACACACATACGCGTCTTCCCTTTCCGATGGTGGTTTAATTTGGATAAGCGTTCCATCAACGCATCCCAATACATTTGGAATGTTAAATTCGCACGAAAAACCCTGTTTGATTACAAGCTGTTCTGCTATTCTCTCAGGAAACTTGATGAATTCCCTTGCCCTATTTGATAAAGCTTTAGATGTTTTGTAGACTATTCTTGAAACAGTTGGCTGGCTTACCCCTGCAATGTCGGCGACTACCTGTTGTAGGGATCCAGTGGCAAAGTACCTCAGGGCCGTCAAAACTTGTAGAGAAGCCGGTATGCTCTTGGACCTCATAGTGGGTGGCTCCAAGTCCTCAGCCAACAAATCTATAATATCTAAAATACAATATCTTGGCATGCGGAATCTTACGATTAAGTCTTGATCGTCATACATATCCAAAGGATGTGTCCGGTCCCTGAAGACCCTTTCTCTTCTTAAATTTCTCTTGTTTAATCTTTGGAATATGACTTGGAACGCCATTTCGTAGTTTCTTGAATAACGGGTATGACGTAAAATATTACGTAACAATCGTTTTATACGTAACTTAAAAAACTGAGTACTCTTTATATGCAAAAAAAAAAAAAGATTATAATAAATAAAAGTAGATCGGGAAGAAAGTTTAATCAATTGTATAATTTAATTATTATTTATGTGTTTCCATTTAAATGTTAAATTATTTATTCTTAAGTATAATTAATTTATTTTTATTTCATAAATATGGGCTTTGCCCTTTCCGCAACGTTTACGGATGGTCATGACGTCCCGTAATGTACCGCCGATTTTACGGAACGTTTACGCAAAGTTTGCGGGTGCGGTATTTACGGAGACGTCGTGAATAAGAATTTTTCCCCTGCGGGTCAATTCCGCAAAGTCTACGGGTCCGGTAAGTTTACGGAGGCTTTGTGAATAAGGTCCCTGATGATACAATTGAAACCGGTAGAGTTTTAATCGGCGTTCTGTTATTTTTTACATGTATATATATATATATATATATATATATATATATATATATATATATATATATATATATATATATATATATATAAATCAAAATTAAATCCAAGATAAACAAACAAGTTTACGTTTAATTTTTTACACTAAGCGCTTTCGCCGTTACGGCTCTTCAGAGTGTAACAATGATAATAAAAACAATACAACTTCGTTGTTATGACGTCGTTATTATGACGTCACAAAGGCAGCGTTATACATTGGCACAGGTAAATGTCAAAAAAGCGCCAAATGTATAGAGTTAAACATATGTACATTGTAATAAAATGGAACATTTCTTTAGAGCTAAAATGTTCAATTTACATTTAATTTAGGCTGAAATAATTTAACAAAATAATCTTCCTTGGCCCTCCGTAATTGTTCATTATCTTCTGTGATTTTATAAAATGGAAATATCAAAAAGTTTCCATTCGCACATGAATCAAAATGTTCACTGCAAGGTGTATTCCTGACGGAGGGGTCTCGTATTTGTTGTTTATGGACTCTTACACGGTCAGCTAGTTTGTTACCGGTCTGTCCAATATAGTTTTCCCCGCATGAAGTACAAGTCATACAGTATATTAAATTTCTAGTTTTGCATGACATATTCGCATTGACGGTAAACGTTTTACCACATTTAAATGTAAATTTTTCTCCGGTTTTTAAATAAGGGCAGGTTCCACACAGGGGATCCATACATTTGGCTACAGTGCGTTTTTCCTCATCCGATGAGAATCTGGCTCTTGTTAGGAGTTTCTTTAGGTTTGGAGGTTGGCGTCGGCTATAGATGATGCTCTTCGGGTCAATTAATTCTTTTAAATTTTGGGATTGCTGTAAAATAGGAAAACACTGTTTTACGGAGTTATATATATTAAGGTTCCGTGGGTTATGGGTAACGACCAGCGGGATTTCCTTATTGTTTTCCTGGCGTCCTCGTCTAGTAGAACGGAGATCTGCAGTCGGTATTGACTTGGCCTTTTCAATTGCTATATCTATTAAGTCGTTAGGATATTTTTGTCTGAGCAAAAATGTTTTTAATTCCTGTAGACGGCCATTTCTTCTGGTTTCATCTATGACAATGGTACAAACACGTCTTGCCATATTAAAAGGTATGTTACGTTTAACGTGTGACGGGTGGCAAGAATTAAATACGAGATATTGGTGGGAATCCGTTTTCTTGTAGTATAAATCTGTTATGATTTTGCGACCCTCCTTAATTATAAGAATATCCAAAAAGGGTAGTTCTAACCTGCTCTTTTCCAAGGTAAATTTAATAGAAGGATGTAGATTGTTAAGAATGGTATGGTATTCTTGTAAATCCTCAGTAGATCTTGTCCAAAAAATGAAACAATCATCTAAGTATCGTTTCCAATTAAATTATATATATATATATTCCTTGAAACGAGACCTTCCTTTGGGTACCAATACTTTTGACCTTTTGACCACTACCTTAGGAGTATGAGGTGCATTTTAGAAAATTCAACCCTCATTATAATCTGCCATACAGGTGCATCAGTGTTTCATAAACACATCTTGCTCTCTCAATTTTTCCCCAGTTTTGTTTGTTTTTTCCTCTCATTTTTTATGCTCCCATAAACAAAGTTTTTGTAGTATATAATTTTTGTCCTGTCCAGCCATCTGTCTAGCTATCTGTCTATCTGTCTGTCTGCAAAAAGTTTAACCTTGCCCATAACATTTGAGTGGGTTGGGGTATGATTGATTGATTGATTATATACTGTTTAACTTCCCTCTCCAGAATATTTCACTGATATGGAGACGTCACCATTGCCGGTGAAGGGCTGCAAATTTAGGCCTATGCTCGGCACTTACAGCCTTTGAGCAGGGAGGGATCTTTATCGTGCCACACCTGCTGTGATATGGGGCCTCGGTTTATATGGTCTCATCCGAAGGACCGCCCCATTTAGTCGCCTTTTACGACAAGCAAGGGGTACTGAGGACCTATTCTAACCCGGATCCCCACGGGGTGGGTTGGGGTATGACTTATGATTTTTTCATATATATTTCTTTGTTTAAAAAAAATCATCCCTATTGTGGCCCCTCCACCCCCTTGGGATCAAGGTTTCTACACTTCCCAAGGATGCTTCCATATCAATATGAATAAACATGGCTTTGCTGTTCTTGAGATTTTTCTATATTTCCTATGTACTTTTTGACTCCCCCTATTGTCACACCCCCCCCCCCTTAACCCCCAGGGATCATGATTTGAACAAAAAAGAAGGTACATTTTCAATACAAATTAAGCCTGATATTTTCGAAAATTTGAAAGTGATATGCGAAATCAAAATTCATTCTTTCTTAATCATAGGAATCCCTTGCAGTAAGAATATGCAAGTCATTTTTCTCATATGACATCCTTAATGCTGATTGTGACGTCATTAATTTGTGCATTTTCCCGTATTTTCTTAAAAGGTTGCAGAAGACATCAATTTTCAGTGGAATTTTCTTTAAGAAAACATACTCTACCACCGTCGCCCGCAAAGATTGTGAGATATGTGATTTTTCATAGCAGTTTACATAATATAGCCAAAAATTAAAGTGGGCGACGGTGGCAGACACTATTTTGTAAAGGAAAATACGCACAGAAATGAGTCATTTTGATGCTTTTCTGCATTAAACTTAGAAATGCACCAAATTACTGATGTCATACTTCAAGAAAGGTCCTCCTTTATGCCATATTCTTTCATGCTTTATCATATTCATCTACTCAACTATTGTTAAAGCCAATTTCATAACTTTTTAAGAACATTAAATTTTCAGGGCACAATAAAGCTCAAACTGTACCTTCTTCTTAAAATAACACTACCTGAGGATGCTATCATATAAATATGACCATGCAGTCATGGCAATTTTTGTTCTTGAGATCTTTAAAGATATATATATATTCCAATGTAAAACTTTGACTGTACATTGTCCATTTCGGAATCTTAATTAACCAAAGATGATTCCATATCAATATGACTTATTGTAACTTTGTTGTCAATGAGAAAATTTTAATAAAGATTTTTCCTATATAAGTCGATAAGTCGGTCCGCCTAAGTCGGTTGTATTTTTTAAAAGTTATTTGGCAGGGATTTGCCATTGACCTGCTTATAAGTCAGTACAACTTTTTGAAAGAATCAGATGACAATTTCTAATAAATACTCTGATGTTTACCCTCATTTCAATTAATATGTTTAGAAATGAAGTTGATATTTAACCTTAAATTAAAAAAAATTAATAATGCTCTCTTAAGATTATAAAAAAAATTCAATACATGTATATAAAATACTAAAATTTATGTATTATCTTATTATACATAAATGATATAATATATCCATACTTTATTCAATGATAGCTGTTGAAAATGTTTATAGAATACTATGATTCACCATCCAGAAAAAACCAGTCTTTTTTGACTCGCCTATAAGTCAGACATAGGCTTTTGGACTAAATTTAAACTCCCAAAATACCGACTTATAGGCAAGTATATAGATGTAATTCCTATGTATATTTTTGATCCCCAATTGTGGTCTCACCCAATGCTGGGGGTCTTGATTTGAATAAATTTGAATTTACACTACCTGGGGATGATTCCACATCTGTGTCAGCTTTCCTGTCTCAGTGGTTATTGAAAAGAGGATTTTTAAAAGATGTCATTTATTTTCACTTATTTGTACTATCTCCTCTTGGAAGAGGGTGAGGGGCTGAGGGTCTTCATTTGAATTAACTTGATTCCATTCATATAAGGATACTGTGTGCCAAGTTTGGTTGAATTTGCCCCAGAAGTTCTGAAGGAGGTGAAATTGTGAAAGTTTACAACAAAGATGACAACAGACAATGGACAAAGGTTATCATCTATTTAAATAGGGATAAATAGCCAGCAGTTTCCTACTACCATATAAGTAGAAATTTTAGCAAGGATTTAATTTTGGCATTATTAGCGAGGTTGCTGAGATCGCAAAAATTACATATCACTAAAAATTTATTGCATTTTTTTGTAATAGGTTCTTTCATGGACAATTTAAAATCGCTAAAATTACATCTTGCTAAAAATAAAATACCAGTTTTTAAGGACAAATCGCTAAATTTACCTCTCCCTAAAATTTCCACTGATACAGTATATCGGCTTGTGATCAGTTTTCTCTCCTACATGAGGTGCCAGCCAAGCTTATGAGACTCATCTTAATGTGCGCCCCTGCGAACTTAGCCTGGGACCAAACAGTGCCCAGTATCTGTCTGCTTCCACATGGAGGCATCGCATAATACTTGTTGTGGAGAGGCTATGTACTGGCAGGGGAAGACATAAATTGCTTCCCTTTTCACATTGCTGCTAGCCAGCAGTGATGGCTGAAAGCGAGAGGTGACAAGCACACAGACACTAACACCAACACACCAGACGCATCACACAACATTAAGCAGACTGTTAGTAGTTTTAGTAGCTTGTTAGGGTTACTTGTTACAGGTAACTCTCGATACCTCGAAGTTCATGGGACCAAGGAAAAACTTCGAGAGATCAAGAGTTCGAGTTTTCAAGAGTCCGGAATTTTCATTTTTTTTTTTGCAGGTTTTAAAAGTAGTCTTACCGGATGTAATGATTTTCATGCAGTGCTAACCTTTTACACATGGTTTTTTATAAAACAACGATTTGATTTCGTATTTTAGATGACGGGACCAGAGACTCACTTCGAGTGATCAGAAACTTTGAGAGATCAAAGTTCAAGCCATCAACAGTTACCTGTACTTGTTTGTTAGGGTTATTTGTTACTTGTTTGTTAGGGTTATTTGTTAGGGTTATTCACATCAATAACAAATATTGAAACAGCTCACACCAATAACAAATATCTAATCAACTGACATCAATAACAAATATGTAAACAATTCAAATGAATAACAAATATCTCAATAGCTTACACCAAAAACAAACATCTAAACAACTGACATCAATAACAAATATATAAACTACTCACACCAATAACAAATATTTAAACAGCTCACACCAATAACAAATATCTAAACAACTCACACCACTAACATATCTTAATAATGCACACCAATAACAAATATCTAAACTGAACTCACCAAATAACTAATAACTAAACATCTCACACCAATAACAAATATCTAAAAAGCTCACACCAATAACAAATATTTAAAAACTTCACACCAATAACAAGTCAAACAATTACAAATTAACAACGTATCTAACATTATAAATAACAAAACTCACAACTAGTTCTCTAACAAACTACTCTAATAAACATATAACCAAGAATGCAACAAATAAATAAAACATGAATAATAACAATTTCAATAACCTAATTAACAAATATCTTTAACAACCAAATAAACAAATAACTATAACAACTAACAATTCTAACAAAATCAAGAACAATGAAAAATAACTCAGTTAACACAGAAACCTAACATAACAGAAAACCTTCATTCCAGCGTTGTTGGTATGCTGTTCCATTCCAATATGCCCAGCTGCCTCCAAGTCCTTATTCCACCATCTCCAACGATGAAGTGCCAGCAACCTCCAAGTCAACCATCTCCAATAATGAAGTCCCGGCAAAGAGAAAACAGAGAAGATTAGACAAAGAAAAAACAACAGAACAAAAACAAAATGACTATGATGAAAGATGTGCAGAGAGTGGGAGAGGGGGGGGGGAAATGTTAGTATATAGTAGGAGTGTCAAAATAATAATGAAACGATCTTACCTTGGCTTTTTCTTAAGGACTAAGAAATACCTCCATTCCAGCGTTGTTGGCATGCTGTTCCAATCCAATATGTCCAGCCTCCTCCAAATCCTCCAAAGATGAAGAGCCAGCTACCTCCAAGTTCCAACTCCACCATCTCCAACAATGAAGTGCCAGCCACCTCCAAGTCCTTACTCCACCATCTCAAATGATGAAGTGTCAGCCGCCTGTAAGTCCACCATCTCCAATGATGAAGTCTCGGCAAAGAAAGGACAGAGAAGATTAGATAAACAAAAAACAACATAACAAAAACAAAACGTTTATTACAAAAGATGTGCTGAGAGTGGGGGAGGGGAGGGAAATGTTAGTACTTAGTAGGAGTGCCAAAATTATAATGAAACGATCTTACCTTGTCTTTTTCTTATGGACTAAGAAATACCTCTATTCCAGCGTTGTTGACATGCTGTTCCAATCCAATATGTCCAGCCTCCTTCAAGTCCTTATTCCACCATCTCCAACGATGAAGTCCCGGCAAAGAAAGAACAGAGAATGTAAGACAAAGAAAAAACAACAGAACAAAAAACAAAACAACTATTACAAAAGATGTGTAGAGAGTGAGAGAGGGGATGGAAATGTTAATATATAGTAGGAGTGTCAAATTAATAATGAAACAATCTTAACTTGTCTTTTTCTCACGGATTAAGAAATACCTCCATTCCAGCGTTGTTGGCATGCTGTTCCAATCCAATATCCCCAGCCTCCTCCAAATCCTCCAATGATGAAGAGCCAGCTGCCTCCAAGTTCCAACTCCACCATCTCCAACAATGAAGTGCCAGCCAACCTCTAAGTCCACCATTTCCGACAATGAAGTCCCAGCAAAGAAAGAACAGAGAATGTAAGACAAAGAAACAACAACAGACCAAAAACAAAACGACTACATTGTATTATGAAAGATGTGCAGAGAGTGGGAGAGGGGAAGGAAATTTTAGTACTTAGTAGGAGTGCCAAAATAAAAAGAAACAATCTTACCTTGGCTTTTTCTTAAGGACTAAGAAATACATCCATTCCAGCATTGTTGGCATGCTGTTCCAATCCAATATCCCCAGCCTCCTCCAAATCCTCCATGATGAAGTGCCAGCTGCCTCCAAGTTCCAACTCCACCATCTCCAATGATGAAGTGCCAGCCAACCTCCAAGTCCTTAATCCACCATCTCCAATGATGAAGTGCCAGCTGCCTTTAAGTCCACCACCTCCAATGATGAAGTCTCGGCAAAGAGAGAAAAGAGAAGATTATATCTAAAAAAAAACAACGCTGGGAGGGAAATGTTAGTACTTAGCAGGAGTGGCAAAATTATAATGAAATGATCTTACCTTGTCTTTTTCTTATGGACTAAGAAATACCTCTATTCCAGCGTTGTTGACATGCTGTTCCAATCCAATATGTCCAGTCTCCTCCAAGTCCTTATTCCACCATCTCCAACGATGAAGTCCCGGCAAAGAAAGAACAGAGAATGTAAGACAAAGAAAAAACAACAGAACAAAAAACAAAACAACTATTACAAAAGATGTGTAGAGGGTGAGAGAGGGGATGGAAATGTTAATATATAGTAGGAGTGTCAAAATAATAATGAAACAATCTTACCTTGTCTTTTTCTTAAGGATTAAGAAATACCTCCATTCCAGCGTTGTTGGCATGCTGTTCCAATCCAATATCCCCAACCTCCTCCAAATCCTCCAATGATGAAGAGCCAGCTGCCTCCAAGTTCCAACTCCACCATCTCCAACAATGAAGTGCCAGCCAACCTCTAAGTCCACCATTTCCGACAATGAAGTCCCAGCAAAGAAAGAACAGAGAATGTAAGACAAAGAAACAACAACAGAACAAAAACAAAACGACTACATTGTATTATGAAAGATGTGCAGAGAGTGGGAGAGGGGAAGGAAATGTTAGTACTTAGTAGGAGTGCCAAAATAAAAAGAAACAATCTTACCTTGGCTTTTTCTTAAGGACTAAGAAATACATCCATTCCAGCATTGTTGGCATGCTGTTCCAATCCAATATCCCCAGCCTCCTCCAAATCCTCCATGATGAAGTGCCAGCTGCCTCCAAGTTCCAACTCCACCATCTCCAACGATGAAGTGCCAGCCAACCTCCAAGTCCTTAATCCACCATCTCCA